>NW_026606063.1:26207500-26532500 GCF_029834395.1 Sorex fumeus | reverse complement strand
CCATGCAATGCTTGGGCTGGAATCTGGGCCTCTGGCATGCAAAGCATGTGCTCAGCCCACTAAACTATTTCTCCGGGCCCTAAAGTTTTTTTTGTTGATGTTACTGGAGTTTTCTTTTGACTTTTTTGTTTTTTTGTTTTTTTAGGGGATGGGGTGGGTAGTGCACATGGTGTTGTGCTCAGTGCTCACTCCTGTCTCTGTGCTCAGAGATCACTCCTGGCAGGGCTCAGGGGACCCTTTGTGGTGCTGGGCATTAAACCTGGGTCAGCTGTGTGCAAGGCAGATGCCCTACCTCGTCTATTATCTCTCTGATCCCCTATAATGTTGCTTTTAAAGTCTGGGTGTGGTAAGAGTGAACACCACTGTGTATTGTTTTACTTTTTCCTTGTGACTCTATACCCTCAGGAACCTTCTTCTTGGGCCAGAGGTATTGGTGGGATGTGGTCTGAGCACCCCCGGGTGTCCGTGTCTAGCACTATTCCAGATCCAGGTCACAGCACCCTGTATTCGGAGGTAGGCCTGGGTCTCGGCATAAAATAACCGGCTGTGCTCAGGAACGCCCTCTGCGTCCTTTGGAAGGTACTCGAGTGTTTTTAGGTAAATAATGCTAGCCGGGCTTGTAACCCAGGCAGCACAAACCTGCCCGCGCTGCTTCTGGCCAGGCCAGCAGAGAAGGCAGAGCAGTTTGCAAGGTGTATTGTTTCCGTAGCCTTTTATTATTTATTTACTCGGGGCACAGAGTGTTTTTCCGTGTGGCTGCAAGGCAGCTTCTGTTCACTGCTTTCCCTTTATTTTTGATTTCCTCTCCTGTGTACCCTGTGCTTATTAGCTTGGAATCCATGGACGTTTGAGAAATCTAATGGTTTTATCTCTAAACCACCTCCTTCCCCCCGTCCCCCCCCCCCACACACACCCTTTGTTGTGTTTTGTTTGGGGTGTTCAGGGGACCAGTGGTGACAGGCATTGAACCTGGGTTCTGGCAGTGCAAAAGATGACCACAAGCCCTTGGAGTCATCTCCCCAGGTCTTAACTCCCTTCCCCTCACCCCTCCCCCTTTCTTTTAGCTTTTGGGTCACACACAGCAGTGTTCAGGGCTTACTCCCAGCTCTGTGCTAAGGAATCACTCCCGGCGGAGCCCACGGGACCATATGTGGTGCCAGATACCGAACCCAGTTGGCCACCGATGAGGCAAGCAGCTTAACCCCTGTTCTGTCTCCCCATCCTGCTCCCTTCACTCCCCCTTAAAAAGTGCCCTTCATAGTTGTTTTGTTTGTTTATTTGTTTTTTGCTTCTTTGGGGGTCGATGCACAGGGGTTGGTTACTCCTGGCTCTGCACTCAGGAATTACTCATGGCAGTGCTCAGGGGACCATATGGGATGCTGGGAATTGAACCCGGGTAAGCCGCATGCAAGGCAAACGCCCTACCTGCTGCACTCTCGCTCCAGCCCCAGCCCTTCATAGTTTTATTTATTTTTTGAGGTGCTGAGGATTGAACCCAGGACCTCACACATACAAGGCAACTGCTCTACCACTGAGTCACATCCCTGGCCCTTCTATCATAGTTCATGTGGGGTGTAGGTTCAGCTATTCCAGTTCCCAAGACCTTGAGTATTCAGACAGTCCTCTGGGTTTCTGCAGGCTGTTGGTCACTGTCCCTTAACCCTGATGGCCTCCTCTGGCATGTGGAACAGCTGCTCACTTCCCTACGTGGTTCTGTGAAGTTGACTGAGGGTTGAGTGCGGTTAAAGATTCTACCTGCCTGAGAGTAGATGTCTGCTTGGCAAGGCGACTTTTAGAGAGTAGATCCTCCTACAGGCATTCTAGAAAGAGAAGGGGAAAAAAATCATAATTAAAAAAAAAAGATTTACCCAAGCTTCCCTGCTCCATGACCGCAAGAATGTGCTATGGAGAGGATCTTCGTGCCATTAGGCAAATATTAGTCAAATGCCTGTGAATGCTGTTTGCCGTCTGGACTCCATTCAGCTGCCTGCACCCCTGCGCTGTGTGTCTACTCCCTGCCCTCTTGTGAATGACTTTTAAACCCTCGCCCTCCGCATCCATCAACGGCTCTACTGCTTGCAATCTGCTAGTCACCGTTCCCTGAGACAGCTGAGGCCCCTCCCCAGGGCGCCCCCTCCTCCTGGCCCTCTCCATGGAGGCTTTGTGTCTTTTCTTGGGGGGATCTTGGCTGATATCCATCTCCCCAGTTAGATTAGATCATGGTCATTTGCATAATTAGAATCTGAAGAACTGACTGAAGGACTGAAAGAAAAATTCTGGACAGGCCCTTAGGGGTCTAATCAAACCTCTCCCTGTTTTGTACAAGGGAAGCTTCGAGAGAGCAGGTGGGCTGGGTGGGGGCAGCGACTCTGGCCTTGCCTAGTAATGGTCTGTTTGTGCCCACTCTGCCTCAACTGGTTCAAGGCCCAGCAATACTTTGTGCCCTGTGTTTTGTTGTTGTTCTTTTGGTTTTCTTTTGTTTGGGGGCCACACCCAGGGATGTTTGGGGGGATGATACTTGGCATGGCTCTGGGCTAACGTGGGGCCTCCCCAGGCACTGCAGCCCTTTGAGCCATCACTCCAGCCTGTGTCCTGGGTTTTACATGAACTAACTTGAGAAGGGAGTTTCCCGTCTTCACTGCTACCCTCCCAACATTCATCACCAAGCACTGTCATTATTGATGATCAAACTTCATGGCGCTTTAAAATATAGACATTTAAAAAAGTGTGTTGCTTGTGTTGTAGTCATTTCCTCAGGTAATTATTATGGACATTAAGAAAAAGGGTTAATATACTTAAATGTTAAAAAAATATCAAATGGAGGAGCTGGAGCAATAGCACAGCGGGTAGGGCGTTTGCCTTGCATGCGGCCGACCCGGGTTCAATTCCCAGCATCCCATATGGTCACCTGAGCACCGCCAGGGGTAATTCCTGAGCACAGAGCCAGGAGTAACCCCTGTGCATCGCCGGATAGGATCCAAAAAGCAAATATATATATATATATATACATATATATACATATATACACACATATATGTACATACATACATATATGCATATATACATATATAATATATGTATATAATATATACATATATATAATGGCATGTAGAGGCGTGAAAAGAGAATTAAAAAGTTCTGCTTTATCCCCACAGCAAGGGAACTGTTCCTCAGGTTTCCTATGGCTCTTTTCTTGGGGAAACAAACCAAACCAAAATAAACACACACACAATTATTCATAATTCAGCCCAAATATTTGCACATCTTGAAGGACTGAGATACTAAGCACTGATTTATTTTTTTCAAAGATATATGCTAAGTCACCAGGGCAGAACCTCGCACCTGGGTGATGCAAAGATCCTGTTGATAATCCATTTGGTATAACTGGCAGTAAGGGGTGTGTGGGTACCAGTTTTTCATTTTGCGCGTTTTTATTTTTCTATCAGCACTTATTTTTCATATTTTTTTTTAGCTGAGAAAATCATTTATTTGTTTATTTAGCAGCTTTGGCCACACCAAGACAGTGCTCTGGCTTGGTTCCCCAGGGGTTTCTCCAGGAGGTGCTGAGGATGGAACCAGGGCCTCTTGCATTCACAGCTGATGTACCCGCCTTGAACTGTTTTCCTAGAAAATGATTCACGTCACGAGCTTTTCCAAATTGTTTGCGCAGAGTTTACGGACATACACTGCTACATACCGTTTTGTAGTTGTCTACTAATTTTTAATTTTTGGGGGGGGGAGGGAGGCACACCTGGTATGTCTTGGGGGCTACTCCCATCAGAATTCAGGGGTGTACACAGCGTCAGGGGTCTCCCCAGGCCTCTTGCACTCAGAGCTTGACTCAACCCTTTGCACTTTCTCACCTATAGGTGTTCTGTTTCTTTATCAGGTTATCCAGGGGGTTGTCTGCTTTCCACTTTGGGAGAAGCAGGTTTCTGTCTCGGTTTTCTAAGTCACCATTACCTCTTCTGATTCCTCATTTTAAATTTCCATCCCTACTTTCCTTCCTCTTGCCTTCTAAGGGTTTCGGAGTCGCATGCGTAGTTCGTTCCGTTTCTTCTTTGCTTCAGTCACTAATTCACAGCAGTGACTTTTTCTTTTTTTTTTTTTTTCTTTTTTATTAGTGAAACACCATGAGGTACAGTTGTAGATTTACAAATTTTTGTGCTTGGATCTCGGTCATACCACGATCAAATACCCATCCCTCCACCAGTGCCCATTTTCCACCACCAGGATAATATCCCTCCCCCCCCATCCTCCCATCCCCCCATCCCCCCCTGCCACTGTGGCAGGGCATTCCCCCCTGTTCTCTCTCTCCTCCTGGGCGCTGTGATCAGCCAAAGAGGCATTGAGTGGCGAACATGTTCAGTCCAGTCTACTTTCAACCTGCATCTCCCCTCCTGGGAGGATCCTCCAAACACCCTCCACTTGGTGTTCCCCTTTCTATCTGAATTGTCCTTTCCCCTAGAATACCCAGCTGGCCTCTAAGTTATGGAGTAATTCTCCTGGTGTTGCTCTCAGCTATTCTTGGGTATTAATCTCATATTTTATTATTTTATATCCCCCAGATGAATGCTATCTTTCTATGTCTATCCCTCTCTTTCTGACTCATTTCGCTTAGCATGGTACTTTCCATGTTGTACCACTTGTATGTAAATTTCATGACTTCATCTTTTCTAAGAGCTACATAGTACTCCATTGTGTAGATGTACCAAAGTTTCTTTAACCAGTCATCTGTTCTTGGGCACTCAGGTCTCTTCCAGTTTCAGCAGTGACTTTTTCTTGACGTAACTTTGACACATGCTCCCATGATGCTCATCTTCCCTCCCCCTCCCCCCGCCGCACACACCATGTTCTGCACATGTTTAATGCCTTTTTCTTCACCTGGGAAGCTTTTTTTAAAAATTATTTTTATTTATTTATTTTTTAATTTTTATTAGTGAAACACCATGAGGTACAGTTGTAGACTTACAAATTTTTGTGCTTGGGTTTCAGTTATACAATGATCGAGCACCCATCCCTCCACCAGCGCCCATTCTCCACCACCACTGATCACCTAGGAAGCTTTTTGCTTGTTTCTGTATCTCGCCCATTCTGTTGCGCTATTGGCAGGGAAAGTGCTACTTCGTTCTTCCTTTGGGAATTTTGGAATTTGGGGAAATTGGAGTTTTCCCATGACTCTTCCTTTGGAAAAATTGAAATTTTCCCATGACCTGATCTCTTGCTACTTAGAGAAAGCACCAGGGTCTCTCCGAGGGGTCCATCCTTTTGGTTTCTTGCTCTGCGTCTCTTGGACCACCCCAGGAGTGGTTTTCAGATCTGTGGCAGCCTTGTGTGTGTACTTGCTGCCCCTTACTGCCCTCCTGGACACACCCCAGCCTTTGTGAGCTGTCCTCTGGGCCCCCTTGAGGATCGCCACTGGCTGTTTGCTTCTGGGCGCCTCGTTCTTGTTGTTGTCGTGAGTTATCCCCCTGCTAAGGTGGGTGCTTCCCATGTCAGTTCCTTCTGCCTCTCCCTCACCCATCACGGGCCAGGTGCTTCTGTTCCCTCATCCTTTCCTGAAACATCGCCCAGAGCCCGGTGAGCTGGACCCCGAGCACGGGGCATGAAGACGGACATTGAGAGACCTATGGGTGTGTGTCCGGCCATGCTCTCAGGAGCTGCTTCTCCCCACCCTTGTGCCCAGGCCTGGGCAGCATCTTCGTCCTGTCTTAGCTGTTTGCCCTGTCTGCCAGCCCTGCGGGGGGAGGCTGCTTCACTCAGGCTCCATTCGAGTCGGGGGACCCCTGCCCACCTGTGCATCGCAGCTGCTCCAGCAAACCCAGAGTCCGTGAGCGGGGACAGGGCTCATTTCCGTGACTCCTTGATGCCAGCACGCAGGAGGAAGGGCTGCACCCAACACAGAACCGAGCCTTGTTCCGCCTCTGCCAGCCTACGTGAGTGCTCTGCACGCCTCGAGCATGGCAGCCTCCGAGATGTTCCTGCCTCTCCAAGGCTGAGAGGGCTTCCATCAGACTTTTCAGAATTGCTTTATTGAACTAATATTGCATCACACCTGTGGACAAGGCTCTGATGTGTGGCTCTTAAGGTCAGCACCTGTTTGCACCACCTGACATTTCCACTTCAGACTCGACCCTTCACTGACAAGTGTCCCCATTTTACCCAGTTTACCCTTTCTGGGAACTGTGATTTTGGGTCTTAGGGTTTTCAAGTTTATTTTTATTGGTTTAGATAGCTCATGTGTTTGTTTTCTTTGTAGGCAACATGTGAGTGAAGCCACCCTTTTAATTTCACTGAGCATAACCCAGTTTCATTCTATCTGTGTTGTTGCAAATGGCAGGGCCTTTTTCCTAGCTGAGTAGTACTTCATTTCATGTGCATGCGCGTGTGCGCGCACACACACACACACACACACACACACACACACAGTCACATCTTCTCTATTAATCTTTGGGGGGGGAGAGAGAATTGGGGATACTCCAGTGGTGCTCAGGGCTATTTTTGGCTCTGTGCTCTGCAGTGATCCACGGTGCTGCTCAGGGGACTATATATGGTGCCAGTAATAGAACCAGGGCCGGCAGGATGCAAGGCAAATGCCCTACCTCCTATACTACCTGGTCCCTCTAGCTGCTCATCACTTAGATTCTTTCTAGCTCTTGTTCTGTAAATAATGCTGCAGTGAACATGGGACAGTACATATCTCTTCACAGTGGTGTTACTGGATTTGTTAGGTAAATATCCTCAAGGAGGATCAATGGATAATCATGGATTTTCTGCCCCCCGCTCCCCTCCACCTTTTCTTCCCTGCATTGTTATTGTTGTCCTTGTTGACCAGGGGTCAGACCCTGCAGTCTCTGGGAGGTTTTTAGCTTAAATGTTTTTGAGGATACATGGCAGCCATTGAAGGTCCTTTGTATGTCCTTGGCCTCATGTCCTGAGTTGGCATTATCCTTGTATTTTCCTCTGTGTACATGCTCTGCTCCTCTTTCATGCTCTTTCCTGTCTCATGTCATTGGAGTCCTGGCTCCACTGGAGTCAGGGGGCTCCCAGGCAGGCTCTGAAACCCTCCCTCAGGAGGGCCACTGGGTGTGTCTCACGCTCTGCCTTCACCCCCCTTTATCTCATCTCTATTTTATAGTTCGGTTTTGGGGCCACACCTGGTAATGCCGGGAGTGAGAGCTACTCCCAGTACACTGTTTGGGGGTAACTCTTTTTTTTTAAAAATTAAAAAAATTTTTTTTTATTGAATCACCATGAGAACAGTTACAAAGCTTTCAGGTTTAAGTCTCAGTCATACGATGATCAAACACCCATCCCTTCATCAATGCACATGTTCCACCACCAAGAACCCCAGTATACCCCCCATCACACCCCTCCCCCGCCCTTGTGGCAGATGATTTCTACTTTACTCTCTCTTTACTTTGATTACATTCATTTTTTTTTTTTTGCTTTTTTGGGGTCACACCCGACAATACAAGGGATTACTCCTGGCTCTGCACTCAGGAGTTACTCCTGGCAGTGCTCAGGAAACCATATGGGACGCTGGGAATCGAACCCAGGTAGGCCGTGTGCAAGGCAAACGCCCTACCCGCTGGGCTATCTCTCCAGCCCCTACATTCAAGTTTTGACAGAAAACTCACTATTATTACTATTTGGAATTTCCCCCAACTGTCAGACCTGCCGAAAAGCATCATGAGATGATTTGTTTTCTATTGCTGATATTGAAGAGCATATGATTTTGGATTTCTGGTATTTTACTAATTAAGTCCAGAGGGATTTCTGCCAGAAGCCTCTGGGTTCCCAGATTGGTTTGTGTGCCTCTGGAATCATGGCCGTTCGGGAGCAGAGGAGCCCTTTGTGGGCGGTGACTTGGGGTCTGGTCTGGGAGGGGGGAAGGGCCAGTTCCAGCCCCATCCTAAGAGGCCCCAAGCACCCTGTCACTGCACGCCCTCTCTGTCCAATAGGCTCTGAAAGATGGCGGTCATCACCATGCTGCCGCCGAAGGGGAAAAAGCATGGGGGTAATTCTTGTGGTGTTTGGGGGACCGTATTGTGCTGGAGATGGAATTCAAATTCCTGCACTTGAAACACACACTCCGCCCCTGGAGTTGTCTCATCCGGCCCTAAGCATCAAATTTGAACTCAGGGCCTCACTGACAGAGTTCAAACAGTTCAGTGGCATGTTAAGATGGAAATTTTTAGAGATTGTGCTGGCCACTGCGGGGGCGAGCAGTGCCCTGGATTGGGAGAGGCAGGGAAAGCAATGAGGGAGTTGTTGAGGGAAAACAAGAGAAAGATGAAACGGTTGTGTAGGTTGATGAGCTGGGGCAGGACCTGGACAGGGTGGTGGTTAACTATAAAATATGGTGGTGATGAAAAGGAGAGGGCATAGAGCCAGGGCCCTTGGAGAAGGGGATGACATCTCATGCTAACGGGCGTTGAGTGCCCACGCAGCCCTGGGTGTTCTTCTCCAGGCTAAGTACCTGCCTTTAAAGCCAAGAGAAAGCCCAGGACATGTTTTTGTTTTGTTTTGTTTTGTTTGAATTGAGATGCAGTTCACACACCTCCTAACAGGTAAATTCCTTGGCCTCCAGTCTACTCACGCAACCCTCACTGCCCTCTCTTTCTGGTCAGCAGCCCCCAAAGCAAGCCTCCTCTCCTGCCACCCCCTCGCAGGGAGAGAGCACTGAGCTGTCCCAGTGCCCTTGTTTTTGTTGGTTGGTTGGTTTCAGTTTTGTGTGTGTGTGTGTGTGTGTGTGTGTGTGTGTGTGTGTGTGTGTTGGGGATGGGGGATATTTGCATCATGCCCTGGATGCTCAAGGCCTTTTCCTGGCTCTTTGCTCAGGAGCAACCTGAGGCTGCATGTAAGGGAAGCGTGTTGGCCACTGTACTATCTCTCTAGTCCCCACTGGGAGCTTTGTTTTTGTCCTGGACACTTTCCAAGGATCTCTGTGGCCTTCATCCCTTCAGCCCTTGCCCCTGGGATACAGGCCATGATGCTGAGTAGGAAGACAACATTAGAGTCAGACTTTCATAACACTAAGGTGATGCGAAGAAGTTTTAGCGGGGGCCAGAGGAATAGTATAATGGGTAAGGCAGATTTTCCAAGCACGGGGCCAACCAGGTTTAGTTCCCAGCTCCACACGTGATCCCTGAGCACAGAACCAGGAGTAAGTCCTGAGCAACACCAAGTGTGGGCCCAAAACCAAAAAAGAAAAAGAAGTTTTAATGGAAGAAGATCTTCTTCCACATTATTATTATTGCTATTATTATTGTTGTTGGGCTGGAACGATAGCACAGTGGGTAGGGCGTTTGCCTCGCACGCAGCGAACATGGTCGACCCAAGTTCGATTCCTCTGCCCCTCTCGGATAGCCCGGCAAGCTACCGAGAGTATCTAGCCCGCTCGGCAAAGCCTGGCAAGCTACCTGTGACCTATTCTATATGCCAAAAACAGCAACAACAAGTCTCACAATTTGTTGTGAGACGTTACTGGTGCCCGCTCAAGCAAATCAGTGAACAATGAGAGGACAGTGCTATAGTGCTATTATTATTGTCGAGAGTCAAACCTCAGGCCTCATACCTGGGGAACTTACACTCTGTCAATCTACTATGGAACTTTCTTTTATTTGGACATTTCCCCTGTCTTGTTTTAGAAAGGACACATGCTCACATCTGCCCACTAAATAATTAGCATCTTTGCATAAGTCCTTGTGTTTTTGCTTCTCACCTGAAGCTGCTTTTACAGAAGTGTGGTCCCTGTTCAAAGACCCACGCACATTAGTTGCTTGCATAGATCACATAACTGTCTCCCAGGAGATGCAAGAAAGCGTCTTCCAGAATGCTCATGGCCCTTGGGTTCTGTAGGACACCTTTTATTCATTTCTCTGGAACGGGTGAAGGCTGTGTCCCTGCATTTCCTCCCAGCTCAAGTGCTCTTTATGCTCTTGGAGTAGGTCCAGGGGAGCAGACCCCGCACTGGGGCCAGGTGACCCAGCTACTTGTGGATTGACTTTGGCAAACTCTTCCAGAACTTGCACAATTGTGCACACATCTTTCCAAGCTGGATGCTTAGGGCAGGGCTCCTTAAACTTCCACTTGAGACTCCTTTTTGCCTGAGAAAGTTTAATGTTATCCACGTATGTAGGTCTAAAAAGCAGATATACAAAGCTGAGGCCAGAGCAATTGTGCATAGCAGGTAGGGAATTTGCCTTGCTCACAGCTGACCTGCGTTTGATCCCTGGTATCCTATGTGGTCCCCTGAGTATCACCAGGAGTGATTCCTGAGCACAGAGCCAGGCGTAAGCCTTGAGCATTACCAGGTGTGGCCCAAAACAAAACAAAACAAAACAAAACAAACAATAAAACCAAAGCAAACATTTACTGATAGTAAATCATAAAGATATTTATTGTTTTGGTTATTGTTATTTTTTTTGGGGGGGACACATCCTGCCTTACTGGCAGTTTGTGTTTGGGGGGTTATTCCCTGAGGTGCTCTGAGATAACCTGGTATTCCAGAGTACATGCTCAACCTATTGAGCTATTTCTCCAGTCCTGTAAAGAAATTTAAAATGAATTTTAAGGAATGTTTGCAACCTCCCCCATATTCAGCTACGCAACCCAGCAAGAACTATGGCCACAGTCTAAGGAGCCATGAGTCAGGGAACTTTCGGGTTCTTCCTAATAGACTGCAGGGGGTGTCCTCAAGCATTTCCGGTTCATTGTTGTTAATTCATTTATGTATGTTTGGTATGGGGTTACACCTGGCCATAGGGTGCTACTTCAGAGTGGGGGTGCACATGGCCCCCTGACACAAAGCATGTGATCTAGCCCCCTCCCCCAAGCCGTTTCTGCAGTCTTTTGGACACTTGATTGTTTTTATTTATTATTTCTTTGGTTTGGGGGGGACACAGCTGGGGGTGCTCAGGGATCACTCCTGGTGAACTCAGGGAACCGTCTGGGGTGCTGAGGATCAAACTCAGGTCTGCCACATGCAAGGCAAGTGCCCTCACCTCTGTGCTAGTTCTCTGTCCCCACCTTGAGAACACTTTAGAGCAGGCACCTCCCTTGTCCAGTTTCCTCTGAGAATAAACTTCCTTCTTTCCTCCCTCGCTTTTCTGAGATGACTGGGGCCACAGGTACTTGGTTTTGATGTGCCTGAGACTGAGAACTTCATGGGGGCACCAGGTTTCCTGAGCAGCAGAGCCCCCTTGGCATGTGGAATGAGGCTGGGGGTCTAACTCTTGGCCTCCCTGTCTTTATGCCTGTAAGGCAGAAGAAGGTCGACTGTTGAACTATTAGCAGTCCCTGGATTGTTTTGTTGTTGTTGTTGCTGGGGAGGTGTTGGGGTGACACTTGGCAATGCTTTCAGGACTTATCCAGATTCTGTGCTTGGGCTTTGCTCCTGGGGGTTCTAGGATTGAACCTGGGCCTCCTCTTTGAGTTCTCTCTGATCCCTTAGATTGGTCCTTGAGTGAACGAGTATGGCCAGCTCAGCCCTAGTAAACTCTGTAGCACCAAGTGGCTCTCAGAGTTTGCAGACGGGAAAACCTCTCTGAAGATCCAAGTATAGGTCTTTACTGAGACTGCCCGTTTCTGAGAAGCCAGACTGAAATTCTCACCTGGTGTGTCTGGGGCCCAGGGCTGTAGCTCAGCGGTAGAGCACTGACTAGCCTTGTGTGCAGAAGACCCTGGGTTTGATTCTCAGCACCACCAAAAGCAACAAAGCACAGCATGATGCATCTGTGGGCAGGATGAGGGTTGGAGTGACAGTACAGCAGGTAGGGGCCTTGCCTTGCATGTGTGCCAACCCTGGGTCACTCCCTGGAACCCTTATGAACCCCTGAGCCCCATCAAGAGTGATCCTGATCTCAAAACCAAGAGTGATCCCTGAGTGTGGCCCCAAAACCTAAAATAAAACAAAAAAAAGTGCCCCCTCCTCCAATCAGGGATCTCCCAAGGTCCTCAAGAGATTCTCCTAAATGTTTTCCTGCAGAGCCCACCAGGGCCCTCCACCTCCCGGATCCCTGACTTAGAGTCCTCAAGGTCTCCTAAAACCCTTTAAAGTCCCTGTCCAACCTGCCAGAGTCTCTGGAGACCCCCAGAGTCCCCAAAGGGGGATGATTCCTGGGAGAGTTCAGGGTGTGGTAATAGCCGTGGCTGCAACGGGGTATGCTTGCTTTTTGCTGCTTTAAGGCCTAGCTCCAGGGGTGTGCTAAGGAATTTATTTTTCTGGAGAAGGGGAGGGAAGACCCTCTTCAAGGGTGAGGAAACTTTTCTCTCTCTGGCCAGTGTCATTTGGATATTTACAGCATCACTTGCAGACCATACAATACTGGGATCATCACGGGCATCAATACTGACCATAGACATATAATATAACACAGACTTCAACACAGACAGTAGACATACAACACAGGCATCAATACAGACAACAGACATACAACACAGACAATAGACACACAACACAGACAACAACACAGACAACCAACATACAACAAAGACATCAATACAGACAACAGACATACAACACAGACTTCAACACAGACAATAGACATACAACACAGACAATAGACATACAACACAGACATCAACACAGGCAACAGACATGCAACACAGACACCAATACAGACAACAGACATGCAACACAGACTTCAATACAGACAACAAACACACAACACAGACATCAATAAAGACAATAGACATATAACAAAGACATCAACACAGACAATAGACATACAACACAGACATCAACACAGACAATAGACATACAACACAGACATCAACATAGGCAACAGGCATGCAACACAGACAACACAGACTTACAACACAGACATACAACACAGGCATCAACAGACAACAGACATACAACACAGACATCAATACCGACGATAGATATACAATACAGACAAAAACACAGACCTACAATATAGGCATCAACACAGACATACAACACAGGCATCCACAGACAACAAGCATCCACAGACAACAGTCATAGAACACAGGCCTACAACACGGGAGCTAGGCTGGACCCCAGCATTCACAGGCCTTATGTGGCCGCTAGGCTGGACATTCCCCAGCCCTGCTCTAGACCCTCCCAGAGGGCTCAGTAAATCTTTGTTTTCCTAAAAAGAAAGTCCCTGCGTGATCTGTCATATTTTCCTGGTGACGCTGCAGGGCAGCTGATTCATGGAGGACAAGACAAAGGAGCAGGTGAACTCCCCCAGGGCCCATGCGTGAGTCACCTCTCTGGGCAGAGTCCGCCCCCGTGCCAGCTTCTGGGCCTTATCTCCTGGGCTCTCAGTTGCCAGACAGAGGCCCTGTGGGGTTCTTGGGGTTCCCTCTCTACTCTCCTGCTGGGAGACTGTGCAAAGGAGGTTTGCTTTATAATAATAAGTAAAAGTAAAGTAAAGGCCCTCCCGTTGATCATCGATTTGCTCGAGCGGGCCCAGTAACATCTCCATTGGAGACTTTGTTGTTACTGTGTCTGGCATATCGAATACTCTCGGTAGCTTGCTGGGCTCTCCGAGAGGGGCGGAGGAATCGAACTCGGGTCGGCCATGTTGGCTGCGTGCAAGGCAAGTGAGCGGTAGGGCATTTGCCTTGCACGCAGCCAACATGGCCGACCCGAGTTCGATTCCTCCGCCCCTCTCGGAGAGCCCAGCAAGCTACTGAGAGTATCTCGCCCGCATGGCAGAGCCTGGCAAGCCCCCCGTTATAATAATAATAATAATAAATATTATTCACTTCTTTTTGTTTGGGGAGTCATATCCAGCAGTGCTCAGGGATTACTCCTGACTCTGTGCTCAGGGACCAATCGTGATGGTGCTTGGGGGACTGTGGGGGATGCTGGGGATAGAACCTGGGGAGGCCATGTGAAAGGCAGACACCTTAGCCTGGGTCCTTTCTCTCCGTCCTTGGAGGCTTGCTGTAGACAAGGCTTCTGGGCCTCCCTGCCCCTGGGTCCTGTGCCTCGGCACACAGTGGGGATGTGGCCTTCATCCTGAAGGCTCAAGATGCAGCTCCATGTGTCCTGGAGGACCGAGACTGTCCTGTGTGCTGTGCTGGAGAGGAGAAGTGAAGTTGGGCAGAGTTTGCCCTGGCAACACCCAGCAACACAGACTCCTCAGAGCTGGGGCCTTGGGTGTGTCCTCGGGAGTGCGGGGACCAGGCTTCCCCCTGCCTGACAGGTCCCCGCAGCTCTTCCTGAGGCCTGGAGGTGGCGAGCCGCAACCTGAGCTGCCCTGACCACTCTCCCACCCAGCCTTGGAAGAGTCCCCAGCTCCACTGGAGACTGCAGGAAGGGAGGAGGGAGAGAGATTTCAGGAATACCTCTACCTCGGGCTGACTCGGTTACCCCAACACTCCAAAGGCAGGAAGTGCCCTGGGCCTCCTGAAATCCCAAGTGCAGAATCAGTGGGTTTTATATTTTTCTATTTTATTATTATTATTAATTTTTTTTTGGTGGGGGGGCAAAGCAGCTGTGCTCAGGGCTTACTCTGAGAGCTGCACTCAGGGATACTCCTGGAGAGGCACTAGGGACCATCTTTGGCCCTGGGGATTGAATCGGAGTCGACCACATGAAACGCTAGGGCCCTACCTACTGTGCTATCACTTTGGCACTCTGTGGGATTTTTTTTTTAGGGAAAGAATGAGGCTTGGAGGTGGCCCAAGAAGTAAGACCCTGCCTTGCATGCGTGAGGCTCTGGCACCACATGGCATGACTTGGCTCGGCCTGCCCCTTTCCCAGACGTCAGGGACAGTACTGATGGCCCCTGAGTACCACCAGCTGTAGCTCCTCCCACCAAAAACATCTCTACATATTTTTGCGGTAGGGTGTTTGCCTTACAAATTGCCGGCCCGTCCGAGCCGGGTTCGATTCTTCCACCCCTCTCGGAGAGCCTGGCAAGCTACCAAGAATATTTCGCCCGCATGTCAAAGCCTGGCAAGCTACCCGTGGCGTATTTGTTATGCCAAACACAGTAACAATAAGTCTCATAGTGGAGATGTTACTTAGAGAGAGAGAGAGTAAAGTGGAAATCTGCCACACAGGTGGGAGGTGGGTGGGAAGGGGGGTGTACTGGGGTTCTTGGTGATAGAAAACGTGCACTGGTGAAGGGATGGGTGTTTGATCATTGTATGACCGATCAAGACTTGAAGTGAAAGGCTTTGTGACTGTTCTCACAGTGATTCAATAAAAAAAAAAAAAAGGAGATGTTACTGGGCCCGCTCGAGCAAACCGACGAGCAATGGGAGGACAGTGCTACAGTGCAGTGCTACATATTTTTTCAAAAGCAAAAACTGAGTTTCCTCCCATACCCCTTGGTCTAGGCATGAGCCATCTTTTTTTGACTTCCCCCAACAGATTTCAAGGTTCTGGATTCTGTCTGCCGCCTCCTCGGGGCTCCTGGGTAATGCCCTTCACTCCGCTATCCTCTTTTTGGGGGAGGGGTCAAACCACTAGTGCTCAGGGATTACTTTTTTTTTGCTTTTGGGGTGCACCTGGCAATGTTCAGGGCTTACCCCATCTCTGCATTCAGGAACTGCTCCTAGCAGTGCTCAGAAGACCATATAGAATGCCAAGGATGGAACCCGGCTCGGCCATCCCACCTGAGACAGTCCCCCCTTACTCAATTTCACTCCGTTTCTTCCATTGGGGGCTTCCAGAGGGGCACCGAGATTGGGCCAGTGAATTTGAAAGTAATCTTGATGCTCTGCGCCCAGGGAGCACACACTTGGCTCCATGAGCTTATTGCTGTGTTTTATTTGCTGGTCTGTTACTGGTCTGTTTGTTCCTCTTTAATGATTAATGCATGCTGGTGCTTTTATTAATTTACTTTATTCCCACCTCCCTTCAGTGCTGTTGCGCTGGTTCTTGCACCCATGACTGCAGTGAGAAGGGAAATTGACAGACCGCAGAGCTGTGAGCCCAAACTCCGCAGCTGCCCAAACTGCTCTCGGTACATGTGGGATGTGGGGGGCTTGGACTCATGACCAGACATTCACAAGGCCAAGCGAGCTGAACCCCTGTGCTCTTTCTCCAGGCCCCTCCTGATTGTTTACATTCAAATGCCACTTCTGCAGTCACACTCCCCAAAGGGCACATTTCAGCAATGTAACGTCAAGCTCGATCATCTTTTTTGAATCACATGGGGTTTTGTTTGTTTTGCTTTTGCAAAGCATACGTGCTGCTCTGAGCCAGAGCCACGTGACCAGGTTGCTTTGGAGTTTTACAAAAAGAATGTGGCCAGGGTTATTGCAACTTCTTGTCCTCCTTTTCCCCGTGATGTATATTCCATAAAACACCTCCCGCTCTCATTTTTAGAGACTTTTGAGTGATCCTGTGAGTCCGCTGGGTCCTGAAAGCAGAGATGGGTTCCAGTTGTTAGCAGTATACTCTGTACTAACTCAGTGTGTGTACGGTTTGCACACTGGAGCCAGGATATTAAAGGCCCAGTTCCTACAAGTGGAATTGCTAGGCAGGAAGGTCCGTGCTGTTCCATAAGACTCTCTAGTCGGTCTATCCCAGTGGTTCCCATGTCAACAGGGCAGATGTAGGCTGAAGAGAAGAGGCAAAAATGGGGGGCTCTAGTGATAGCAGTGGGTAGGGCATTTGCCTTGCACGCAGCCAACCCAGGTTTGATTCCCAGCATCCCATATGGTCCCCCGAGCACTGCCAAGAGTAATTCCTGAGTGCATGAATGAGCCAGGAGTAACCCCTATGCATCATTGGGTGTGACCCAAACATAAAAAATAAAAATAAATAAAAAGAAGAAGAAGAAGAGGCAAAAATGTCTCCTTCCTAGCCCCTGTGGAAAAGCTTTTGGTCTTTCATCATTGAGCTCAGTGTCTGTCGTGGGATTTTTATATTTGTATTTTAACGTGTGAAGGTAGTTGTAGTTTCCTTCTATTTCTAATTTGTTGAGCATTTTTGAAATTTTCATCCTGAATGAGTGCTACATTTGGTTCATTTCCTTTTTCCCTTTGATCAATGGAGAGGCTGTGTGTTTGCGCCCCCCACCCTTTTGTCTGTGTGATGCCATCATGGGATTTGTGTATGCAGAGCCATCCTAGTATTTCAGAAGCCCATCTCGCTTGGTCCCGGTGGACACACTCTTATGATAGACTGCTTTGCATGTATTGGTTTGGATGTTCATATCATGTCTTTTCCTCGCTTTGGTGTCAAGGCAGTAATGAGTTAGGAGATGTTCCCCACCCTTCTCTTTTTGTAAATGAATTTTAATTGAATCTCAGCTCCTTGGATCTTTCCCTCCCCATCCCCCTTCCTCCGTGATTCTGATATAGCTGCAGTGATGATGCAGGCCTTGCTGTGTTCCTCACAGTGTTCAGTCTCATGGCTCATGGGGTCCAGGGCTCACTGACATTTGCACACTGCCAGTCGGGGTGTTGCCCCCCTCACCCCATGCTCTCCAGGATCACACTCTGACCTGAGGCTCACCAGTCATGTTTATGGTGCTGCGGGAGTGGGGGAGAGAGGTATTCAGGGTCCGCTTCCTGGCTGTGACCAGTCATACCCACCGGGCTGGGGTATAGCTGGCAAGTGCTTGTAACACTGAACATGAGAACTGCCAGGCCCAAGTAGCTGATCTTCTGGGCTTGAGCTTCACAAATGTGGGACTCTGGGGAATTGAACCCATGACCATACACTTGCAAGGCAGCGGCTCCTCTCCCACTGCTGTTCTTCCAGGCCCATCTGTTCCATCTTGCAGGGCTCGGTTGAGGACTTCTATTAGTTCTTCTTGAAGTGTTAGGTATAAACCACTCTTGAATCCATCAGATCTAAGACTTTTCTTCGTTAGAAGATTTACAGTTTTTTAATAAAATATATATTGAAATCCTGTGAGATATGCAGTAACAAAGTGGTTCATGATTGAGTTTCAGTCTTAAAATGTTCCAACACCCATCCCTTCACCAGTATACATTTTCCACCACCACCAATGTCCCCATTTCCCCTCTGTCTCCAGGCTGACTCTATGTCAGACATTTTCCCCTTGTAGGCACTGTGCTTTGCAGTACTCTTCCTGTAAAGGTATCATGCATATTCCTTCAGCCCCCATTCTTGTCCAAAGTTATCATTTCTCACTATCATTGTCACTGATCTAACCAGCCTCTCCACACTTTAGCAAGCTTCCTATGAAGGACAAGTCCTCCTGGCTTTGTTAGAAGACTGTTTTTTCTTTTTAATTTTTTATTAGTGAATCACCGTAGGGCTACTTTTACAGACTTACAAACTTTCGTGCTTGCCTTTCAGTCATACAATCGAGTACCCATCCCTCCACCAGTGCCCATTCTCCACCACCAATGTTCCCAGTACCCCTCCCACCACGCCCACCCTATCCCCCAGCCCCACCCCATCCCACTTGTGAGGCAGGGCATTCCCTTTTGTTCTCTCTCTCCTTTTGGGTGTTGTGGTTTGCAGTAGAGGTATTGTGTTCTGTCTGTATTACTTTTGGCATGCATCTCCCAACCTGAACGGGTCCTCCAAACACCCTTTACTTGGTGGTCCCTTCTCTGTCTGAGCTGCCTTTCCCCCCAGCATTTGAGACCAGTTTCCAAGCTGGGTGCAGATCTCCTGGTCCCTGTCTCTACTCTTCTTGGGTGTTAGTCTCCCATTGTTAGAAGATTTTTAAAAATTATTCTTTCAATCTCCTTACCTATTATGGATTCATCCATAGTTTCTATTTATATGTTGTAGATTTTCTAATTGTTCATAGTAACCTCCTAGAATCTTTTTTTTATTTAGCAATAAATAAGATTTATTTCAGTAAAGCAATCAATTTTTCTTTTCATTAAATAGGTTTCTAACTTATTGTAGAATTCCCCTTCTTTCCATTATGTCAGCCTTGGCTTTATGCGTTTCAGTCTCTGTGATGTAGGTGTGTAAATGTTTATAGTTGTTATACCTTTAGTTCCAGTGAACCTTTTATTAGTATATAATGTCCTGCTTTGTTTCTCGTAACTCCTGACTGAAGGCCCTTTTTTGGCCTGATGTGATCTGTACTTAGTTTTGGTAACTGCTTATAAGGAAGCTTTCAGCCTATTTGTAGCTCGTCAAAGACTCCTCTCTGGGAATGTGTCTCCTTTTTTTAAAAAAAAAAAGTATTTATTTTTAATTACACTATTTTTTTTATGTGTGGGCAGGGGGAAGCACACCCATCCATGCTCAGGGCTTACTCCTGACTCTGAGCTCGGGGAACATTCTGGGTGGGGCTGAGGGGACCATAAGGAGTGTGTGTGTGTGTGTGTGTGTGTGTGTGTGTGTGTGTGTGTGTGTGTCTGTGCGCGCGCGCAGGGGGCACGTAACCCGGGTTGGCAGTGTGAAAATCAAACACCCTTCCTGCTCCAGCCTCTGGGAAAGATATCTTAGTGATAGTATGTAAACGACGGAATATCTCAGGGTTTTGTATTTAGTTTTTGAGCAGGGGTCACTCCTAGTAGGGTTCAGGGGACCTGCAAGGTTCAGGGGACCTGCAACTGCAACCCGGAGCTTCTAATGCAAAGCACTTGTCTCAGACCTTTGAGCTATCTCATGGGTCCAGATCTTTTCATTTATTTATTTGTTTAGGTCTCCCTCATGCTTCTGGGGTTCACTGGGGCCGCACCCAGCTGTGACAAGGAGTTCGTGTAGCTCCAGGGATCAAGGCTGAGGCCTGTGTGTGGCAGCCATGTACTCTAGTCCCTTGAGCTAGCCCCCAGCCCTCGATCTTGTGTTTTGATTTTTTTTCCTGACATTAGAATGCTTTGATTTTGCAAAACTGAAACTGTCATCTCATTGTCCATGAACTCGACTATATATACTTGCGCTATTAACCTCATGTACTAGATCTTGTCTGTCTCACTTTTCTTCAAGTCTTCTGAGTTTCATCTAAGATACCTCTTTAGGTGCTGGAGTGATAGCACAGCGGGTAGGGAGATTGCCTTGCACGTGGCTGACCTGGGTTTGAGTCCCAGCATCTCATATGGTCCCTCGAGCACTGCCATGAGTGATTCCTGAGTGCATGAGCCAGGAGTAATCCCTGTGCATTGCCGGGTGTTACCCAAAAATAAAAATAAATAAGATACCTCTTTATTTCTAAAGACTGTTCTGTATATTTCCTAAAAACAAATGTTCATGTTTTTTTTTGGAGGGGTGCGGGATTTGTGCCATACGTGACTGTGCTTATAGGTTATTTCTATCTCTGTGCTCAGGGTCAGTACTCCTAGCAGTACTCAAGGACTATAAGTCATGCCAGGGATTGAATAGAATCAGTTGCATACAAGACAAGCATTTTAACCCCTGTGTACTCTCCAACTTAAAGAAATATTTCTTTAGGGTGTGCACACTTGGTGTGCTTACTCCTGGCTCTGTGCTCAGGGATCACTCCTGGAGGTGCTTGGATGACCGTATGTGGGGCCAGGGACTGAACCAGGGTTGACCATGTGCAAGACGTATGCTTTAAGCCTTGCACTCTCTCTGGCATCTGCAAAACACACACTCTTTGGGCGGGGGGTTGAGGGATGGGGGAGAGATGGGGGAGAGTACAATCTGGCAATGCTCAGGAGCTATTCCTGGCTCTGTGCTTAAAGCCATATGTGGTGCTGGAATTTAAACCAGAATCAGTTGCCTCAGCCCATACAATTCAGGTGTCTTACCTCCTGTATAATCTGTCTGACCCCAAACAAACATTCTCCTTTTTTTCTCCCCTTGTTATTTTTTAAAATTTTTATTAGTGAAAAACCATGAGGTACAGTTGTAGACTTACATATCTTTGTGCTTGGGTTTCAGTCATACAATGATTGAGTACCCATCCCTCCACCAGTGCCCATTCTCCACCACCACTGATCCCAGTATCCTTCCCACCCCCACCCCCCACCCCCATCCCACCCTGCCTCTGTGGCAGGGCATTCCCTTTTTGTTCTCTCTCTCCTTTTGGGTGCTGTGTTTTGCAAAAGAGGCATTGAGTGGCAATCATGTTCGGTCTACAGTCTACTACATCTACACAATGGAGTACTATGTAGCTGTTAGAAAAGATGGAGTCATGAAATTTACGTACAAGTGGTACTACATGAAAAGTATCATGCTAAGCGAAATGAGTCAGAAAGAAAGGGACAGACATAGAAAGATTGCATTCATCTGGGGAACATAAAGTAACAAAATCGGAGGCTAACACCCAAGAATAGCCGAGATAAGTACCAGGAGGTTCATTCCATGGCTTGGAGGCCAACCGCACACGCTAGGGGAAAAGGCAGCTCAGATAGAGAAGGGAGCACCAAACATTCTTATGTAAACTTAGAACAACTGTCGAAGTCAGAAAGGTGTTGACATATGATCTACAGATTTCAATCAGATACCACTAGTTTCTTTTCTTTTGTGTTTCTTTGGGGCCACAGCCAAAAAAAAAAAAAAAGCAGTGCTCAGGGCTTATTCCTGGATTCTGTACTCAGGAGTCACTCTTAACAGTGCTCAGGGGACCCCATGCCGTGCAGGGCTCTCACGCTAGTTTTGGCAATTACTGCTATGCAATCCTATTGTGTCTCTTTTGCTTCGTTTAACTGGAACCGTTCTTCAGACATTGTTTTGTTTCTTGTTTGAGCCTCCCCAGCCATGCGCAGGAGGCCTGAGGGCCCCTCCCTACGGTTCTGGGCCAACTGAGGCAGTGGGTCTGTGAAAGGACCAAGGAGGCAGTGCTGCTCAGACCTCCCCCATGGTGCTGGGGGCCTCCAAGACTGCACCTGACCATGCTCAGGGGACCAGAATGGCTGGTGATTGATTGAGTCAGGAGTGGCCACATGCAAGGCCTATACCTCAGTCTCTCTGGCCCCAGACTGATTTGCACAACCCTGGGCTTGCAGAAGAGTACAGGTCAGTTATTTTGTGAAATGTTTCTTAACTTGACTCATCTGCTGGTTCTTCATGATTGGATTCGGGCTCTGCACTCGGATGCTGGAATGCCATGAAGGCACAGGCTGTTCCTCTTTCTCACGGCCGGTGAGGCTGACTACTTATGTCACTTAAGGTAGTATCAACCAAAAAAAAAAAAAAAGTTTTTACTAAAAGCAGTATTTTATAGGGAGTTTACCTGGCCGTGCTGGGGGTGCAGGGCCATCTGTGGCTGACCCTGACCTGGACTCTACTCAGGGTCCACCCTCACTGGGCTTCTGCTCTCCCACCCGAGCCTTCTCTTCACCAAATGTCCATTTTTTTTTCAAATGAGATAAAATTTGTTTACAATGAAATACCCATGTGGGTACAGCAGAGGAACCAGTGTCCCAACCAACATTACAAGCTGCCTGCAATTTTTTTTTTCTTTTTGTGTGACACCCAGAGATGCTCAGGAGTTATTCCTGGCTCATGCACTCAGGAGTTACTCCTGGCGGTGCTTGGGAGACCATATGAGATGCTGGGAATCGAACCCGGGTTGGCCGCGTGCAAGGCAAACGCCCTACCTGCTCCAGCCCCATTGCCTGCAATTTTTGTTTGTTTGGGGGCCATACTCTGCAATACTTAGGGCCTGACCCTGACTTGGTGCTTGAGAATCCTCCCAGAGGTTCCCAGTGGTCCCCGGATGCCATGCTGGGCATCCAACCTAGGCCTCCTGCATTCAAAGCCTGCAATCTAGTCTGTTGAACCATCCCTCTGTCCCTGCACTTTAATTATAAATGACTTCGAGGCCGCAGGGATTGGACAGCAGGTCAGGTGCTTGCCTCACCCCCACCAATCCAGGTTCAATCCCTACCTCTGTGACGTTCCTCTGAGCCCCACCACGAGTGATCCTTGAGCCCAGAGCCCAGAGTAAACCCTGACCCCCGCTGGTTGGGGGCTCTGAAACATTTCTTCCCTTCTGGGGAAATGTTTGTGTTAAATATTGGAGAGGAAGGTGATAGAGTGCATTGAAGATACGGCCCCTGGAGCATTCAGAGTAAGGAGAAATACTTGCTCTGTACTTGTTAACAGTGCACGGTGTCTTTTAATTCTCTAAAGTTTTTTTTTCTTCTTCAGAGTAGGCAGCAATGAAGTTAAGAGGGGAAGGACGGGGGCTCCCAGGTGGGGGTCAGAAGGCTGGAGCCTTTCTGGTAGATTCTTGGATTGAGTGGCGCAAAGCCCAAGGACTTGGTCCTGCTCAAGCCCTGCAGTGCTGAGAACCACTAGGTTCACCCTGGAGGTGTTGGGAACCTACTAGGCTGCCCCTGGCCATTCTTGGGGTCTTCCAGGCTGGACCGTGTGTTCAGGAGAACGTGTAGGACAAACCTGGATCAGGGTATACTAGGCGAGCACTGTCTCCCAGCCCAGTTCTCTAAATATTAATTCTCGTTATCTTTCTAATGGTTTACATAGCTCAGATACTCTTTTAAGAATTTAGTCCCTCAAACAATGAAGTAAGTCTTTTGAGAGGTGTGGGATGGGGAGTGGGCCTACTAGGTTACGCTCAGGTCTCACTCCTGGCTCTGTGTTTTAGAGGTCACTCCTAGTGGCTCTTTGGGGACCAGGGTGCAATGCTGGAGGTTGGAACCAGGTCTGTGGCATGCGAAGCAAGTGCCTTACCCGCTCCACTCTCTACCTGGGTCCCTAACCTAAGAGTCTGCGAATTATTTTCTTAAAAAATAAGTCTGGTAGAAAGCCCGGCAAAGGATAGGAACAGGTTCTTCACAGAGGACGGCGTTTGGCAAATCAGTAAACCTCTGGAGAGATTGCCAAGCTTGCTATAATTAGATGAAAATCAAGGGCCAGAGAGTTAGCTCTGAGGGCGGGGCACATATTTTGTATGTGGGAGCCACGGTTCATTCCCTGGCACATGGCATTCCCTGAGCACTGAGCCAGGAATAGCCCCCGGAGCCTTACTAGGTATGACCCCCAAAACTACACACACACACACACACACACACACACACACACACACACACACGATGAAAATCAGAGCAACAATGAGACCTCATTTCTGTACTTATCAGATGGGCAGATTAAAAAGTTTGTTTTTTTTTTTTTCCCAGGGGGAATTTGCATGGGGCCGGGTGGTTGGGCCACATCTGGCAATGCTCAGGGATTACTTTTGGCTCTGCACTCAGGAATCATTCCTGACAGTCCTCAGGGGACCATATGGAATGCCAGGGATCGAACCCGGGTCTGCCACGTGTACATTGTACTGTTGCTCCAGCCCAGACTTAAAAGATCCTTGATGTGAATATTTTCAGGGTGTAGAGAAGAAGTGCCCATTGTTGGACTCTGAATTGCTTTGATTCTGTATTGGGCGGTGAGTGTGGTGAGTGTGGCTTTATTCATTAACATAGTAAATGTTGACATGCTTTATTTCAGTAGTTGCTCCGAGTGTTTGTGTGTGTGTGTGTGTGTGTGTGTGTGTGAGAGAGAGAGAGAGAGAGAGAGAGAGAGAGAGAGAGAGAGATTTGGGACTCCTAATCCATATACATACTAACTTCAGCAAAGCATTCTAGATATGCATTTGTACCAGGGGCAAAATGTTTCAACACTGCAGCATCCTATGAAAGCAGATCCAGGGACTGGAGACAGTACAGCAGGTAGTGCACTTGCCTTGCATGCAGCCAGCCCAGGTTCCATCTCTGGCATCCCGTATGGTCCCCTGGGCACCTCCAGGAGTAAGCCCTGAGTGAAGAGCCAGGAGTAACTCCTGGGCATTGCTGGATGTGGCACACACACACACAAAAAAAAATAGAAAGCAGATGCAACCTGAATGTCTGATAATAGAGAATGGTGATGCAGTGATGCAAACACACACACACACACACACACACACACACACACACACACAGTGTGATGGATGAAAGGGTCCAACTGGCTCTTTGCTAATGTGCACAGTGCTCCCCATGACCTGTGAATGGGGGAGTCCCTGGATGTAGCATTGTAGCTCACTGCTCGTGGCATGAGAGGCTATGTGGTCAGTGGGAGGCAGGGGTCCAGAAGGCAGTGGGCACTGTCAGGTTTGGCCCAGAAAGCCCCAAAGGTTCCATGAATATGATCCCCAATGCCTGGCAGTTTTGTCTGAAGCACTAGCAGAACAGTCCCTGAAGTCTGTCTCATCTGCTCTTTGAGTGGAAAAGACTGGTGACTTTTTTCAGGCATCACGCTCCATCAGAAGGAAAGGGCATTTGGCCCAACCATCTGTATTTATTTTCTGTGTGTGACAGTTTCAAGTTATGATTCATTTTTTTATTATTAATAAAATACTTTTTATTGTTTCATAATCAATTTTCACCATACAATAAAATCTGTTAGTCATATGAAGATAAAATGAATTGTGATCTAAGGTCGAAAAAAGGAAAACACCAGCTGAAGCAGAACTTTTTGGTCCATTTACTGGAATTATCAGAGATGGACTATATTTAAATACCTGGGAGCAGGAGAAAACCGGGCACGGCATTGGGGATGAACAGGAAGGGCTCAGGGATGGTGGACGGGCCAGGGTCCCAGAGGACGCCTGGGGCGTGTGCGCAGGGGAGACGGAATCCTGGGTTTGAATTTTGACTGACCTGGGAGTAGGAGAAAACCAGGCATAGCGTTGGGGATGAACAGGAAGGGGGGGGGGATGATTCATTTTTTACATGTTCATATTTATTATTTCTTTTGAGGGGGCTTGAGGACCTAGCTGGAGGGGCTCGGGGATCTGTGCTCTGGAAGCAGTCCTGAAGCACTTGGGGCCCTGGGTTTGGTGCTGGTAGGGATCAAATCTGGACCACGCTGAGTATGGCCTCGGTCCTTTGAGCTCTGTCTCTGGCCCAAGTTAGTAGTTTTATTTGTCTGGGTTTTTTTGGGGGGGGGGGTGAGGAGGGTTTGATCATTTGGGCTATACCTGGCAGTGCTCTGGGACTACTCTCAGCTCTGTGCTTGAAGTGTTCAGGGATCAAGCTGGGGCCAGCTGTATGCAAGGCAAGTGCCTTAATCTCTGTACCATGTCAGTAGTTTTTAAACTCAGTACTTTGAATGTGGGAGAGATGGTACAGTGGGCAGATCACTTGTCTTGCACATAGAAGACCCGGGTTGGATCCCCAGCATCTCATATCTCCAAATATCTGCCAGGAGTGATCTCTGAGCAAAGAGTGAAGAGTAACACCTGAGCATCGCCAGGTGTGACCTCCAAACAAACAAAAAAAAAGTTAAAAACAATCAAATCAAATTAGTACTTTGAGGCCAGAAAGATAGTACAGGGCAAACAGCTGGCCCTGGTTCCGGCACTGCATTTGGTCTACTGAGCACAGAGCCAGGAATCACCCCTGAGCACTGTGTTTGTGACTTGCAACCAAAGCAAACAAACAAAAAAAAATCAGTACTTTTTTTTTTTTTGGTATTGGTTTTGAAAGGTGAATTCAGGCCATCCCGGAGGATGCTCGGGAGTGACCCCTGGCATCACTCAAGGAACCATATGTGGTGTTGGGACTCACACGGCAAGTGCCCGACCTCTCGTGCCATCTCTTTGGGCCCCAGCTCAGTACTTTTTCATGGAAACAGCCTGATCACAAAATGTATCATAGAATTTTGAGATATATTAAAGCAAAGTTTAATGAGGAGGAAAAGAGGGCAGCAGCCTATAGACTCCCACCTATAATTCTGATTCTCACTGCACAATCCGATGACTGTGGTTCTGCACTATAGCTCAGTCCAGGCCCTTTCAGTTTATTGTATTTGGGGGCAGGAGGGTCTCTGCATCAGTGCTGGGATCTCCTTATCACACCAGGTAGTACTCAGGGTGCCTAAGTCATGTGTTCTTGCCCTGGGTTACATTCCTGGACCCAGGGATATGCAACGTACATCCCCCAGCTTCATTGGACCATGTAGTTCTGAGTTGTTCACGGGTGAGTTGCATGCCTTGCCGTGGACATTACATGCCGCCAAACTCTTTCTAGAGGCTGGAATTGAGAGGTACAAAGAATCGTGAATGGTGGGATGAGTGAACTCCTCTTTTATGTCTTCGTGAAGGAAATGTGGTCACGTGATGAGCGAGCACTCCCTGTGTGTCTATCTCGAAGGAAGTGAGCTCACAGCAGGTGCCACGCCGAGCTGCTGCTGTGAGCTGGCTACCACGCCGCGCACGCCTCCTTGTAAGCCAAGAGAAGCTGCCCTGGCGTAGGGGACAGCAGCTCCGAGAGCAGGGCTGGGACCCAGGGCCTCACACAGGGGAGGTGCGTCCTGTCCCCCAGCCATTTATCTTCAGTGTGTACACTGCATCTCTGTCCACAGCAGTGTGTCATGCAGGTGCCGAACAGATGGGATTGGCTGAAGAAATGCACCAGCCCTTGAGTGCAGGTATCAGCCAGGGTCCCCCAGGCTGCAGAGGACACTGTCACACAGGAGAATAATCGGGAGTGGGGGAGGGGAATAGGGGGAGCTGGAGAATGAGGTGCAGTTCTAAGGGGGAGGGGAGGAAGTCAGGGGTTGCTCGAAGTGGGAGGAAGCCAGCCTGCTCTCTCCTGGCCTGTGTTCTGCTGAGCTGCCTGGGAGCCAGAAGGCAAAGAACCTGCGTGACTCGTGGTCATCGGGAGATTGCTGAGCAGTATCCCAGGCTCTGGGCTGGAGTGATAGCACAGCGGGTAGGGCATTTGCCTTGCAAGCGGCTGACCCAGCCGACCCGAGTTCGATTCTTCCGCCCCTCTCGGAGAGCTATCTGGGAGAGTATCTCGCCCGCACGGCAAAGCCCGGCAAGCTACCCGTGGCGTATCCGATATGCCAAACACAGTAACAACAAGTCTCACGATGGAGACGTTACTGGGCCCGCTCGAGCAAATCGATGAACAAACGGGAGGACCGTGACCGTGATCCCATGCTCTGCTCCTTTAGAGGCCCTGCACTAACGGCAGCAGGTGGTCCTGTGAGATGAGGGCTGTCATGTCCATTGTACAGACAAGGAAGCACAGTGAGGTGGATTAGGTCATGAGCCCACATCGTAAGGAGTGAGAGGCAGAACTGCTCAGGAAACGTCAACATCTTTGGCGTAAGCCTGCATCACAGCAACTGTGAAGGTGACTCGTAGTCTAGTGGGCAAGAGCTTCAGAGTCCACAGGCAGACTGGGGGGCTAAGGGGAGTGGCAAATGGGCTCTCTGGGTCTCAGTCTTTCCACCTGTGAATTGGGATAGGCACCCAGCCTTTCTAGAATTTTCCGCAGGATGACTTGAAATAATGATTGTAAGATGTTTGGTAACTTTGGTAGATTCTGCAAACCATGAGAAAACCCTAACCCAGGTACATTCCCCATAGGTGTGAGTCCTTTTGGTTCTCTCTCTCTCTCTCTCTCTCTCCCCCCCCCCCCCCCCGTGTATGTGTTGGTTCATTAATTTAAATTTTTTTAAAAATAAACTTTACTTCCAGTCAGAGACACTGGAGCTGTCTCCCTGATAGTTAATTTTGTTTGGTTTTGGGGCCTATACCTGGTGCTTGCTCAGGGGTCTCACCTGCTGGTGCTGATGATGAACTCTTGCACGTAAAGCATGCACTCCAGCCCTTTGAGCCATCACCCACCCACCCACCCACCCACCCACCTACCTCGGACCTCTGGCAATTCTTCTTCTTCTTATTTTTTTAATTGTAATTTTCAGATTTGAGTCTTGGATACAGACTACACCAGTGGAAAGCCAGTGTGTTCCCTCGCCCACAATTGGGGTGGTGTTGCCAATACTGTCTTTCCCCCAGACATTCTTACGTTGCACCCACAGACCCTGGGCTCATGCCCTAGTGGACAGTTCCCGCTCAGTGACCCACAGACTCAGTCCCCTCCCAGGCCCCAGGCAGAGATTTGGGTCAGGAGAGCCTTTCAACTTTGATCCCAGTTTGGCCTGTTTTCCCATTGCCTACCGGGCCAATTAGGTCATTAGTTTAATCTGATTAGTTAAGTTCATGTTCATAATAATCTTGCAAAATGGGCCACGTTCTGCATCATATGGTGAACCACCAAATAACTGAAATAAATTTGGCCTGAAGGGTCTATTTAGTGATTGGTGGGGACCCTGTGAACAGCGCCCTCCTACCCCAGACTTGGTGCTTTTCTTTCTCATTATTTCTGAAGCCTTCCCTCTGGAGACATTTTGATTCTGTAACTATAAAAAAAAGCAACACTTGGGGGCTGGAGCGATAGCACAGCAAGGAGGGCATTTGCCTTGCACATGGCAGACTCGGGTTCGATTCCCAGCATCCCATATAGTCCCCCAGGAGTAATTCCTGAGTGCAGAGCCAGGAGTAACCCCTGTGCATCACCGGGTGTGACCCAGAAAGCACTGTAGCATTATCCTCCCATTGTTCATCAATTTGCTTGAGCGGGCCCAGTAATGCCTCCATTCTGAGACTTGTTACTGTGTTTGGCATATTGAATATGTCACAGGTAGCTTGCCAGGCTCTGCCGTGCGGGCCAGATACTCTCAGTAGCTTGCCAGGCTCTCCAAGAGGAGCGGAGAAACCGAACCCAGCTTGGCTAGGCTGGGCGCATGCAAGGCAAATGCCCTACAGCTGTGCTATTGTCTCAAAAAGCAAAAAAAAAAAAAAACCAGCAATACTAGCTTATAGTATAGGAAGAATATTTTCATGATGCTGCAGACCCAACAGTTTTGCATCTGGGATTCCTCACCCCCCACCCCCCGGCCCCCATAACATTATAATGCATGCCTTGTTCCATGGCATTAGGAATTCCTTGTAAGCCTTATTTTCAGTGGCTGCCTGGTCATCCCTCAGCTGACTCGACCATCTCGAAACAATCCCTTATTGTGGAACCTTCCTGTGGTTTCCAGCTTCTCGCTGTCAGCCACGGGACCATGGAGATCGTCGTCTTCTTCTTCAGAATACACTTTCTGTTGTCCCGTTTCCTTAACACACCTTCTCGGAAGTGGACATACTGGTTCCCACACGGTGAATGTTAGAAGTCTCTTCACCTCTAGTGCCAGCTTGCCCCTCGGGGGGATCCTGCTGCCCTTCCCTCCCCCACCCTCCTCTGACCCACCTTCTGTTCTTTCCCCAAAGCCTCATAAAGAGAATGGCCCAGAGCGTGGTGGACGTGATGGAGGACGCGAAAGGAAAGGTGCAGGAGAACCTGCTGGCCAATGGAGGTAGGTCACTGCCGCCATCTTCCCATTGGAGCCCTTGGGCCCTTCTGGGCTGTGGCATGACTCGAGAATAAGGGTCCCCATGGGGGAGAGGGGTTGGGTTAATGTGTGGGACCAAGACGGCCCCTGGTCAGCTCTGCAGTGCCCCTGGCCTGCACACTGGCCTCGTGATGAGCCCTTAGCTCTACTGTTGGATTTTCCAAGCATCTGACCTGGCTCCCGCTGTAGCTAATTCCTTGGTGAAATACTGAGTGAAAAGTGGGGTTCAAAGGAGGAGGGAGGGTCTCATCTCAGCCAGAGTCTACTGCTTGGCCCTCTCACCCTCTCTGTCTCTCTCTCTCTCATCTCCACTCCATGTCAGTGGGAAAAGCCTACCTGTGCCCCCCCATGCCCACCCACCCAGCCTGCCAAGCGATCTATATGCCAAGGAAGATCGCCAGCCTTTAATCTGAAGGTGCCCCGGAAGTTGACAGATGAGGCCCAAAGCGCTTTGTAGTGGTTCACTTTGGATTTCTGTCTTCCCTGTGTTGGTAGGGTGAAGCGGCAAAGCCTAGCGACGTGTGTACATTTGTGTACACACAATTGAGTACACTTCAAGTATGCCAGAAAAGTAAACTTCCAAAAGGTACTTTATATTCAGATGAGGTGTTTAAATATCGGCCAGCGTGGGGCCTCACGGGATGGCGGTGGAGCCGGCCCTTTCCTCCCCGTCCCAATGGGACCCTGAGTCGCCACCCATGAACAGCTTTTCTGGCTCCTGATAAAGCTGCTTAATGGCGATGATCTCAGAGACTCGGGAACAAATATCAAAACCCAGCAGGTTTGGGCAGAAATCCCTCCAGATTTAAGTGTTAAAATTTCGGAATTTCAAAATCCCGCGGCCACTACTGCAGCCATGCAGCCACGTGACATCATATGTTATTCATAACCAGCAATAGAAAACAAATTGTCTACTGTTGCCTTTTCAGCAGATCTGAGTGTTGGGGTAAAATCTCAATAACGGTGGGTCTGGTGTCAAAATATTGAATGTGATCAGAGTAGAGAGAGAGTAATGTAGAAATCATATGCCCCACAGGTCGGGGGAAGGTGTGGAATGGGGGTATACTGGGATTTTTGGTGGTGGAGAATGGGCACTGTTGAAGGTACGGGTGTTTCATTGTATGACCAAGACTTAGACCCGAAAGCTTTGAAACTGCTTTCACAGTGATTCATAAATAAAATTATAAAAAATGAAAAAAAAAAAAGCAAGGTGGAGTTCTTGCCCAATTCAATCAGCTAAACGAGTGGCTGAATAAACAGCAGTACTCCTACATCAAAATAAATAAATAAATATCGGCCCGAGTATTCAACCCGTGTCTCTCTGCAGTTACTGAAAGTGAGAGCGTATCTTCCTTTCCTATTAGACTCTGTGACTTATCACTCCCTGACCGGCCAGAGGCAGAGGCGGTTGCCTTTGCTTGCCCGTCTCACCTCCCAGTGGGAATCTGGCTGAGTGTGCTAATCCCGTTTAATAACACCCCGCTATTGTGTTGCAGGTTTAAAGGAAAAGATGAAATGTTTAAAGAGTAGGTTGCGTGCAGTGTGCTGTGTGTGTGTGTGTGTGTGTGCTTGGTGTGGTCCCCGCATGCCCCCGGCCGTGGCCCTCAATCTGGTCGTGGGGGTACAGTGACCAGGTTACGACGGATTTTTCAAGTAGCCCCTCATAGCGTGGTCACCATGCCCGTATGATGCAGAGAGCGACCGTGTGCCCGCGCCTCCCACACTGCCTCCTGTCCCGGTAACCGGCCCCTCCCTCCATCCCTCTCTTCACTCCGCCTCTCCTCTCCTCTCCCCTTCTCCTCTCCCCTCCCCTCCCCTCCCCTCCCCTCCCCTCTCCCCTCCTCTCCTCTCCCCTACCCTCTCCCCACCCCTCCCCTCCCCTCTCCTCTCCTCTCCTCTCCTCTCCTCTCCTCTCCTCTCCTCTCCTCTCCTCTCCTCTCCTCTCCTCTCCTCTCCTCTCCTCTCCTTCCCATCAGCTCCCCTTCCCTCCTCTCCTCTCCCTCTCATCATCTTCTCTCCTCTTTTCTCCCGCCTCCCAGTTCTCCCCCTCTCCCCTCCCCTCTCCCCTCCCTGTCTCCATGACTCCCGCTCCCCCAGAAGTCCTGTGTGTCTGGGTCCAGGGGATTCTCTGCCTCTGGATTTCAGCTTCTGTTGCCTTTGGGCTCCCAGGCTGGCCAGCTGTCCCCAGTGTCCCCGACCTGCTCTCTGGGGCTTGTCTGTGGACTTGGAGCCACCAGGCTGTGCTTTCTGTGCCCTGGCTGGCTTCTTCCTACAGAGACCTTCCTTCCTCTAGCCTCAGGGGACACCTTGGTCCCAGGCCGGACTTGGCTGGTTTTGGTGTTAGGAGCAGCCCTGGGCGTTGGGCTCGGCTCACACTGGCTGGGTTCAGGCAGGCACCTCCTCAGAGGGGTCGCCGGTGCCCTGCTCCCTGCAGTGGAGGTTGGGGTAGCTGTGGCTGCATGTTGGTGTGGGGGCTGCAGTCAACATAGGTGCCGCCAGCCTGGGACTTGGCCCGTGGGATCGAGGCCGGGGGTCCAACTGGGGCCACCTGCTTGCTAGCCCCTCCCCATGACAGATCTTCACAGACCAGATTTGCTAAAATGCAGTATTTTACCCTGAGAATATTTGTAAAAGCAGATAAAAATCATCATTGTTGTTTGGGGAATGTGGAGTCACACCCAGCAGTGCTCTGTGTGTCCCCGGCTCTGTGTTCAGGAGTGCCCCTTTGGCAGTGCTCAGGAGCACATATATGGTGCCAGGGATGGAGCCAGGGTCAACCACATGCAAAGCCTTAGCTCTCATACTATCTCTTTGGCCCTAAGACTGATAATATATATATATATATATATATACATATACATATACATATATATATTCATATATATTCAGCCTTAGAGCAGCAGGTAGGGCATTTGCCTTGCAAGCGGCCACATGGCCGACACGAGCTCAATTTTTCAGCCCCTTTCGGAGAGCCCGGCAAGCTACCGAGAGTATCTCGCCTGCATGGCAAAGCCTGGCAAGCTACCTGTGATGTATTCGATATGCCAAACACAGTAACAGTTGTCACAATGGAGACATTACTGGGCCCGCTTGAGCAAATCGATGAACAACAGGAGGACAGTGACATTGATATCTATATCTCTATCTATCTATCTATCTATCTATCTATCTATCTATATACTTTTTGGGTCACACCTGGTGATGCACAGGGGTTACTCTTGGCTCATACACTCAGGAATTACTCCTGATGGTGCTCGGGGGACCATAAGGAATGCGGAAAATCGAACCCAGGCCGGCCACATGCAAGGCAAACGCCCTCCCCGTTGTGCTATCACTCCAGTCCCCCCCCTCCAATATTTGTTAGATGGATCACTCAGTGCCTTCTCGCAGCTCGTAGCCTGGAGGGCCTTCAGGAGCAGGAGGAGGTAGAAAGCTGTTTTCTCCATACAGAACAATCCCACCATGTGACTTCCCGCTCCAGTGGTGCCAGCTCTGAGAGACTCCTCTCCAGGAGGGTGACATCCTCCATTCCTGAGTCGCTGTGTTTCTTCAGCTTGAGGCCTTCCTGCCCATCGGTCCCGGTGACTTAATCAGGACTCCCCAAATTCGGTCCTCCTGCGGGTCCTGTACCCAGAGGCCAAGGCAGTCAGGCTGGGATCTACCCCGGGTCAGCTGCCTGCCAAGTGTGCTCCCTAGTCTGTCTCTGTGGGGCCCACCACGTTCTTATTGGCTCTCCTGTGAGGCTCGCTGAGAAGTCCAGGGCATGTGGTGGGGAGGGCAGTGCCAGCCACTGGACAGCCAGACCCAGACATGCCCTATGCTGCCCGGGGTGAGTGGGGCTGCTGGCCTCTGGGAGTCACGATTTCTTTCTTTCTCTCTCTCTCTCTCTCTCTCTCTCTCTCTTTTCTTTTTGGGTCACACCCAGCGATGCTCAGGGGTTACTCCTGACTCTGCACTCAGGAATTACTCCTAGCAGGGCTCGGGGGACCATATAATAGGATGCTGGGAATCGAACCCGGGTCGGCCGCATCGAACCAGGGTCGGCCGCATGCAAACGCCCTACCCATTGTACTATCGCTCCAGCCCCTGAGAGTCACGTTTCTTCTCAGCTCATATGTGCTTGGTCCCCGTATTCAGCTCTCTGCTGGCACCTTTGCTTTTGTTTGTTCTTTGTCTCTCTGCCGGGCTGGGCACAGGGAAGGACGCAGATCCCTCTGGTGATGGCAGAAGATGAGCAAGCTTGCCATCGTCTGGCTAGATCCCTTCGTGCACTTTGTCACCACCCTAAAGCCATCAGTCTGACCCCGCTGGTTCCTGGTCTCTGGCTGCAGGAGACAACGCAGGCCTGTTTTTCTTCTCAAGATGAGATTGCCCCGACTCGCGAGCTGTGTCCAGCACCTTTTGATTTGGAGGGAGTCAAGCCCGGGCTTGTGGATGGTGCTGGCCCCTAGCTGGGAGCCTGCAACTTGCATGGGACGTATAACAGTGTCAGCCAAGGGTTCAGGAAGTGGTGCTGTGCCCATTGGTGCCGCTGGTGCCTCTCCTCATTGACTCACCCCTGCCTTCATCCGGATGTGCCTTTAGCTCCTCCTGGGCTTAGATCCTCCTTCGAAGTCATTTCCCTAACTCAGTGCGGCAATACCAGAATCCCCACATGTACCTTGTTCTTGCCCAGGTCTGTCTGGGCTGCTGCATAAGGCGTGCTGGGAAGACTCAGGAATGGCCACTGACCTCACAAAGTTCCGGGCACCAGAGATGAGGGCACGCTCGAGCTGGGAGCCCAGGGAGGTCTCGCCTCCTGGCTTCCAGATGGCCATTGCCTCCTGGCCATGGATTCAGGTGTTCCGCTGTGTGAGCACTGAATACGTGGAAACAGGCTCTCCTCTGTGGTCGGCTGTATCACTGTCATCACTCTGCTGTCAGCGAGCATCTGTTTACCTACATTTATCTGCCTATTTTATACCCACCTATCTAGCTACCTATAGGGGTTTGGGCCACACCCAGCAGTGCTCAGGCTGTTCTTAGCTCTGGCTCTGCACTCAGGAATCACTCCTATCAGTACTCGGGGGACCCTATGGAATGGTGACCCCTACTGGGGCTCAGAGGACTGTATGTGGTGCTGGGAGTTGAACAGGGGCCAACTTCATACAAGGCAAGTGCCTTAATTCCTTGGACTAGCTCTCTGCCCCTGCATGTCATATTGTTTTTTTTTTAAAAAAGAATATTTATGGAAGGTCTTCCTTGATTGCATCTCTGCACTGCTTTGCGAGCTCGGACGTTAGCTCGGATGTGATCAAGGAAGACCTCAAAGAGAGAAGAGCAGAAGTACTGGTAGATGCGACAGAAGCTGGGAAAAGTATTCTGTTACGCCCGCCTGTCCTTCGCCAACTACAAGACCAAGATGACTGCCCTCCGACGTCCTGATGGATCCATCACATCCTCCAGAACGGCAATGGAGAAGATTATCCATGACTTCTACTCAAATCTCTTCGATAGCCATGTCCACTTGCCGACATACCAAATTCCACAGGATGGATATGTCGTTCCCAACGTTCTCCCTTCCGAAATCCGACACGCCATTTCGTCGGTAAAGAAACAAACAGCACCTGGCACAGACAAGGTCAGACCTGAACACCTGAAGAACCTGCCATCAGTACTCATCAATACACTGGCTCGGCTCTTCACTCGCTACCTGTCTGAATGCAGGTTCCGTCCCAGGGGAAAACCAGCAGGACCGTACTACTGTTCAAGAAGGGAGACATCCATGACATTGGCAACTATCGCCCTATCTGCCTATTGTCTGTCATCTACAAGTTGTTCACTCGAGTCATCCTAAATAGGATTGGCAGAACACTAGATGAAGGACAACCATGCGAGCAAGCTAGGTTCCGCAAAGGATTCAGCACCATCAACCATATCCACACAATAACCAAACTCATTGAGGTTTCTTGGGAGTTCAAGATGCCGCTCTGTTTAACGTTCATTGATTTAAAGAAGGCCTTTGATTCTGTTGAGACGGAAGCGGTCATTGAAGCCCTAGCCAATCAGGGCATTCAAGCCCAATACATCAAGATTCTCCGTGAGCTGTATTGTGGATTCACTACCAGGATCTCACCATTCTACAAAGAAGTGATCGTTGATGTCAAGAGAGGGGTTCGGCAGGGTGATACCATCTCACTGAAACTCTTCAGTGCCACCCTCGAGAACATCATGCGACGACTGGAATGGGAAGGAATGGGAGTGAAGATAGATGGTTGGCAACTACACCACCTCCGCTTTGCTGATGACATTGTTTTAATAACACCAAACATCAGCCAAGTGGCACAAATGCTGGCTGACTTTGACCGTGAGTGTGGAAAGGTAGGACTACAGCTGAATCTTACGAAGACAATGTTTATGAGAAACAGCCTCGTTCCTGACGCCCCATTTGCTCTCAATGGAACGACCATCTCCGAATGCAACAGCTATGTGTACCTAGGTCGAGAGGTCAACATGACCAATGACCTGGCACCCGAGCTGCGCAGGAGGAAGAGAGCGGCTTGGAACGCCTTCAAGAACGTCGAAGAAATAGCTAAGAGGACGAAGAACCTCCGGCTCCGGGCACATCTCTTTGATTCCACTGTTCTTCCTGCATTAACATATGCCTCAGAGACCTGGGCCCTACGCAAACAAGATGAGAACGCTATTCAGGTCTCCCAAAGAAGAATAGAAAGAGCTATGCTTGGAATATCACGTTTCACTCAAATGAGAGAACGAATCCGGAGTTCTGACATCTGTCGACGATCAAGGATCAGGGACGCTGTCTCATTTGCCAAGGTGTCGAAAATCAGATGGGCTGGTCACGTAATGAGATTTAAAGACGACCACTGGACTAGAGCTGTTACTGACTGGATTCCACGGGATGTCAAAGGACCGCGTGGCCGCCCACCTACCAGATGATCAGACTTCTTCGTGAAGATCATGAACGATCGGTTTGAGGCTCTTCATGTTCCCAGAGCGAACAGATGCCATTGGGCTACACTAGCACGTGACAGGGACAAATGGAGACGTTACTGGTACCCGCTCGAGCAAATCGACGACTAACGGGAAGTTAAGTGATTTATGGAAGGGGTGGTTGGCACACTCCTGATTCTGCACTCAGGAATCACACCTGGCAGTGCTTGGGGGACCAAACCTGGGGATCCTGGGGATCAAACCTGGGTTGGCTGCATGCAAGACAAACGCCCTCCCCTCTGTACTATCTTTCTCGCCCTCCAAAAATCAGTCATAGAGTTTGCCCTTCCCTTTGTTACTATGACTGCAATGACCTAAAGTCTCACGTTCTAGGTTGTGGGCCCAGCCAGAGGGACAGTCATTTTGCTGGGATGCTCGCATGCATCTGGCTGTGTGTGGGGGGGTCTCACCCTTGGTTGTGGCTCTGAAACAAATGGTTCTTTCATCATTCCTTCGCCATTGGCATCCCAAGGGCCTCTTCTTAAGCAGGTCATCCCCAGTGGCCAGCAGTGTGCTAGCCTGGCCTTCCTCTGTCGGGCATGTTGGTCGGTGCTGGAGGGCAGAGGTGTTCCGAGGTCCCGGGAGCTCATGATCTCCTTTCACAGTGGAGCTTTCATCACTAGCTCTGTTCGTGCCCGTTTCCACATCACCAAAGGGGAGCTGGTCATAGTACTTAAGAGGGTGGAAGAGTGGGGCTGGAATGATAGCACAGCAGGTAGGGAATTTGCCTTGCTCGCAACCAACCCTGGTTCCCATCCCAGCATCCCATATGGTCCCCTGAGCACCACCAGAGGTAATTCCTGAGGCCAGAGCCAGGTGTGACCCCTGAGCATCGCTGGGTTTGACCGCCCCCCCCCCCCAAAAAAAAAGAGGGTGGAAGAGTAAAGTAAAATAATCCTGAACTGACTCCTTGGAGATGTATGTGAGTGCATCATAGCACCTATCAGAGTACCAACAGACTTCCAACATAGTTGATTAAAACTCCCTAACCCTTTGGATGGTCTTGATCCCTTCTCCCCCCCGCCCCCCCCCCCCCGCCCAATCTGTGGCCCTAAGTTGTTCAGACTGAGTCCAAGGTTTGTTTTCATTTCAATTTGTTTTTCCTTTTCATTAAAAATGAGGTATCTCTATCCAAAAACAGCATATACAAGTTAAAACATAGTTAAAACTTCAAATGTAAATATTAGCACCGCTACAGAGGAATAGAATATCTACCTACTGCTTTCCTTGAAGTCAATGCATTTAGGCAATCAATCACCATTTTTTTGAGAACAGAAAAGAATTTATTAATGCGAGTAAATGTATTGTCATGATTATTGTTATGACCATTTATTTATGAAAGGGTGACATTCAATGTCATTCGAGTATTCTCATTACAAAAAAAAAAAAGATATCCTGTATGTGGTGGAGGTCCATGCAGTGTTGGCCACAGCAGGGGGGTGGTATCAACTGCAGCAGTTCAGTTGAGGCCACTCTCCTGCTCCCCACCTGCCGGCAGCCATTCCTCCCCTCTAAATCCCCCTTTAAAAAAACACTTTATTGAGGTTCTGTGACTCACAGTATTGTTAGTGATGATTTCTCATACAGGTAATTCCCACACCACAGCCATCACCAGTGTACCCACCTCCTCCCCCGCAAGGACCTCAGCACCCCAGTCTTTCCTCCTCCCCACCCCCTCACAAACTCAGTTGTTTGGGTGAGTTCTCCCACTGTGTTGCCTTTGGCCCTTTGTTGCTACCTTGTTGTGTATCTTTTTTGTTTTGTTTGGGGGGGGCACACCCATCAATGCTCAGTGGTTACTCCTAGCTCTGCACTTCAGGAATTACTCCTGACTGTGCTTGGGAGACCATGTGGGATGTGGAGATTGAACCCAGGTCAGCTAGTGCAAGACATCCCGCTGTACTCTCACTCTGGTCTGCAGCGGTGTATCTTTAATCAGTGCCACTTGAGAGATCAATCTGTGTCTGTCCTTTTCCTGCTCACTGACTTCACTCAGCATAATACCCTCTGGTACTACCCACGTTGCTAGAAATGGTGTGGTTTTGTTCTTTTTTAGAGCTGCGTACTATTCCATTGTGTATATATCTACTGTTTCTTGATCCATTCATGTGTAATTGGGCATTTTGGTTGTTTCTACATTTTGACTTTTGTACTAGTGCTGAAATGAATACAGCTGTGCATAGATCCTTTCGAATTCATGTTTCAGGGATAGAAGTGGTATCGCTGGTGTACTCCATTTTGTTTTCAGCTGTTCCTTGGGGTCCTAGGTACCCACATCCCAAATTGAAGAAGTCTCAAGTTGAGCTCCTCTCCTTTCCCGTTGGTGGCTCACATCATGATGGTTCTCTCAGCGGGCACAGCCCTGGGGCGCCCAGTGCCCCTCCTGCATTGTAACCTCCTGCTCACAGGCTCTTCCTGGACCGGGACTTTGCTCCTTCTTAGCTTCTCCTGTCCCCATCTCTCCTGCAGCCTTCTCTTTCCCATGGTGCTCCTCCAGCCCAGCCCCCCAGGAAATCTGCAGCTGCCCCCAACCCTGGGTGATTGTGTCCACCGAGAACCACACAGCCCCACCAGGTGGTCTTGGCACTCACAGGCGCCAGCCAGGGTCTAGGCAGCGTCAAAGATGCCTTGTTGAGGCTAGAGCCAGTGGAGGGGTGGGAGTGGGGGGCTGAGGACGTGGCTGAGCAGTAAATGTCTGTCTCCCATGTGAGGCCCTGGGCCTGTGATAGTTAAACTAGAAGAAAATCAAAACCAATAAGAGGATGGGCGGGTGGAAACTCTTTGCTGGCAGGCCGGGCCATGGTTCTGTCTGGGTGGTTCTAGGGGTCCAGGTAGGGAAGCCAGAAAGTAGACAGAACCCTCAGATGAGCTCCTGGGGGGCTTCTCCCCCAGGAAAGCAGCATCACCCCACGTAGGTCTGGGGGGCAGTGACCATCAGAGTGAGAGTTGGGAGAAACAACCCAGATGCTCAACTACAGATGAATGAATCAAGAAGCAGCAGTAGATATATACAATGGAATAGTATGCAGCTCTTAAAAAAAAAGAGTGTTCTGGCACCCGGCTGCGGTGGCGTGTTTCTCAGTGGCGTCCTGGATGGGTGGGTGGGTGAGTATGCTGTGAGACAGAGGAGAGCTGCTCACCTATGGAAATGTGCTTGTGTCCTTCCAGTCGACCTGACATCCTTTGTGACCCACTTTGAGTGGGACATGGCCAAGTACCCTGCAAAGCAGCCGCTGGTCAGTGTGGTGGACACTCTCGCCAAGGTAAGGGGATGCTTCCTCTCGGGGGGCTGCTCGGCTTCTGCGTGAGAACTCGGGGTGCAGCAGTGGTTGTTTTGTCCCTAGACTGGCTAGAGGGACTCCCAGGAGGCTGGAGACCGGGGCTGTGCTGAGTGGCCCCGGGTCCCCTCCCTGCCCACCTCTTTCCAGTTCTGGCTGGAGTCTGGGAAACGAAGTGAAGCCTTTCCTGGGGGGTCAGATCCTTCTGTATTCCCAGTCTCCTCTCTCCTCTCCAGCACCAGGCAGGTGGCCTGTGTCTACCGACCTCTCCACTCCGTGCTGTAAGCCCAGTCCTGGGGTCCGTTCACTGTCCCCCTCTCTTCCTGATCTTCCCTACCTTTCTTTTTGTTGTGGGCACGCTCCATGGTGCCACTCACTTGCCCAGCCCTGGTGCTTACCTGGCTTTGCACGCTTTCCTTATGGGGCTGGTACATGTGCTCACCGGGGATCACACTCCTGGCTGGGACAGCCTCCAGATCCAGAAATGACAGGTTTTATCACAGCAAGGGGGTCCCTCACCAGCCGAGCCCCTGGACTGTGTGCTGTGCTGTCGTTTTCCTGCTCACAGACTTCACTCAGCATGATGTCCTCTAGGTCCATCCATGTTGCTGGAAATGGTGTACTTTTGTTCTTTTTTTAGAGCTGCATACTATTTCATCGTATATATCTACTGCTGCTTCTTGATCCATTCATCTGTAGTTGGGCATTTGGGTTGTTTCTGCATTTTGGCTTTTGTACAAGTGCCGCAATGAATACAGCTGTGCATAGCCACATCTGGTGGGTGGCTCCAGGGAGCTAACTCTTGTCACTCACCTTCACAAACGTACGGATGGAGAGGTCCCCCCTTCTTGTCCAAGAGCCACCCCCTTCATCCCACCAGGTGACCGTTTATGTGACACCAGCTATGTGCTTTGGTGGAGACTTTCCCAGTCCAGCTCCTGGGAGGCATTTATGGGAGGCGTCACCCCGACACGGAGGCACCTGCCACAATAAGTGAGGCCAGACGGGGCGTCCCCGGGCACCCCCCTGATTCTGCCACCTCTGGCTTTGCCTTCAAGAGGGAGGGCAGCCAGCTCTCCCTGACCCTCCCCAACGCCACCTCCAGTCTGTCCCGTGAGGACCCAGTTTCGGAGTTGAGGCTGAGGGTCAGTGATCGCCCGCGCCCACTCCTTTGCTGGCCTAGGTGTAGGGGAACAAAGCCTCCTTGTTGCACACAGCCGCGACAGACACCCCATGTGGCAGGGCAGGGCTGGGCGAGGCGGGGCAGGCGGTGGCCACAGACCGCCCCGCCCTATGCCAGCTCCTGGCAGCTGTGGGCGCCGGGCAGCCGCCGGGCTCTGGGAATTTGGGGCGGGGCTGGCAGGCTTGGAATCTGGGTGCGGCAGCCCAGAGGTGCCCGTGCCTCCTGGACAATCAGGCAGTGATTCTGGAAGGCCCTGGTAGCCCACGCCCACTGTGGCCACGCTGGGGTCTGCCCCACACTCGCCCCACCCCCAACCCCCGGGTCAGGAGGAGTCAGGCCACGGGCCGCCCTGTGACGGGTGCTTCAGGGACCGTGCTCAGTTATGCCTGCACTGGGGGGCACCGAGGTCAGGGCTGGAGGGGGAACCCGGTTCCTGTCTTGCCCAGGGGACCCTGAGAGCAACTCGGATGGGCAGTGGCGAGGAGGAGGCACCCGCTTTGATGGTTGCCCCTGGGCCACAATGGTCCCTGGACAAGTGACTGTCTCCTGCGGTCTCATCCTTATCTCCCGAGAGGACAGTTCACTCAGGGGACCCGAGGCAGGAGGGTGACAGGCTGCACTTGGAAAAAGGAAGGAGGGGCTCAGAGGATGAACGGACGGCTGACCAGGGAAGTGGCAGCTGCTCAGACACCCCTGGGAGCCTTTCACTTTTTCTCTTTGTTCCCACTCCCTGAGGCTCCCAGTTTCCCGCTGCTGTGTGGCTCTCTGGTCCCGGTGTTCTTACCTCTGCAGGATGGAAGCCCCTGCGCCTGGCGGCCCCCAGCATCTGTGCGCACCCTGGATGCTTTAGTTATGACCCTTTCCTGACCCGTGTCAGCCCTCAGGGCTGCTGGAGGCCCCCTCTACCTGCTGAAAAGGCTGCAGGTGCCACCCCAGTGCCCATGGGTGGGGAGTCTTGTTGACCTGACCTGGGCTGTGGTGTGGGGGTACCTCGAGTCAGGCCCTCACCCGGTATCCTCTCTGCAGTCCCCACTCTGGGCACCTGCCCTCATCCTGGCCACCATCAGCCAGGCTGGTTGCAGTCACACGCGTCTGAACCTGTTAGCCAGGAACACCTGGGAAGGAGCTGCCTTCCTGGGTACCCGGGACACAGCCATGGTGCTGGAACCCGGGCACTGATGCTCAGGCTCTCGGCCAGCACCTGGGAACTGAGCCTGTCTGTGCTCCTTACCGGAAGCAGCCGGCCGGGTGGACCTCAGCACTGCCCACCCTGTGCTCTGGCCAGCATGTCGCCAGCCCAGGTCCAAGCCGTGTGGTGCCCATCTCCACAGACGGGGCACAGGTGGTACCAGTTCCTTCTCCACTTTGTTCTGCTTTGATAACCACACCAGCCGTGCTTGGGGGGGCCACTCCTATCACTCTGGGTGGAACTTGGTGGGCCATGTGGTCCCAGGATCAAACCTGGGCCTCCCGCATGCCAAGCCAGGCTGCCGTTCAGAAAGAATCTGCCCTGTCCCCAGAGTGACACAGAGGTTCCACTCTTGCCACACACCTGTCCCCCCCCCCACCCCGACTCACTGTGGGGGATACGAACCGAGTGTCTCCACCACCAAAAACGTTTCTGGGTACTCTGGAGGGAGCCCAAGGGCCCCTCCCGCCAGCTCAGTTGGGGAGTGGGAGACGCCTCTCGTCTGCAAGGCGCGGCAGGAAAGGGTTTGGTTCCGGCGAGCACGTGCCGTGCACTGGCCTCTCGCCAGGAATCACAGTGTGACCCACACCTGGCCTCCGTGACTCAGTCAGTCACAGGGAAGGGCTGATGGCGGGGCAGCTGGCCAGTGCAGGCATGTGGCCCTGAGCCCAGAGAGGTTCAGCAACTGACCCTGGACTGCACAGCCGGGCAGGGTGGGAACTGGAGGTCAGACCTGGGCCTGGCTGTTTTCCTAAGCTCGGGTCCATCCAGTTGCACTGGTTTCCAATCTCCTTTGTAGCTTCTCATTGGCGCTGGTGAAATGAGGAAAATAAAGGGGTAGGAATTGTTTAGGTTTTTCCCCCCCCCCCTTAAAAAAATATGCACACTCGCGTGTGTATGTGCATGCATGTGTGTACGTGTATGTGTGTTTGTGTGTGTGTGCATGTGTATGTATGTGTGCTATGTATGTATGTGCATATGTATGCGTGTTAGCATGTGTGTGTGGATGCATGTATGTGGCATGTATGCATGTGTGTGCATGTGTATGTATGTGTGTATGTATGTGTGTGCGTGTGTATTTGTATGTGTGTGTATATATGTGCATATTATTCTTAGGGCTGAGGAAATGACATAGGCAAAAGTGAATGTGTGAAGCCCCAACTTTGATCCCCAGCATTGAAGAAGTAAAAACAAAGACCCTTGTCAGCTTCCTGATTATGAGGTTATCCTGTTATTATGGATTTAGCAACAGCAACTGGCCCATGGGTCTCTCTGCATCATTTTTGCAATTTCTCAAATAGCTATAATAATTTAGAAGTGAAAAGTTGTTTTATTTATTTATTTATTTATTTATTTTGCTTTTTGGATCACACCCAGCGATGCTCAGGGGTTACTCCTGGCTCATGCACTCAGGAATCACTCCTGGCGGTGCTCGGGGGACCATATGGGATGCTGGGAATCGAACCTGTATTGGCCATGTTGGCTGCGTGCAAGGCAAACACCCTATTCGTTGTGCTATTGCTCCAGCCTCAAGAAGTGAAAAGTTATTTTAAATAGCAAAAAGAAAATTAGAGATCAAACATGAAAATGTAGAATATGAGAACAGTTAAATGTCCCCATGTAATGTACTGTTTCCCTTAATTTCCCCCAAAATAACAGACATTAAGGTGTAAAGTATATTCTTCCAGCCGTGTGTGTGTGTTTGTGTGTGTGTGTGTGTGTGTGTGTGTGTATGTGTGTGTGTGGGGGGGTGCTGAGGATAACAAAATTGTTCTTGCCCTATAGATCACCCATTTAAGATCTGATGATTCGGAATGTCTCACGCCATCTGTGGTATCTGTGCATTGGCTGGTTTCTTTTTTTGTTTAGTTTTTTAATTTAAATCATTATTATTATTATTATTATTATTATTATATTTTACAAAGCTGTTCATGGTTGGGTTTCAGTCATACAATGTTCCAACACCCATCCTTCCACCGGTGTAATTTCCCGGCACCAGTGTCCCTATGTCCCTCCCGCCCCTCCAAGCCACCCCCAACCCCTGGCTGGTTTCTTAAGGAAGAGAAATTCTCCAGTGAGCCAGGATGTAGGCAACTCCAGAATGGAGCGTCTGTATTTATTTTTAATTTTTATTTCTTTGTTTGTGGTGCCAGCAATTAATTGAACCTGGAACCTCAGTCACGCGAGGCAGTACTCTGTCACTGTGTCCCATCCCTAGCTCTAGTTTTCTTTGTAATTAAAAATTTTGTTTTTCTGGGCTGGAGCGATAGCACAGCAGGTAGAGTGTTTGCCTTGCATGCGGCCGACCCGGGTTTGATTCCTCCATTCCTCTTGGAGAGCCCGGCAAGCTACTGAGAGTATCCCGCCTGCACAGCAGAGCCTGGCAAGCTCCCCATGGCATATTAGATATGCCAAAAACAGTAACACTCTCAGTAACAGTAACAATCTCACTTTGTGATCCTGGGGCAAGCAGATGCCATTGGGCTACACTAGCATGCGACAGGGACTAATGGAGATGTTACTGGTGCCTGCTTGAGCAAATCCATGAACAATGGGATGACAGTGCTACAGTGCAGTGCAGTTTTGTTTTTCCAAGCTATTGGGCGGGAGGGGGCCACATCAGCAGTGATTGGGGACCAGGACTGCTCTTTTCGGAACTCTGGGGGCCTTGCAGTTCCTGGGGCACGTGCACTGCTGCCTGTTCAGCTGGGCCTGTGGGTCCAGGGTGGAGGGGAAGCTGACATCCCTGACACCCCGTGATGAGGGCCATGGCCGGCCAACAGTGTGAGATGGTAAAGTTAGGGTTGTCACTGGGCAGCCCTAGGAGCATTCCCGTGTCCACCCTCTCTGCCTCCCAGGGCTTTCTTCAGGCTGGCTACTTCTGAGCAGGGGTGGGCCCCCAAAGATGGATGGGCCCCTCGGGACTTGGTGTGAGAAATGGGCCCCCTCTCATCCCTCTGTCTTCTTCCCACAGCAACTGGCCCAGATCGAGACGGACCTGAAGTCCCGCACGGTCGCCTACAACACTCTGAAGACCAACCTGGAAAACCTGGAGAAGAGGTCCATGTGAGTACCTGCTGCCCAGGTGTGCCAGGTCTGTGACTGAGAGGCGGTGAACAGGCAGACAGATGGATGGACGGACAGTTGGACAGCACTGGGATTTTGCCTAAAATGTTGACCTTTGCTGGGGATGCCCAAGGGCTCACATGTTGGCTCTCTTCAGGGCCTTGCTGATGGGTAGTGGTCTGGGGGTCTGGGGGTGCGGCTGGAGTCACAGGAGCATGCCTGTTGTGGTCCCTGTCGAACCCACCTGGCCCCTCCACTGTGCTGGGGACGGTCTGCAGGAGACACTCTGTGCAGGCCAGTCAGGGTTCCAAAGACTCTGTCCTTCCTCTGACCACCCCCTCGTTCCACCTGGGCCCAGGGGGAACCTCTTCACCCGCACTCTCAGCGATATCGTGAACAAGGAGGACTTTGTGCTGGACTCCGAGTACCTCGTCACCCTGCTGGTCATCGTCCCCAAGTAAGTATTGATGATGGTGGGGAGGAAGGACCAGCCGGCCCAGTGCGGGAGAGGAGGGTGCCCATGGGCTGGACCCTGGCGGCCCCTGGAAGCAGCTGTCTGGGGTGGGGAGGGGGGCGGGAAGCAGGGCATCTCTGCCGAGGGCCACCCACAGGTTGGGTACTCTCCCTTGGGTGGGGTCGGGGGCAGGACGGTGGAGCTGAGCCCTCACACGCGCATCTGGACCCGTGAGTGGGGCTTGGCAGGGAATCTGGACTCCCATGGCAAGGCTTCAAGGCTAGTGGGGCTGTCTCTGGTCTCTGTCTGCTTACCTGGGCCCCTTGGGAAGAGGGCATGCATGGATTTCTAAGTGCTCAGGACACCCCAGCCTTTCCTCTTCTTTATTATTTTTTTGGGGGGGGGGGGAGGAGAGGGAACGGGACACACCTGGCTGTATTCAGGAGTTACTTTCGGCCCCTTGCTCAGGGATCATTCCTGCAAGTGCTTGGTTGCTAGGGATTAAACCCAACTGGGTCGTGTGCAAGGCGAGAGCCTTAGCCCCTGTGCTGTCTCGTCTCTCTGGCCACTTTTCTGCAAAAATCACCAAATGCTTCTATATCCTGCAGACAGAACTACACACAGTGGCAGAAAACCTACGAATCCCTCTCCGACATGGTGGTCCCGCGGTCAACCAAGTAAGTAGGACCCTTCCCCCGAGCCTGTGCAGGGCATGTGTGAGTGCTCTGGGGTACTTAGCACCAAACACGCCTGAGCATGTACAGAGCATTCCCCGTCCCTCCCCTCTCCCCCCCACCAGCCCTCCAAGTTATCCCCCTGCCTGCCTGCAGCCCCTGGGCTATTGTGTTTGCCAGGCTACACAACCCGACTCCTTTCAGCCTCCAGAATTCTGCAAACCGTGTTGCTGCCTCCAGGAAGCCCTCCCTGGCTGATGTGGGGCCTGGGTCCCCTTTCCTTGTCATTGATTCTTTCCCACCCACCAGGGGGTGCAGGGAGGGCCCCCCCCAGAGGGCAGCAGAGTGGATGCAAGGTTTTTGCATGTGGCTGCTGGGCTTGGGGCAGGTGTGGCCCTGAGGACGGGACTCGTTGGCAGAGAGACAAAGGCACATTTTCCTGCCACCACTGCTGTCCCTTCCCCAGCCTTGAGAAAACCAAGGGACAGTGGACGCCACCCTGAGGTTACAGGGGGAGAGCCAGCCCCCAGGTGGCACACACAGCCACACATTGAAGGTTACGGAGTGGACAGGATGCAAACAGCTGTGACTGGGCACCAAGAGGAGAGCGCAGGGTGTGGCCGGGGCCAAGTGGGGGCGTGGCCAGGGCAGTGTGGGGGCGTGGCCGGGCATCGTGGGGCGTGGCCGGGGCAGCGCAGGGCGTGGCCGGATCAGCACAGGACATGGTGAACTCAGGCCCCTGAGGGTTTCTACTGCAGCCCAATCAGTATTCGTGGTTGTGAACATGACCGTAAAAAGGGTCACCCTCCACAGTGCTGGGGAACGTTGGTGCAGCATCCCCCAGGGTACACAGTGGCAGATCTGGGAGGCTTGGGGGGCTGTGCAATGTAGGGCATCAAACTCGGGGCCTCGCACCGCGGGGCATGTGCTCTAACCACGCTGAGCACCATCCTTGATCTCAGGAAAACCCTTTGGCATTTTCAGCTGCTTGGTGGGTATTTGTGTCTCCACATCTCGGTCGCTTGGTATTTTTAAGAGCCGGCACTGAGTGGGCACAGACGTGCCCAGCCTCCCGGTCAGAAATTGGCACCGGGGTGGCTCCATCCCCTCCCCTGCCCTCAGGAGGTCGCTGGCCTCTGACCCACCCATGCAGGGCTGGGCCACCTGCTCACCAGAGAAAACAGGACAGTGGCAGCCTGGGGTCCCCAGGTTGGGGGAGTAGGAGGCTGAGTCTGGAGTCAGCTCTGCCAGAGCTGGGGTGGGCCGGGGGGCTGTGAGAAATAGGAACGGGGGCCCTGCCAGCCTGCCCACGGGACCCCCACTGTCAGGTCGACTGGTCAGCGACACTCCCATTAGCGCTGTACCAGGGAGGCCGTCTGAGTGGAAGCCCAGGGTGCTGGCCGGGAGAGGAACACGGCGAGCCTGTTTCCACCCCTGAAGCGTGGCCGCGCTGCCCTGCGTGTCCTCCAGGCTGGGTCCCAGGGGCAGCCGACCAGCTTTGATCTCTCAGGCATTCTAGGAGACAATGGTCCCGCCCCAGGCTTCTTCCTCCTCTTCCTCCTCCTCCCCTGCTGGGTCTGATTTGAACCCGTGCCCCACGTCTCAACCTGGAAGCAAGAAGCAAGAGCAGAGGGGCCATAGCGGGGAGGTCTGACGGACCTGGGGGTATTGGGGGTCTGGAACCAACCACCGGGACTTCCCAGGTCAGCAACCCACAAATCAAGCCAGGCTGCCAGGCTGACCTCTGCCCTGACCCACGTCCCCAGTCCCAGGACCAGCTGGCAATCTCTCTCTCTCTCTCTCTCTCTCTCTCTCTCTCTCTCTCTCTCTCTCTCTCTCTCCCTGTCTATCTCTCTCCCTCCATGTCTCTGTCTCTCTCTCTCCTTCCCTGTCTCTGTCTCTGTTTCTCTCTCTCTTCTCTCTCTCTCCCACAGACTCATTGCCGAGGATGGTGAGGGCGGCCTCTTCACCGTGACGCTCTTTCGGAAAGTGATCGAGGATTTCAAAATCAAAGCCAAAGAGAACAAGTAAGCGCCTCGGCCGGATGGGTGGGCGGGCAGGTGGGTGCCGGAAGGAGCTTCCCCATGCTACATCTCTCTCAGGCACTGATGAAGTCCTGCCTCCGCTTCCCGCCCCCCCACCCCCTCCAGGTTCACCGTGCGGGAGTTTTACTATGACGAAAAAGAAATTAAGAGGGAAAGGGAGGAGATGACCCGCCTGCTGTCTGATAAGAAGCAACAGTATGTGAGTACACCCCACCCCGAGGGCAGAAGGGCCTGACCGCCCCCCCCCCCCCCCAGCTGTTCTGGGTGGGAGAGCTCAGACAAGCCCGGCCTGCAGACTCTGCCCTGTGGGACCTTGTCTCAGACCAGAGACCCCCAGAACTGTTGGGGGCTCTACACTGCAGGGGAGACCCTGCAGCCCCAAGATGCTCCCTGTTTCCCCTGGGAGAGGACCCTGCCCTGTCCCTGCCTGTCACGCCCAGCAAGGCAGGAGGCGGGTCCAGAGAGGGTCGGCCACCTGCTGTCCCCCTCACTGGGGTTCCAAGTCACAGAGACAGCTTCACCATGGGATTTCCTTCCCCTTTGCTTCAGGCGAGTTCTCACCATAGCCCCCGTCCCCCCACAATCTCCTCTGTGAAGGCACCCTGCTTCCAGAGGGGCCTACGGTGTTCAGGGTCCCTGGCTCTGTGCCCACCAGGGAGGGTTCTGGGAGGCCAGGCCCGACCCTGGCCCGTGGTGCTGGGGGCCTGGGAGGGAGGAATGAGCAGAATGTGCCCCGGGCCTCTGGGCGGCCCCAAGTGCAGGTGGGCAGCCTGAGAATGTGTCCCCGCCCAGTGTTGGCCCCAGGGCCCTTCCAGACCTCCGCCTGCCCGGGGATCTGCATGTCCAGCTCCACCTCCGCGGGTCAAGGGCCTTTCCCTGGGATTCTGGACATGTTCCCCCTGAAATGGGCTTCTCCAAGCTCCCCTGCAGGGCCCCTCACTGCTTTGGGAGGAAGGAGGGTGGATGTTGGGAAGTGCCTGTCACCCTCCTGCAGGGCAGAGCTTGGGGCACCCCCATGAGGGTGCGGACCATGGTGGGCCCAGCGCTGGCCCTCACTCCTCAGGGGCTGGTGTACTCCGAACCCCTGACTATCGTCCCCTCCCTAAAGGGTATCCCCTCGCGGAGACACAGGCCAAGCCAGAGCCCGGGGCCCTGAGGCCTCACAGCCCAGCAGGAAAGGGGCTCGTCTACCAGGGCTGAACACCAAAGCATTCTCCTCTGTCCTCGGGGCTGGCTGAAGCCCTTTTGCCTGGGACACTGTGTTCTCCTTCGAGCAGTTTCTGTCCTGCTTCGTGCAGTCCTGGCCCCGAGCTCCACTGCCCCGGGCAGGGCCCAGGCAGTATCCAAACGGTTACAGGCCAGTGACAACCAAGAGCCAACACCTGCTGCCAGGGCTCAGGGCCACTGGGGCTGGGTCTCTGTGTGTTCTTCATTTTTGTTTTTGTTTTTGTTTTTGGTCCACACCTGGCGTTGCTCAGGGCTTAGCCCTGGCGCTATACTCAGGAATTACTCTTGGCAGTGCTTGGGGATCATAGAGGGTGGTGGGGATCGAACCCGGGTTGGCCGTGTGCAAGGCAAATAAATGCCCTCCCTGCTGTACTACCGCTCCAGCCCCTATGATGTAGACTTCTGCCTCCCCCCGCCCCACCCCCAATCCCACCCAGACCCTGGGACCCAGGGAAGGCATCTCTGCATAGGGAAAAGAAACCCGGGCGGTGAAGAACTTAGAGACGTTTAGTTTTGCCAGGTGAAGGCAGGCATGGAGAAAGTGCTCCTGGGGAGAGCCCTGTTCCCCCCAAAACTGTATGGAGGTGAGGGTGAGCAGCACCTTGTGTTCTCATGGGACTTGTCAACCAGAAGCAGCAGGCGAGGTCCCGGCTGTCTCTGCTTGAGAGCTAAGGGGGCGGTTCCCCATTTTCCCACCTGCTCTGTGCACCCTGAATGTCCAGGCAAGCTGTCAGTCCAGACAGACAGCTCATCCGGCCTAAGCGACCCCCACCCCCCACCCCAACAGTTGCTCCCGGCCTGCCTCTGCCTCCCAGGCCATTTTGGGGAGGCGGTGGCAGCTGGGAGGCGGGTCCACCCACCAGTCACCAGCTCTGTTTCTGGGTCTGCAGGCCCAGAGTCTTCTGGTAGCCGCCCTGGGCGGGCCTGCCCTTCCAGGTGGCTCCCCGCACCCTCCAGGCCCTGAGAATGACATCTGTGTGTTTGCCGCGCCTCCCTGCCGAAAGATTAATAAATCATTTCTGTGCCTTTAGCAAACTTCCTGTGTTGCTCTTAAAAAGGGATCATCCACCTTCCCGGACCACAAGGTTAAGGTAACCCCGCTAGGTAACCCCGATAGGCCCGCTGCGGGGCAGAGCGACAGAGAGAGAGAGAGTGAGGGCGAGGGCGAGGTAAGCACGCCCCCCCCACCCCGGGGGGCCCTGGGTTCCCCGGCTCGCCTTGCATGGCCTGGCCAGCTCCGGTGTCTTCCGACAACATAAATCCTTGCGTTGGGGGTGATGGCTTCGGAGGTCTCCTATCCCAGGAGCCTGGAATCACGCCTTCCTCCGTGGGTCGCAGGGGGCCTCTTTTGGGGGGCTCTTCTCCCCCTCCCCCAGCCAGCAATGACCGGGGCTTGGTGGCCAGGAGGTGGCGGAGCTGGTGGCGGGCAAGGCCGGTGGGGGGAATGTGCGGGCAGCTCAGCTCTCCTCTGGCTGCCTGGCGGGACCCGTGGGGGCACCTTAGAGTCTGTCCTCAGGGCCTGAGGTGCCCCCACCGCACCTCATGTGCCACGGCAGCACTAGTGACGGCGGCTATGGCCGTGAGGGTCAGTGGTAGCCGGTGGCCAGAGCCTCCAGAAGGTGGGCCCCTGAACAGTTGCCCGCGGGGCCCGCTGAGACCGGGGTGTGCCTGGCAGGTGGTCAGCTGAGCTTCCCGGGCACCAGGCGGCCTGGAGGTCAGGGTTCGGGGTCTCAGCGGGTGGGGGTGGGAGGGCCTGTGGGCCAGCCGACTCTCTGCTTCTGCTGCCTTCGGGGCGTTTCTTCTTAGCTCTGTCCACAGCCGTGTTCTTTCGGACCCGACGCTGGGGGCCGTCCAAGGAGGGCTCACGGGCTGTCCTGTCCCTGCAGGGCCCCTTGCTGCGCTGGCTCAAGGTGAATTTCAGCGAAGCTTTTATTGCCTGGATCCACATCAAGGCGCTGCGAGTGTTTGTGGAGTCCGTGCTCAGGTGCGTGCCGGAGGGGGCACCGCTGGGGGGTGCCCGGGTTCCCGTCTTCTCTGCCCCTCCATCCTCCGCAGGACTAGGCCCAGTCCGCCCTCCCTCCCTCCCTCTCTCTCTCTCTCTCTGCACCTCCGCTCCTGGGAACGTGCTCTGATTTCTGGGACCCACAAACGCATAGCTCCGTTGCCCCTGCTGTCCTCAGGTCCTGCCAGCCTGGAGGCAAACGTCATCCTGCTCTTTGCAGTGAGCTCTGGGCCACCTCGCTAAGGCACCCTCCCTGCTGGACTCTCTCTGGCCCCTGCTTTTGTTTTCTTTTTAAGTGGCTCACTGAGGCGATTGTGACAACCAGCTGAGCACGGAGACAGGCTCCCCCTGTGATTTGGACACCAGCATTCCAGCATGGAGGATGGGCACACCTCGGTTTTTGGCTTTTTGCTTTTGGTGCTGTTTCTAGATGTGCATAATTTTTATGTTTTTGTTTTGTTTTGGTTTTTAGCTCCCAAGTGGTACTCAGGAGGTCCAGTCTTCAATGGGGATATTTTTAGCAGGCTTAGCTCTTGGTTCTGCACAAGGGCCCAAGGTTCAGCTCAGGCCCTGTGGGGATGCTCAGAGACCATGTGGTACTGGGGATGGAACCCCGGTTGGGCATATGCCGGACTGAGGCCCTAACAGCAACATTATCTCTCAGCCCGTGCTTTATTTTTATGAAAAGGGAATCAAAGAGGAAAACATGGTTTGCCTCCCAGCAGTGCTCCAGGGTCTGGGCCATTACCCGTCTGGCTACGCTGGCTTGATTGGGTAGACGCTTAGGCCGTTAGGAGGCCCTGAGGACACCCAGTCAGGGCTTGGGAGCCGGCAGGGGATGGGGTGGAATCAAACTTGAGCTGTCGCCTCTCCAGCCTAGGACTTCCTTTTTGAAGCCCTGTTTGCTGCTCTTTGGAACAGTGGGCCGTCACCCTTTTCCAGAAGCTTCTCCACTTTGCCCCACCCTTACCTGCTGGCTCATCCAGCTTGACGGCCCTGTGGTGGGCTCCCTGTCTCTGCCCATTGCTCTGAGGGCTGCCTCGGGATCCTTCCTAGCCACCCACCTTGCCAGTCATTCCCAGATCTCCTTTCTTGCCCGCTTCCCAGCTGCCGCCATCTGCCTGGCTTAGGTGTTACCCCAACACCCGAGCTTCTTTAATGATGCCAATGGTCCCCCAGGCTTTCCCGCTCTGGGTCCCCAACCTCAGCTGTGGGTAGCTGGGACACCCATGCCTCTCCCTCACCTCCCTCCCTCCAAAGGCCTGTCCTGTTCCCTCCTGCCATGGTTTTCTCCCTCCGGTTCGCCGTCCACCAGCTCACCCAGACTCTCACTTGCTTCATTGCTTATAGTTCATACCCTTGAGGCTATCTGTGGCTTTGTCTGAACACACATCAGTGCTGGCCTTGGCTCCTGTGTCCTTTTGTTGTAACACGAACCGTGGCACTGGATTGAGGGTTACTCCAGCTAAAATAGAGTGCTTGGGCCATGTGACAGGGCAGCCTGTGTGCCTTCTAGAATGGTGGTCTCAACCCAAGACACCATCACTTCTTCCAGGAGTAGGAGGGAGTGACCAGAGTCCGAATACAAAGCTAAGGGTTCAGACGTCCCAGGGTTGGGCCACAGGGTCATTGGTGGGAGAGAGTCTAGTGGCTCAAAGGATGGTCAGGTGACAAGGTGCTGATCACTCTCAAATTCGGAATGAGTTGAAGGAATTGAAGTTTTTTTTTTTGGGTGGTGCAGGGAGTCCAATCCGTCTCCTGCATGCAAGACACACACTGTTCCACTGAGCCATGCTCCTAGCCACTGAAGTTTTATTATTTGGGGCGTGGGGTTTGCATGTACCCAGCTATGCTCAGGGATCACTCACCATCCATATAGTGTTAGGGACTGAACCTGTGTCAGCAGCATGCAAGGCACACACTGTTAGCCTGCTGCTCTCTCTCCAGTCCTTGCAGTTCTGATTTTAAACAGAGGACACAGGGCCATGGTTGAGGGAAGCAGAGAAAGGCCCTGCAGTCACACGTGAGGTGGGCTGCCTGGTTTTCAATCCTGAGGCTGCAGGTGAGGCTCCTCCCCGGTGACCTCAAGGCTACACAGGGGCAGGGGGTGCCGTGCCACCATAGGTATAGCTGCCAGCAATTATTTTCAAGTGTACTTTGCATACAGAGCGCATTTAGCATCATTTTTTTTTTTTTGGTCCACTCAAGCTCAGCAAAAGGAATTTGTAAGATGATAAACTCGATCGATGGAAAAAAAAAATCTGCTACACTGAGTTTCAGACAAGTTAACTTTATCGGGTTGCCCATTTTTTCCCTTTCTGGTGGAGCTGGGTCTGGTGGAGCAGGCTCACACATGCAAGGGGTCGCATACGGGGTCACATCTCTGGCCTTGGCCTTGGCCCCTCCGTTCATCCTGTCATACCTATTCATCACACACGGCCAAGGGTAACTTTTTAACTCCATGTCAAAAGGTGATCATGATCAGAAGTGGGATAGCAGGGTTTGAAACTTTCTATTCAGTAAGATCTTGTAATTGGTCTCACTACTGACCCGACACAGTATTTTTTTTTTTCAATTCCGTTTGATTTCTTGAGGTATGTTGGCTGAAACTTGCCGTTCTTGAGCCTTACTCCCACCTCTTGTCTGTCTGAGAAGGTATGGCCTGCCAGTGAACTTTCAGGCCGTGCTCCTGCAGCCTCACAAGAAATCCTCCACGAAGCGCCTCCGAGAGGTTCTGAACTCTGTCTTCAAACATCTGGATGAAGTCGCAGCTGCCAGCATCTTGGATGTACGTATGGAATCCAGAAACCACTGCTCTCTGCACCGCTTTCCCATGGGGGAAGACTTCCCCGAGATAGCATTTCCCAGACCACTGTGGAAATCTACATTTCCTCAGGGAGAGCTATGAGGGAGGACAGGCTGGCTGCTGTGAGGGGCAGAACATGGGCTAGAGCTTGGAGAGCTTTAAAGCACAGGGAATTTGCTGGGGCTCTTAAACATGGCCTGTCCTCTCGCTCACAGGCATCGGTAGAGATTCCTGGATTGCAACTCAACAATCAAGACTATTTCCCTTACGTCTACTTCCACATCGACCTTCATCTTCTGGACTAGAAGAACGAATTGAAACCCAGATCTTTCAGAGTCACGCAGACTACCAGATGTTTCTTTCCCAACACTAGAGAACAGGTTACTAGGACTGCCCTACACAAGTTAGAGTTTTAGAGAAATGGCTCACAAAAGTTAGTTACAGTTGTATGGTATTTATTTTTTTTTAAGTTACAATAAAAGGCTCTTAACTCCTTTGAATTGTCTCTTCGCTTATCTTCTAACATAATTCCAAGCTTCATTCTGAGTGTTTTACATAAATGGGGGCTGCCAGAAATTAGTACTCTGCTGCTTTAGTTTACATCTTAGTGGGCATTTCGTGAAGACTACTGGTAGCACAAAATCTGGTTTGTGCTAACTGGATAACCAGCTATACTCCCTCTTAGTCACCAGTGATGGCCCAAAGACAAGATATCAGGCTGCTAATAACCAACAACTGTCCTTTTTTCATCACCATACGCATCAACTTGTTTTTCATATCACATTGAGAGAACGTGGCCACGCAGGCACATGTGTGCTGTGACGAGCTTCCTGATGGCAATGCTTGAATCACAAACTCAGGGAGGGAAGACATCAGGACAGTCCCTTCCTACTACTAACTTCCTGCCTAAACACTGAGCTCTAGGTTATGATGTGGACACTTAATTGGCATTGTCCAAAATATTGTTTTATTCTTTAATGGAAAAAATCCATTAATATTCAAATGAAAGAATCACATTAAAAAAAACACATAAGAAACAACCTCCAAAACATCCAAGCAGCAGAGGGAGGGAGGGAGGGAAAAGTGTTTCAACAGCCCATCAGTTTTCTTCAAAATATTATGTGACAGAATATGACCCAATGCACTGGTTACAACAATTCATAGAATTTTTCAAAGTTTTCTTGAGATGCAAAAGTTCACTGTTGCAGTGTTTTCAAATGACCAATCAAGCACGCTACTTTTCAGTTAAAAAGGCCACTGGTAGATCCATCTCATTTTAAGAATGTTCCTTCACTGCTGAAAAATTACGCTCCCAAGAAAAGAAAACTGAAGTCTGCGCTGAGTGTCTCACAACTCGTCCTTCCCCAAGTCGTCCAGCTCCACGTCGCTGAGGTCGATGTCGTCTTCCACGGGAAGCTGAAAAAACAAAAGCCGCTGTTTCAGCCCTGCAGGGTCTTGTCACCACCAGTCAGGAGCCAACCACCTCTTTGCAGGGCAGCAAAGTGACTTCTACAAAGGAATGTGGGCTCACAAAACTAGGTCCAGGCCCTGCTCTGAACTTTCTCTACTACATAAATGGAAGAGCTGGGAACGAAAAGGAAACACGACCAAACATCTTTGACAGTGACAGCAGGGGCAGAGAGAGCTCAACAGGCTGGTGCGTGTGCTTTGTATGCTGAAGGCCCGGATTCAAGCCCAGCAGTAGCCCCCCACAAAAAGAGACAGCTAACTTAACTGTCCTGCAGGTGGTGGGGAGTGTGACCATCAGTGCTAATGTCAAAGCTGTAGTATGACATTTCCTTACAATAAAGTGAATGAAAACGCAGATTAAATATTTACCACTATGGGCTAAGAATCAGAAGGCAACTTTATCAATGAGACTTGGTTTCTGTCACGAGTATCAAACAGGTGCAGAGAAAGCTCAGGCTTCTCATGGGGGAGTCCTTGGTATGATTCCTGGCACCTCATGACCCCCCAGCACCGATAAGAGAACCCGAGCAAGGTGTATATCCCTGCCCCCAAAGTATATCAAATGCCAAGCTACAATTATTTCAGTTTTCTTTTAAACTCAGTTGTCACTACCACCCCCTTCCAGCCCCGCCTTTATTTTTCCCCCTTTAAAAAAAATTTGGGTGAGGCTCAGGCCACACCTGGTGGTGCACAGAATCAGGGGTGATTCCTGATTCAGTGCTTAGGCGTGACCCCTGGCAGTGCTCAGGATGGCCACATGTGGTGGTGGTGACTCAAGCCAGGGTCACAGCCCATGTGGCTGCATGTAAGGCACACAGTGTTTCCCGTACTATCCCTCCAGCTCCCAATTTCAAAGAGTTTAGGTGATTTTCCCCAACAGCCCTTCAATGACGAGACTGCACGCAATATGTTGAAACCGAGGTCCGACAGCAGGCGTGGCTGACTGGTGAGTGGACAGGACAGGGATGCGCCTGTACCCCCCCGAAGGTCCGGTCCTCACCTCGCCATCCTTGCCGTCCCAAGGCTCTTTGGTGCTGATGGAGGGGAAAGCCCCGCCTCCGACAGGCGCTGTTGATCCACGGCCGAAAGAGAGCTCCCTGGGAGGAAACACCCGAGAGAGGCACACAGTCAGAACAGCTGATGCAAACCAGGGTTCTCTAACAATGACTGACCAATCCTACTTCCAGTACAACAATAGCTCTGATTCCTGCACAAGGCCTTGGCATCGGATCAAGCTAGTTCCCATTAGATTATTAACAACAACAGACTTATTTTTCTGAAACACACATCAAGTACATAAGGACTGTTAAACGTTAACCTAGATCATAGGAGAACCCAACAGCGATTAGCAGAACTTGAAAACAGACCGCAGAAACGCTTTTCTTAAAAGGATATTTTGGGGCACTTTTTTAGCCAGTCACCCACTATCGCTCAGGGATCACTCCTGGCAGTGCTGGGGGACCGTATGTGGCCCTGGTGATCTATCTAACAGGGGACAGCCAAGTGCATGGCAAGCACCCGAACCCCTTAGTCACCTCTGGCTCCAAACATGGTGCTTTAAACATTCATCTCTTCAGAGGTCAATGAAAAGCCATCTGGGTATTGGACCCTTGGTGGATGGAGCTGGTATTTGAAAACTGAAGGCAACCGCCTACCACTGTTCCTTTTCAAACAAACTGAATATAAAAATTCGGGCCTTCTCTTCGTTTCTGCCTTTATAACACACAGCCCTGTATTGCTGCCTGCGGCTCCAGTTTAGTGCACAATGTGTCCCTTTCAGATAGACAGGCGTCACTTGCACTGCCTTGGCTGGGATACAGCCGAACCACCACCACTACATCTACAAACGGTCAATGTAGCCTCACTGCTTCTTAACCCTTGGTGGGCTGTCCGACAGCCGGTTCGCATGTGCACTGAGAGAAGTAATGCTAGCAATTCCTCACCTGCTGAGGTGGGCGTGACCGCCCTGAGCCCAGCCCCACCTAGGTGACTGAAGTCGGGGTCTGCCCGGGAGTTTTATCTTTGGGCTGTGGCAGGTCTGTGAGTCTTCCTGGTGTGGCCCCGGGTGGGTAGCCCAGCCCTCAGCTCTGCTGGTCTCTGAAGCGCCCTCCTGGCAGTGCTTCACACACTGCCCAGAAAAACATGACTCAGGGCCACAGGCGGAACACTGGCACTGTTTTGCTGCCTCTCTATTTGTTCCCACATATTTTCTCCACTGGTAGCTGGCTGGGTTCTGGGGCTCCTTCCTACCTCCAAGGCACGACATTTGAGAGCTAGTGACCCATGTAATTTCAAACACAAATGTCACTGTCTCGGGTTTACCACATGCTACTGCTTCTACCCGCACCTTCCCCACGAAGCATTTGCCTCTCCCGTCTCTGTACGTGGAAAGTAAATATGGGTGAAACGAAGGTCACCGAGAGAACCTGTAATTTCCAATAACTGCATCACATCTAACCCATGTTTGTTTCCTAAGGTTTTTGCCACAGAGGCTGCTGGAAAGGGATGAAGTGCGGTTTTACCACCTTTTGTCTACAGGCTGTGCTCTGTTCAGCAGTAAGTTCCCAGAGGGTAGGGAAGTTCTATCTAATTGAAACTATTTCGAAAAGAATTCTATCCCTGATAAAATATTTACCAAGAGCTTAGTGTAAGCCAGGCTCTCTAGTAGTAACCAGAGATGTAGTTCCATACTTAGGCCCTGAAGCCAATAAGCCAATACCCAGAAATGGAAACCACCATGGTTCAAACACAGAGGACGGGGACTGGGGGGACGTGGGTGCTTCCAGCCAACGGGAGATGTGCAGAAGTAGGAGGCACTCAATGCCATCTGCACAGAAGGGCACAGGTGGCATAAGGGCAGAGAGAAAGAGGAATATAGTTCACTCTGCAGGATACATCCACGGAAGAGTATTTTACACACAAGGTACAGGAAGGTCACTTAAAAGTGGATTTATAAACATCTCATTCTCGAGAACACCACATTCAAAATCATTCCACAGAAGCTGCCGATGCCAGTGTGGGCCACCTGACGTGGGATAGACTGTGCCACCAATTACGGACAATAGTAAAAGTCACCATATGGCTGAAACTCGATTTATTGATAATTTCAGCATTTTAAATTTCAGTAACTGAAAGAAAGTAGCATCTATTTAATGAGGCTGCCAGACGGCGAGAAGCACAAATTGCAGCGTCATGATCAGTGAGTTAAGGCCTCACCTATTTACACCTGGTTTCAAATGAATAAGCCACACCACCACCACAAAAGGCAAGTAAAGGAACCAAGGAATTACCTGAGGAACTCATTAATGCCCTGCTCACTGAAAGATCCTTTAAGAAGAGCAAATTTCATCTTGCGTGCATTAATGGCTGCCATGGCGGGGTATCCAAATCCTCCAATGCCCAGCGCGTTCTCGAGATCAGTCTGGGCTCCAGCTTCTGTCCAGAGCCACCTAGGAGAGCAGAGTGGGGAGTCACAGTCGAACCGATATTAAAAAGCAAAAGATCACACACTTCAAAGAAGGCATGGAATGAAATAGGTGTAGACATTAATTAGCTGTTCTTAACAATGCTTTTAATAACTGGGGGGTGGGGTGGGTCAGGATGAGTGTGAGGATGATGACAACAAAGCTGGAAGTGCTCTGGGGTTACTCCAGCAGAATGCTCAGGGAATCATGGGGCAGCAGGGATCGGAGCTGAGCCCTCTGGTCCACCCTCAATGTTGTCTAAACTAACCGCCGTGCTTCTCACATTCCTTACATCCTAACTCCTTAAGTCTCCCCAAATCTATTCGTTTACCTGAAACAACGCCCCCACCAATCCCCAAGATGTTCATTAACCTCATACATTTTTTGGAGGGGGGGGGGACTATGCCTGGTAATGCTCCGAGATGATTCCTGGTGGGGCTCAGGGGATCATATGGGGTGCCAGGATCAAATCTGGGTCAGCCATAGGCTACCTTCCTTGGTCCCAATTTTTCTTTTTTTGTGAGGAGGGGAAGGGGGCACCACATTTGGAGATGCTCAGGGCTTACTCCTGGCTCTGTACTCAGGGGGCACTCTATATGCAGTGGTGGGGATGTATTTGGGTCACCCATATGCAAGGTTAAGTGCTAACCCACTGTACCACCATTCTGATCCCGGGTCTCAATATTCTGCCTTTCGTCCATCAGGAGTTCTACCCATAGCATTTGGAATCTTACACTCTCTCTTTAGGTCAGTCTTCTATGCTTTGTTTTGGGGCCACCCATGTTGGTGGCCCAGGGTTATCCTGATGCTCAGGAAGTTACACAGTAGTGGGGGGTCAAACACGGGGCCCCACATGCAAAGTCCATACTCTATAGCTCTGAGTTACTTCCCCAGACCTGTTTGCTCCTCACAAAGTCTAACTTCTTCGTTATTCGCATGCACAGAAAAACGCTTAAATTTCTTGACCCGAATTTTACAGTAGTGCAGAGTAACAAGACCTCTGAAAGCGCCTTTCTGTGGGCACACCCAAATACTACTGCTCTGATGGAGAAGGTGCAAATCTATTGTGAGAGGGATTGGCAGGAGGAAGACTCACCCAGCCGGGAAATGACAGATCAGTGAGGATGACAAGCAAAGCACAAAGAAAGGGGGGAGGAGACAGATGCAGACTTCGATTTTAAAATCTGAAGTTCCAGGCTGGAGTGATAATACCACAGGAAGGGCGCTTGTCTTGCTCGTCTTGGGTTCAATTCCCAAAACCCCCATATGGTATCCCGGGACCGCCAGGAGTGTTAAGTCCCGAGTAAACCACTGGTGTGCCTCCCACAAAAAAACAACAAAAACAAAACAAAACCCCAAAGTTTCTCTGCTTTTTAATCTAGATTTTACTAGAATTCAACTATGTTACTAATGGAAGATTTGGGTTATTTTTGCTAGCCTTAGCCCAAACTAGCACTTAAAATATAACTCCTATAGGAAAAAAATACACTGTTGCACTGGTAACGGTGGAGACCTACACTACATTTCACCTAGACTTGCTCTGTATCTTTTATTTATTTTTGCTTTTTTGGGTCATACCCAGAGATGCTCCTGGCTCTGCGCTCAGGAATTACTCCTGGCGGTGCTAGGGGGGACCCTATGGGATGCCGGGGAGCCAACCCGGGTCTGTAAGGCAAACACCCTACCTACTGTATTATCACTCTGGCCCCTAGCTCTGTATCTTAAAAAGTCCACGTGAATCCAGAAATGGGACCGTGTAGAAAACTGAGAGAACCTGGCACTTTCCAGAAGTAGTATACTTTCCTACCCCAATGACACCAACAGTAAATTCAATAACTTACCCCCACATTTTCTTTTTGTATTTGTCTGCCAACTTCATAAGAACATCCAAATAAGAATTTCTGCCTACAGCTCCTAAACAGACAAAAAGAGTTTTTAATGAAAATAAAGGGAGTTCCTGACATGAATCTACTTAGAAGGTGTTCTCAGAGAACAGCTAACAGACAGCGATTCGGTGCTGCTCGTACCCGTGTCGAGAATATGGGGCAGCACCGCCACAACACACAGCTGGTGGTCCTCACACGTCTTCTTGGCAATGTCCTCATTGATGATCTGCGGAACCAGACACATCGAATGTTGGAAGGCCAGACTCCAGAGAAGTCGAGAACAAGGGTCAGGGAGATGGCTCAAAGGGCTGGAACAGACGTTTTGTAAACGGGGACTCTGGGATCTACCCTGGGCACTGCTCAGCGTAGCCCCCCAACCAGACCCTTAAACAGAACTCAGAAATACAGCTGGAAACGAAGACATCACCACTTCCATTGAAGAACAGAGTGATATAAGTACAAGAGGCTTCTTCCCCTTATGTACCGACCGTAACGCTCTCGAGAAGAGTCCTGTGTTTTATTCCTATCCCAGTCACCCGCACTGGTGGTGAGGCAATGTATTAATGTTTGGTTCTGAAATCAGAATGCCTGGGCATTGGCTGGCTGACCGCTGTATAGATAAACAGATGTGCTTATTTTTATATATTTTTTAAGGATCCCTGCACCTCAGTTTTCACATTTATAAATGGGGGGGGGGTCTGTATCCCTAGGTTTCATCTAAGAATTTAAAGGAGGGCCGGAGCAATAGTACAGTGGGTAGGGTATTTGCTTTGCATGTGGCCGGCCCAGGTTTGATTCCCAGCATCCCATATGGTCCCCTGAGCACCACAAGGGGTAATTCCTGAGTACAAAGCAACCCCTGTGCATCACCAGGTGTAACACAAAAAGGAAAGAAGAATCTATGAAAAGTATCATAACAGCATGTGTCAGTGACTGGGTCCATTCTATTTTAAGCAGTTCAGTGGTACATTTGTCAAGGTGACTGTTTTAATACTCCAAGTTAGGATAAGCAGCACTTTATCAGACTAATTTTGCCCACTTTAAAAGCAATAAAACACTTCAGAAGTATTTTGGAGGGAAGGGAAGAAATTACTGGCGAAGATTAACGCCTGTCTTTTTCCCATGACGCCTCTCCTACGGGGACAGGAACTTGCCCCAGCAGCAGGGGCGGACGCAGTGTACCTCAAGCAGCTCAGGAGGAGGGGCGTTATCAGAGAACAAATCCAGGGCCCGAGACACGATATCGGATCTGGTCCGTCCTCCATCATAATCCACAGGAGACTCGCCTTTCTGAAATATCTTGATTGTAGGAAATCCCCTAATCTGTTCACCAAAATCAAATTAATACTTAATGAGAAATAAGAGATAAGAGAATCTTTATCACTTCTTAAACCATCTTAAAAAGGAGTACCCAAATATTCCCCAGCTAGCATCAAGGTCTAAGGGATGAACAGGTCTGCTCATCAGGGATTTCAACATCTTGACTGCAGACCCAGCTAACCATATTCAAACCCCGGAGGGATACTTTAATATTAATATCTCAGCTCTAGACCAAGTGGACAATTTCAAAAGCCCGCATGAACAGTTTGTGAAAACTTGAAGAAGAGCTGCATGTGTTTCTGTAACACAGAGTAGTGAAGATGCTAGAAAAATAAAAATTGGTGGGTCCAAGTTTAAAGGTTTTTCAGGTGCAGCCATAGTGTAACTTTATTATGAAATGACTAAACATCAACCCTCTTGTTGGAGTACACGGAGCTTGGGTTTATCAGATTGTACCCATCACAGTGCTCCCGAGTCACTCCCATTACTTTGTCAGTTTGTAACCACTTCTATGCTCTCTTCCCCAACCAATTTGTAAGGTCTCATCCTTCTTAGACACTGAAGCTGTACTGTAAGTTAATATTGCCTTTCTCCTCTCCTTATGTCTTTTGACCAGTTCACTTTAATGCAATGTCCTTTTGTATAGATACAGGAAGACAATTAATTAATATTATGCTTTATAACTTAGGAATTGATTGGCTTTGAATATTATTCACTCCTGGGCATCTGCCTTCTCAACTTAAGCCTCAGTTGCCCTCACTTCCTAGCACCCCAAGGGCAGGGTCCCGACGTGGGACTGGATGGAACCAGGGCAAGCCGTTAAGTTATGTGCTACCCTGGCATCGCGATGGGCCAGGCCAAGGTGCCACGATTCTTAACTATAAGTTAAGAGTTTGATCATAGGCAAATGATGTCATGATCCAAAAGTAACGACAAGACTAGGGCCCTGCTGCTAGGAATAGGAAAGATATCTGGCCTGAGCACTGCAATCTGAGATCGAGATGGCCCTAGGAGAGCAATTCTATAAGCTCAAAGTATTTCTTACTGTGTCCATACAAATGTATGCTTATATGTTGGTAGGACAAGGAGAGGAGAAACACGTCCTAGAAGCAGTTTTCCCGTGTGTCCTGACTAGCTTGGATGAGACTGCTTTCTCCCCTTCAAACTGTCTTCAGTAAATGATTTCATATATTGAGACAGTTTCCCCTTTCTCTCAGAACCCTGGCTGGTCTTAGATATGCAGATCTCAGGTGGTAGCCAGGCTGGTCTTTGGGATGCAAATCAAGGTGCTTGCAGTTTGTGAAAGTACTTGTGAAAGGTTTCAGCTTGGCTTTGTATCTTCTTTCCGGAGGCCAGTATTACTGGCCTGCGGATGTAAGGAAACAATGTGGATGTAAGGAAACAATGTATGTTTTGCCGCCTCAATTTTCTTTCTGCAACTCCTTTTGATGACATCACTATATTGCGCCCTTTAGAGGTACTATGATCTATATAAGGGAGATTTCAGGGCTCTATGGGGGGACACGTGCATCAGAGAACCTGGGAAGATGGGGCTGAGGACAGAAGCTGGGAGAACAAAGGCGCACGTGCTTGAGGATTCCTGAGGCCTCCATGACATACATCTCTTCCATGTAATAAATCGCTGCTAAGACCAACCAGCCTGGCCCTCGGTTCCTTCCTTCGCCTGACCATCGCCATCGACCTCCTTGGAGTGGGGAAGCGGCCTGACTGCCGGCCGTTTTATTTTTTGTGTGTTCACACACCCTCTCCCCTGCATGGGAGACCCAAAGCTCTGGACCAGTTGTTAAGTCCTGTGTACCTCATCCAGCAGTCACCAGACTTACCCCATATCGGGAGGTCAGAACCTGATTGGCTGTAGCATCCACGGCAGCAAGCTTCACTTTTCCTTTTGTCTGCTCTTTCACCTCGGAGGCGGCTGCAGCCCACTCAGGCTCCAGGCTAGAGGAAAATTTTCGTTACTTTGGAGGTAAATCCCACTTGGAAACCACTGAGTGCCGTTAAGAAAGGGGACCACCCTTCTTGTCTGCGTCCCACAAATTTGCTTCATGATTTCCCTGTCAGCCTTTGAAAACAGGAGGCAGGAAATGCTTGGTAACTAATGCCTATGTCTAACGTCTGTGTAGAGTCAGAACTTTCCTGGAGATCTTGAGTCTATGACCTGGTTCAGCTCTTTACACTGAACGGCAGGAATTCTCTTGTGTGTGCAATCGACAATAAATAAAACCAAATTCATGGAACGAGTGGGGGACTGCCAGAGGTAAGGCCACGCAACAAAACCATCCTGCGAATGTACTAAGAACGCAGTGACTCACAGGAGTTGGTAAGGTAAAGGTAAAGGTAAAGGCCCTCCCGTTGATCGTCGATTTGCTCAAGCGGGCCCAGTAACGTCTCCATTGGAGACTTTGTTGTTACTGTGTTTGGGAGCGATAGCACAGTGGGTAGGGCGTTCGCCTTACAAGCGGCCAACATGGCCAACCCGAGTTCGATTCCTCCGCCCCTCTCGGAGAGCCCGGCAAGCTACCGAGAGTATTCGATATGCCAAACACAGGAGTTGGTAAGAAGGACTTACTTTTTGCAGTGTCCACACCAGGGCGCATAGAACTCAACCATCCAAACATCTTCACTGTCAAGGACATTCTTATCAAAACTGTCGTCTGTCAGCTCAATCACGTCTTTCTTACTTGAGCTTTCACTCCTACCCTGTAATTCGTGACATTCAACATTAAACTGTAACTTTGCCCCAGAGAACACAATTTCTATTCTATCGAGCTATCTGTACATAATTGCTTCTATATTTTAACAAAGCCTTTGAGTTTTAAGCAAAAAAAAAAAAAAAAAAAAAGATCTTACTCAAACTGGTGATATTGCCCAGCCTGAACTACAGCTGTGCTTGGAGGCTCTGGCAGGTACACCCTGTGGTTTGAGGGGGTGGGAGAGAGGCAGGTGGTGCTGGGAAGAAAACTCAGGGATCATTATGTTTAAGGCTCTACGTCTCTGAGCCGCATCTCTAGTCTTACCAGAACCTCAACACGGCTCACTTCATGGCTCCTAACACTTGCATTTTTGGGTTTTAAAGAGCCACACCCAGCTGTGGTCAGACATCTAATCCCAGCACTCGGGGATCATTCCTGGTGAGGCTCAAGGACAGTACGGGATGCCAGGGATCAAACCCCAGTCAACTGTGTGCCAGGCAAGCACCTTCCCCGCTGTACCATCTCTCTTCCCCCTTATAAAACTATTCCAATTCAGATTCAAGCTGGTTTATTCCAGGGATATTTTTGTTTTGTTTTAATACTCCTTAGGAGGCCAAAGATACAGCTCAAGGGCAAGCCCATGGCTTGTGATTTTAAGATAGGGTTTAGCTCCTGGCTCAAAAAAAAAAAAAAAGCTGTTCTCTCTTAATTAGTATTGACTTTACATGTTTTTTGTAAATGTAAAGTTAATGCAGATACTCAAATTCGAGATTATTTCCCCACTCACTCTTGGTTGCCAAAATCAGAAAGTAGTCTCCGTAATGGAAACTTTGTCATTCCCAGTGTCTATACGTAACTATAGCCACTACCTTTCCATAAAACCTCTACCTTCCAAGAAAGTGAAAAATAATATTCGACCCTTTGTATTTTTCAGAACATTTTCTTCCAGACACTAGCCCTATAAGTTACCACTGCTAATAACACCATTGCCTGGGCTAAAAGTCATGGGGGGTGGGCGGGGAGGTAAGACCGGGCCATTAAACGTGCAAGATAAAGGCAAAAGCAGAGGACCTGCAGGTAAGCGCCGAATCTGTATAATGCGAGTTTCACTGGAGAGGGGAAGGGCCATTTTATCCCTATCAATAAGAATTTAATGCCTTTTCATAAAAAGATTTCACACGAGGGTATCTAAAGCACCAACCCATTAGACACACTTCTCCCTCCCTATGAAGAACTATCCACAGACAGAAGGAGGCCATAGGGACATCCATGCCCACCCTTGCCTGCCCGCCGGCTCTCCGGCTCTCTGAAAAGAACTCGCAAGGAGGTTTCTCTCTCCCTCTGCAGTTCAAACTCACTGAATCAAGCCCTGAGTCCAGGAAGCCGCGCTGGGGGGCCTGAGCCTGCAGCTGTGGTTCTGAGGAGGGGAAACCAGCAGAACGGGAGGCTGACCAACCCCCACCTCAGCCCTCAGGGCCCACTGAGCCAACCACCTCTATTTTTCATCTTAAAATCTATACATAAAATTCATACAGAAATATTAATAAAAAGCAACATGTTACACGCTATGTTATTTACATACATAATAAACAGGTACATGACAGACATGCATTTATTTTACCAGGGATCAAATCCAGGGCCTCAGACATGTGAAGCATGCACGGCACCAAGTCAATCCCCCACCCCTCCTATGTATTTTAAAGTTTATCAATTTAAGATATAGAGAAAACAATGAAAGCCATCTTCCCCAAGGAGCGCCCCCTCGGGCGTGACAGTCACCCGCATCTCAAACCACAAAGGCTCACTTACTTGTCTCCCACCGCTCCTGCCGCCAAGGCGATCCTTGACGAGCTGGCGCAGGGTGGACAGCGCAGCATCCACGATGGCCTCGCTCGTCCTGCCACCTACCGGGGGACAAGGGAAGGACAGGTGAAAGGGAGGGAGGAGAGGCGGGCCTCCAAGAACAGTCCAGCATCAGTGGATGTCCTACCAGACCTGACAGCACACGGACTGAGGGGAAAGGTGATCTCACCCCAGAATGCATTCTGCAGGGCACGTTAACCAAGTAACTCCTCTTCCCCAGATTACGTTAGGAATAAGAACTTCCTGTTGACCTACACATGAGAATTTTACTAATGAGGACTTAGAAACATTTACAGCAACTTCATCTAGTTAAGAAAAGGGGAAATTCCCAAGTATGAAGGACAATACAAGAAAACCTGGAGAAACTTAGTTTGACAAGGTAAGAAAAAGACTGGAGAAAGCAGGGCATAAAGTATCTGAAAAGCAAACCTGGTGTTTTCTCTATCACACTGAAAATACTGCATTTTGAGCTTCTGGGTTCTACAGTTGGTTTCGCCCTAACACAGTAGCAAGCCCTGCTACCCCAGACTCTCTGCTCAAGAAAGGCTGCGCACTGGCTCAGAAGTGGAAGCTTAATGCCTGCCAGAAACTGATCTTCAAACTGTGGGCAAAACACAACCTCTTCACATGCATTTCATCTTTTGTTGTTCCCCCATCTTTTTTGGGGGGTGGGGTGGGGTGGGAAGTTACTTTTGGGCCACACCAGCAGTGCTCAGGGATCATTCTTGATAGTCTTCAGGGGACCATACGCAGTGCTGGGGATCAAACCCAAGTTAGCCACATGCAAGGCAAGTGCCTTACCTGTAACACTCCCTCTCCCTCTCCCTCTCCAGTCTCTGTTTCCCTTTCTTTTAAAAAGTGTCTCCTAATCAAACTGTCCAGAAAGAAATAAAACCTAAGATTTCTGACTGGACTCACGAAAGAAAACTCAGTACGGTGACATTCAGAATCTATCTGTATGTCCTGGCGTGCATCCTAATTAAGTGCATGCATCCTAAATAAGACTCTAGATGTGAGGCAGAGGAAGTAACTGGAGGGCTGGGCAGATAGGTGCCCTGGGCTGGCACAAAGGTGCCCTGAGATCAGTCTCTTACACCGCATGATCCCCCCAGCCCTACCCAGTGTTCCTCCCAAACCAATCAACCAGTAATAAAAAGGAACACCGGTGACTGTGTCAAACTATCTTGGAGGCCCCCTCCTGGCAGTTAACACAGTAGGTAGCATACCAAATGTCACCCCTTCTCTAAATACATTTGTATAACAGCAAAGTGAATGCAATATTCTGAAAAGTAGGTGTTTATTTCTAGAAAAAAAAGAAAGAAAAAAGAAAGAAAAAAAAATACTAATGAAACTTGAAAGCTTGAATTGTAGGAGAAATGCTTTAGCTAAGCCCAGCTCACCTACAGGTATTGGGACCCAACTACACAGAGATACTAACCAAGTCTAATGCTTTACACATATACCAGCTTCAATGAAATTTCTCGGTCTCAAATTGGCTTCCACACCCCCACTGTGCCAACACGGAGCACGCTCAGGAGAGTTAAGTATCCCCTCTAGCTACTAAGCAAGCGTAGGAGGTAGCTCGAAGCCACTCACCCTCCAGATTCTACACTCCCTCCACTTTTCTTTTTTGATATATATTTTTTTCTGTCAGTGGAATACAATTCAAGACAAGCACGGCAACGCTTGTTCGATGCCACTCATACTCCTCAGCTCCACCCCTGCCCAGTGGAAACTTATCGTTCTCACAGAAAGCAGAACTCTTTCCCAAGGAACAGAAGAGAAAAAACAAAATTTACTCTTTTTGTTTTTGGGCAACACCTGGCTGTGTTCCTGGCTTACTCCTGGCTTTGTGCTCAGGGATGCTGGTGGTGCTTGGGGGGACCGTATGAGGTGCTGGGGATCAAACCCAGGTTGGCCGCATGCAAGGCAAGTGTCCTGCCCACCGTACTAAAACTCTGGCCCCAAATCCTTTCTCTTTAAAGAGAAAAAACAAAATTTTGCCAGGGCCCAGGTGATCGCTCTAAGGGAAAGCATGTAGCATAGGCCCCTCTGGGCCTGATCTCCAGCAATGAGTAGAGCCGAGACCACCAACAGGAGAGACCCCCGAGCACCAGGTATAAACCGTCCACCCCTAAAAAACCCCACAATTTTATTAAATGATCCACAAAAGTATTACATTAATAAAGTATTAAACTTAAATACATAAAGTATTACTCTATCCCCAATCCTTTCCTGAGAACCACAAACACAAGCTTTACTGAGTAATTCCAGTGATCTTAAATGTCTGTCAGATCTGAAATGATAGAAAGAGGGTGACTAGAAGAACAGTGAGCCCTGGGAGTCCTCAAGCTCGATTTCTCCCTTTAATTGTCAGTGGAATCTACAAATCAGAGAAAACTGGGCCAGAGAGATAGTACAGAGGTGAAGGACCCCAGCACTACATGTGGTCCCCCAAGCTCCACCAGGAGTGATCCTTCAGCACAGAGCCAGGAGTAAGCCCTGAGCACTGCTGGGGCTGCTCAGAAAACATGGAGAATTTGTGGTACTAATTTACTTTAATTCTGTTATTCGTCGATTGCCTCGAGCAGGCCCCAGTAACGTCTCTTTCATCCTAGCCCTGAGATTATATTCAAGGCTCTTTAGGAGAATGAGACCCATCATTGTTACTGGTATTTGGCATATTTGGTACGCCACGGGGAGTTTGCCAGACTCTGCCCTGTGGGCAGGCTACATTCGATAGCCTGCAAGTTTGTCCAAAGTAGGAATGAGACAATAAGATGTCATAAAAAAAAGTTCTGATACTTTAATTCTAAGGAGACTAAAAACCTGCGATGCAAATCTTAGTTCACAGGTCTAAGGATTCGTGGGCAAAATACTCCACAGGTACATGAACAGACAATTGAAACTGACTTTCAAATGACAGGTCTTCTTTGTCCACGCTGTGATGTCAGACCAGAGGTTCCAACTTATCTGGCCTACTGCCCTTAAAAAAAAAAAAAGAAAAGAAACATAGAGCATCCCTTCCCTTCTAATGTGCACCTGAGGAAAAGGCAGACCTCTGGACTGTACATGTACATACACACACACCCTCCCCGCCCCTCTGAGCGAGCTTGGTAATGTTACCAACTGTCAAAGACTGCCAGATCCCTTTTCTACGGGAAGGGCAGCTCAGAGACATCTGTAAATCCTTACTAAACACAGAGGGGTACAGAGAACTCCACTGGACTACCATAGAGCTGTGTCTACACTAGCATCAACAGTAATAAGAATCCTTTCCCCACACAAGACATCCTCAAAGCTTTACCAGAAGGGGTAGGAGTCACTATTCCATTTCACAGATGAAGAAATTCAGACACAAAGTGGTTGAGAAACCGGCAGAAAGCAGGGCTAACAGGTTAACAGAATCTGAAGTTCTCTTTCTACCCACTTGCTCAAATTAAAATTCTAACCAGGAGAATGGAGTAGCCAAGAAAAGTGTCCTTACCTTGGTAATCTTCTGGCCTGTTTTTGTTGGCCCCAAAAATCTTGATGGTAGGAAATCCCTGAACGCCATATTGACCTCCAAGTGACTGATGTTTATCTGCATCAACGGCACCAACTTTCACAACATCCTATGGAAAAAGGAAGGCAATCTCTTTCTTTAATCTGAGGCAGGAGCCACAAAACCCTGTCATCTGATTCATGCCAACTAAGCTAAGAAAATAAAGAGAAGGGTCGAGTTTACACAGAGAATCACAGTTCAGAGTAATAGATTCAATCCCCATCACCAAATATGGTCCTCTAAAACCGCCAGGAGTGATCCCTGAGTGAAGAACCAGGAGTTAAGCCTTCAGCACCAGGGGAAATAGCCACCAAACAACAATAAGAAAGTAACTAAGGCACCCAAGGAGTAGAGCATACATCTTGTACGTGCAAGACCATGGTCCATCCCCAGCACCGCACTGTCAGGAGGTGAAAACATGGAGACTGCATCCCTTCCCCTAGGGAACAATATGGAAATATATACTGCCCCTGGTTCCTGACAAGATTTGGGAATCAAAACTAGGATTTTGAATGTCCGGATTTTGAGTCTCCTGCCCCCGTGCCTGGTTGTCCTCGCTGGGGCCCCTTGGAGGGGAGCGGGTTGAGTTTCCCTCCCCACCCCGACCAGGGCTCCAGCAGCCGAAGACCAGCCACCACCATGCTGAGTCCACTCTCCACAAGCATGAAGGTACCAGCAGAGGAACAAAGGCATGCAGGTCCCGGGGCTGAGATCTCCAAGCCTGCCCGGATCAGGGCTGAGCATCCTCCACCCAGATCCTCCATATTCTACTAGGCAGGGGTCACACCCACCAACTGGCCCCCTGGCACCATGTAATCCCATCAACAGCCAAGACCCAGAGACTATAAAACCCAGCAACCGGAAGTGGACATCTTATTATCTCATTCTTACTTTGGACAACCTGGCAGGCTACCGAATGTTACCTGTCCACACGGCAGAGTCTGGCAAACTCCCCGTGGTGTACCCAATATGCCAAATACCAGTAACAATGATGGGTCTCATTCTCCTAACCCTGAAAGAGCCTTGAATATGGCACTTTTTAAAAAATCTCAGTGCTAGGATGAAGGAGACGTTACTGGGGCCTGCTCAAGGCAATCGACGAACAACAGGATGGTCGTGATCGTGATCGTGCAAATTAGCTTCTCAGTATGCATCAATGCGCTTCATGCTGATTTAAAGAGGTGAAAGGGGACATTGTAGAAAACTACTTGCTTTTGTTTTTGGGTCATACTTGGCAATGCTCAGGGGACCATATGGGATGTCGGGACAGAATGTGGACTGGCCATGTGCAGGGCAAGCTCCCTACTCACTGTACCATCTCTCCAGCCCCTACTGAAACTTACTTTCAATGCAGTTGCAACTTTCTTCCATTCTGGTGTTAACCTTTGGCAGTGTCCACACCTTTTATGGGATGAAAACACAAAATAAGAGTTAGTATTTGATCCCTAATTCAAAAATTATCCTCCTGGAGCCCCTGAAGGAGCTCAGTTTCAAGACTTGACTATAATAATCCCTTCATATCATATGATTCCATACCTTTATCTAATAATTTCCACAGCTTCCAAATTCCTGCTTAATTATATTTTAAGAGTTTAAACACCCAGTTCCAATTGTAATTTTCAACCTGAATAGGAATGTCAGAAGTTCTCTAGTCAAGTGTGATTCAATGTGTAGTTTGAATCATCTGGCAAAACGCCGACTCCTAAGATCCAACAACTAGAAAATGGGGCTCTTGGAATCTTTTTGTTGTGGTACCTGGGACTGAACCCAGAATCTCCATACATGTAAAGCACACACTTTACCACTGCACCACATCCCTGGCCCCTGAAAACCTTACATTGCTTTTTTTTTGGTAGGCTTTTTTGGTGGGTAGGGGCCATAGCTGGTAGTGCTCGGAGAACTGATGAGGATGGGACCCAGGCCCCCGACATGGACAGCCAAGGTCCAGTCTGTTGAGCTGTCTCTCTGGACCCAGAACCTACATTTTAAAATAAACCATACAAGTGATGATTAAATCTCTATTAGCCTCGTAGAAATCCTTTCAATTTTCTCTGATCTAGTTCAATCTTCTTTTATTTTGCTTTGTTTTACCGGCGGGCTTAGCTCTCCTACGCTTAAATATTAGCGCTCTGTCTCCTGACAGATTTTGAATGCGCCAAGTTAAAATGCACACACAATCCCAAATCAGTAAACCTAACAAGCTGAAAAGCACTTGGCCCTATCAGGGGGTGATGAAAACGTGAAAAGAGAAACAGTGACAAAAACACAACCTTGGGTTCAGGGATGTGGCTGGGGGCGTCTGAGTGAGGCTCTGGCTTTGGTCCCCAACACTGAGTACAGCCAGCAGCAGCACTGGACATCTGAGCTGGGCAGGACCCCAAAGCAAAACCGAAGCAATACCACAACCATGATCTTTTAGGTACTAGTATCTTGGGGGTGAGAAGGCAAAACATACAGAGCCTTAAAAAAAAATTGTGTATATTCATGTATTTATCCACATACACAAACCAACCTGTTCTGCTTATCCCACCATATATAAACACACTCTCCATTTTTGTTGTGTAACAGCCACCATATGAAAAGACCAGAGCTTACTCATAGGTGATTTGATTTCTTCTATTTTCAGTTTTGGAGGGAGGCCACACCGGGCAGTGCTGGGGTGAGGGGAGAGGGCACAAGAATAGACGGGGGGACCATGCAGTACCCACTGGATCAAGCCTGGTGCTCCCCATTTGCAAAGCCTGTGCCCCCAACCCTTTGAGTCATCTCCTCGGCCAGGTTTCTTCTTTTAAACAAAGTAAATCTTCTAATTAGGTCTCGAGGGGTCCAACGAGCAAATGCCATATGCCAACACTACACCAAGCCCTATTCCTGCAGCATTTCCTTTAACCAGCACAACTCTGCAGACAGACCAGATCATTTTCATTTTACAGGTGATGAAGCAGACACCTGAGAGGTTAAGACACCTCCAGAAACAAAGGTTAAGACAGAGCTCACTGATACCTTCCTCACTAAGGAATGTCACCTTCCATAGGGGTCGGAGCTTCGAGATACTATAGGCAAATCTTGTTTTGTTGGGATTTTCAGATATTTGCAGTTTTTCAAACAAATTCAAAATTTGTGACCGTCTTGCACCAAGCAAATATATCAGTGCCATTTTTCCAGAAGCATCTGCTCACTTCACAGTGAGTTGTGTAATTAAGATGTTACAAATTGCTTTTTAAAACAATATGCTATTGTACTTGTAATGGACTGCAGTATGGTACAAATACAACTTCCCTGTATACACACAGGGAAGGCAAAAAGAAAAATTGTACTTGCTTTAGTGCAATACTCGCTTTGCTGCAGTGATCGGGAACAGAACCTCAACCTCTCAAGTGTGCGTGTTTTAAAAATCAGGATCTTTCAGGGAGACAAATGCTCTGAAATGTAGCTTCTACACACCTCTGCATACTACTTATATATGTATAAATACTCACCTCCCTAGAACATAATAAGTACCTCCAGAAGATATAAGTATGTATAAGCTATATACTACTTCTACATATTGACATATAGCTTCTACACACATATCTTCTGCAGATATAAGTGTTTAGGAGAACTAAAGACTTTCAAAGGTCCCATTTTTTTTTAAGTTTTTGGGCCAAACCCAGTAATACTCAGGGGTCTCTCCTGGCGGTGCTCGGGGGACCATATAGTATGCTGTGGATTGAACCTGGGTCAGCTGCCTGCAAGGCAAATGCCTTACCCACTGGAATACTGCTCTGGCCCTCAAATGTCCTAATTTCACAGAGCATTGTACTTCTTTAATTTTTAGTTTAGTACAGAGACTTTCAGAGTAAATACACCACTTTCAACATCAATATTAAACAATGCAAAGACAAATCAAAACGCCACACACATCCATGGAAGATTTGGCTATCTTCTAACTTGAGGGTGATTCACCTGGGGCTCCCTCCACAAAGGACTGTTATTTAAACTTTAGAGGCTCTGTGAATTTAGATGACAAAACGAAAAACAAAAAGCCCCGCGCCCTGTTTTCACTAACTGAAAATCAGGAGATCGCCTTTCACCACAGATACAAAATGTGACTTTGTCAGGAATAAAAGGGCAATTCTTCCCATGACCTGCACTATGGATGTTGCAGATTTGGTGAAGATGTCAGAATGATGGTGGCCAGCTGTTAGGTGCAATGGAGCAGGACACCCCACAAAGAGTTTAACATGTGGTAATGCCAGTCCTGTTTTCTGGCCTGGAGGGGGCTGGGTCCACGCCTGGTGAAGCTCGGGGGCTATTCCTGTGCTGGAGGGACCACCAGCAGAGCTGAGAGTCCAGCCACGGGCGGCACCATGCAGTGGAAGCACCTTACCCTCCATGTTCTCTGGCTCAATGTTATTTCCGATGTTCGGTCTCCTTTGCAACCCTATGGGCCGTGTTTTATTCTAGGAAAAAATCCAGAGCCCACAGAGAGGCTCCAAGTACCTTCTCCCGTTTGGTGTTCTTCCATCTGGAACATTATCACACAACACTGCCAGTCGGGCCCTAGTGATTAACTCCCAGATTCCTAGCCTTCCCTTTGAACTACCTGGTCTCCTTTAGAAATGAGGCAAATTCTCTCATATCATACCTCTCCCAAACAAGGCAAACCGCTCATGCTATAAATGAGGGAAAAGATCTAACCTGCAAAAGCTTTATATAAAAAAAAGCACTCACAGGAACAGGAGACAGCTGAGGAGTTTGGACACAGCCTTGCGTGTCCTGACCCAGGTTTGGTCCCCAGCATCACCAGGCTTCCTGAGCACCACTGTGGCCGTGGAAGGCTAGTCACTACCAAAATGGCCCCGAGGGCCTGAGAAGCACCATGTCCTTGGGTCTTAGCACTGACCACCAGCCCTGTTGGCTGAGTATCACCGGGAGTTGCCTCTGGGCCCCCCCGAACACTGCCTGGAGCCCCTCCCTAACCCCACTCCAACAAGTACTCAAAGATGTTGGGGCCAGAGAGGTAAGTTACAGGAAACAGGGCGCTTGCCTCGCAGGCAAGTGAACCAGGCTCAATGGCCCCCGAGCACCTCCAGGTGTAACCCCCAAAACACACCAAAGAAGTATTCAAAGCTGTGATGGTTTGTATATTTATCAATACAAAGGAATTAACTTATTCAAAATTTACAAACAAAAATCAAGGGCTCTTAAAGATAAGCAGTATTCAAAATGTTTTAGCTACATAAGCAATAGATTATATATATTCTAATTATATATAATTACACACCTCTAATTTCAGTGGCACTTTAATTTCTGCCCCCACCCCCACCCCAGTTTCTTTAAACACGGTGGTTTACAAAGTTGTGACGGCATTCAATATTCCAACACCAATCCCACCACCACTGTCCCCTTCCCTCCTTGGCTGTACTCAAGACTTACTCCTGGTTCTGTGCTCAGGATCACTCCTGGCGAGGCTCATCTCTGACCCTAAACCCCAGGGATGCTCAGGGCTTACTCCCGGCTTTGACCTCAGGGAGCACTCCAGACAGGGCTCGGGGGACTGCAGGGGATGCCGGGATTAAACCTGGGTTGGCTGAATGTAAGGCAAAAGCGCCTTACCTGCTGTGCTGTCACTCCGGCCCATGAATCATCTTTTAATAATAATTTAAAAAATAAAGACATTTGTCTGAAATTTGCGTACTTATTCCAACAGACAGATGAATGTGGATGAGGGGAAACTGTTTGGTTGTTGTTTGTTTGGGGTCACACCCTGTGATACTCAGGGCTTACTCCTGGTGGTGCTCAAGGTACCATAAGGGATTATCGGGGATGGAACCCAGGTGGGCCACGCGTCAGGCTATCACCCCATCTGCTGTCCTATTGCTCAGACTCTTAAATCAAATCTTTTAAGTCCCTTATTTTTTAAATAAACCTTCTTCAGGAAATAAAAGAGCTGATATTAGTCCTTCCCTTTCCTCTGTCCATGTATTTTCTTCATAAAATCGATTTGCCAGCCTTCTCATCCTATGAGCACATCATAAGAGAAACACCTTAATATTATGAAAATTTCTTCCTGCTCTTTTGCACCAATTAGCTACCTATACTCACTTCTTAAAAAACTGACTGGGGCTGGGTGGGAGAGGGGTAGGAATGCCTACAAGGCCTTTAGCAACCTAGTGGAGTGTCACATTTCCCTCTCTACCTCTCTGTATTTAAGCAGTTAACTAGCTAAATGAGATGGAGTAATCAAGTGACATTTCTAGATGCTATTTTCCCCCTAAAATACCATAAATATATGACAACTATTTCACAATACTTACCATGGAGCATAGAATTCTACAAGCCACAAACCATCACTCTGAATGACTTCCCTGTTGAAATTTGATGGTGTTAATTCAATCACATCATCACTGGAGGAATACAGACCATTCACTGCTAAAAAGAAGGTACAGCTCACCACACCTGCAGTGACGACAAAAAGAACATCATTAATGGCAGAGTCTGTCATCTAACAGGCAATCTGGGCAGCTCCTGCTTTGGCCACTGACCATGGCAGGACAGCCAGGGTCACAAGTGGCTCCTGCTGCTGTCGGAGTCGCCGCCAGTTTACTCCCACCTGTGCAGTGCTGAGCAAGCTAACACAGTCCACCCTCTTTATCTCTTAAGTTCCAGCGAAAAAAGATTTTAAAAAAAGGGACAGTGAAAAACTGAGAGGTCAAATCTAGTTTGGTGACCCTGAATAATCCAACTCGTATTCATTCCTTATGTTATTCAATTTTGATATTAGCATACAATCTTTATTTAACTTTTCAAGGAAAACTTATTGTCTCCCTTAAGATTAGGACTCTTAAAGACAATTTTTTCTTGTAATTTTTTTAGTTCTACCAATTGTCCATAGCAAATCATCAGGGACTCATAATGTTGCTGGTAAAGCTTAGAAAGAATTGTCATGTGTACAAGGATAAAGGTTACTGTATCACTAATAGCACTGCTGGGCCATAGAGTGAACCAAGTGTCCTCCAGTTGGCTAATCTAGAAGCTTAATCACAGTCTAAATAATCAGTCAATGCTCATTTAACATTGCTGACAAGTTTTGAGAAACTGCAACAGTAAATGTGTAACAGGTTCTTAAATAAGTTTCCTGTCCAATGCTGAGTTTTGGGGGTTCTTGGGCAGTGGGGGACTGAGCCACATCGGTGGTGTTCTGAGGGCCATATGCAGTGCCCGGGGACTGAACTGGGTCCACTGTGTGCAAGGCAAGCAAAACACTTTAACCCTGGATTATCTCTCTGGCCCCTGGATGCCGTTTTGTTATAAGGCAGATGAGGGGGAAAAAAAATAAATCCCAGCTGCCTATTGCTGAAAAAACAAACAAACAAATAAAAGTATTCATTCTAGATTCTGGTTTTATTATAGGTCCTTTAGTTTCCAAGAACCATCCACAATGTTAAGTGAAACCAGATCTGTGAATAATTTCATTTCATTCAACATTAGCCAGGATTCTTTTTTTTTCTCATCTTCTAAAAGATGAAAACATTAACACTGAAAGATGTAGTACTTAAAGATTTGCAGAAAAGCTGTGTACTGATAAAGATTTAATAAGTCAACATCTTCAACTGACAATAGTAATAAGTTTTCCCCCTTCTTTTATTTATTTATTTATTTATTTATTTATTTTTGACTCTTGACTGCATTCAGGGATCATTCCAGGTGGGCATCATGGGGCCACATGAGGTGCTGGGGACCAAACCTGGTCAACCACGCGGTAGACAAGTGCCCTGCCTGCTCTACCATCCATCTCTCCCGCCCCTGGCTACCAGAAAATTTTAAATTACAGCTAAAGCTATAGATTTCCATTGGATGATGCTGTTCAGTAATCTTTCCAAGGCTGCCAGAAACTTTTTTTCTTTTAAATTTTATTTTTATAAAATTGTTCACGATAGTTGACTACATTTGCTATTGCAATGCCAATCCCACCACCATTACACCTTCTCACCACCATTAATTTGAATATTCCCACCACCCCCAAAGCCTGCCCCTAAATAATTTTTTATTGCTTGTTATGAATAATCAGTTAAAAATGATTCAAAAAAGCCTCCTTAGAGGAAAGTGTGTGAAGAGTGTTATATCTCACCCTGGAGCTATTAAGCTATAAGGAACTACTAACATGTTCTTACAAGTTGAGCCTGTTGCAAATACTTTTTTTTTTTGATTGAGCCGGGCTGCCTTCTACTATATACCCCATCAAATGTGGTATGCTACTCTTAGCACATCAGTGGCTGCCAGAAACTTTATTTTTTAACATTTTAATTTCTTTATTTGGGGGACAAATCTGGCTGCACCTTACATCCTAAAATATCTTGTAAACCCCATATGTAATTTTTCTTATGCTGGTTAATATATTCAAATGTTTACTTGAATTTTTTTTTAAACCAAATCACCATGAGATACAATTACAAAACTGTTAATGGTCAGGGTTTCAGTCATACAATGATCCAACATCTATCCCTCCACCAGTCCACCAGTGTACATTTTCCACCACTAAGATGTCCTCCCCTCCCCAAAACCCCCTTCCTCTCTCTCTCCCCTCACCCCCTTCCCTTTGGGCTGCCAGAAACTTTTAAGTTGTCTGATTTACTTAACAAAGCATGCAAACTAAGTATCTAATATGAGTCCTAATTCTGAATAAACTTGAAAATGAGAATGATCCTTTATGAAGACCTACTGTTTTTTTTGGGGGGGGGGGTGGGATGGAGGTAGCTATGCTCAGGGATCACTCTTGGTGGTGCAGAGGGGGAACCATATACAGTATAAAGCATAAAACAATGGTGGGCTGTCAGCAAGGCAAGCACCTTAAACCCTGCATTACCTTTCCGCCCAAAGGTCAACTACTTTTAAAGAAGTTTCTTTCTTTCTTTTTTTTGTAAAACTAATATAAACTGATGGCTGTTCAATACACTGAGCTTATGGTGAAAATTTCAAAGATGGAAAAGTCAAAAGAACCATCAAATGGTGCACTAGAAAAACACTACTAATATTTTGGTGGATCTTTTTACGTTTCCCTATGCAACCGAGAAATCTAAATATATTTAAATAAATGACTTTTACTATACAGTTGTCTGTAACCTTAGTTCTCTCAAAATGCAAGCTGGCGCTGGAAGGCAGATTTTGCACTGGGGAAAACGGGTGTGACAGAAAGCAGTTCATCATTTCCCTCAACACAGCTAGGAATGGTCTTCACCCCGCCAAAGAAGCTGATTGCTGCCAATTTTTCATTACCAACAGACCAATACTAAAAATTCTAAAATCCCACCTCCTCTCCCTCAAATAGATTTCCTAGGGAGAAAACCTTACGAGAGGTTGGGGATATGTATGGCTAACATTTCATCTGTCCATCTACCTTCCAAAACTGCCATTTTAACTAATAAAACTTCCATGACTCTGTGGTCTGCACATTATTCTACACACTTCTATTCATTCATTTCAGAACTCTGTAGTCTATATCGAGTCCATTTTTAGACCAGGAAATGGAAACACAGTTAGGGTAACCTTCTTGAAGCCACATCCTCAGAGACAGAACAGGGTTATACAACCCCAATTATGGATCGGAGATCTGGAGAGGACAGTAGCGTGAAGCCAAGACAATGCATTCAGTGGACAGGGGTGGGAGGAGTCCCTTTCCCTCTCCTGCTCATCAGGCAAGCCCAGAATGCATGCTCCTTTCTGGGGGCTCACAAACTGGCTGGCTCCCAAGGGACCACCATTCGGACCGGAGGAATGTGCTTTCCTTCCACACAAAAACGGTGGTCGCTTCCCCCTTTCCTGTTGATGGGGCTGAACTTGTTCTATTTGTGAATTTGGGCTGCATCTGGTGGTACTCAGTCTTTACTCCTAGTTCTGTACTCAGGGATCACTCCAGGCGGTTCAGGGGACCCTTATCGGTGCTAAGGATTGCTTGCACTGGGTACGGAGTGTGCAGGGAAGCCCCCTAACCGCTGTCCTATCTATCTCTCCAGCCCCTCTATGGCCACATTTTTTCTTCGGTCCTTACAAGAGGCATCTGCTCCTTAAAAAGTGCCAGCTAACTGCCTCCCTAGATCCCCTCAAAAGCTCTATGCACTAGACGGGTTAGAAGGCCCCTGAACACAATATTCAGAAAAGTAGGTGACTGCATGTATGCAATCAGAAACCACCCCTCGCTCAAAATCCCTCAGGGAAAAAACGGGGCACACATCAGACAGGAAGTAGGTCAACGCTGACCAATGTAACGCCCTCACGTTCTCCTTGCCACCCCATTCCCCGGTAATGAGCTCCACCGGGAAACTGAGCATGGCAGCGCGGAGATTCCAGACAGGAATGTGAGAGCAGATGGCTAGGCCATCTGGCTTCCCGTCCCTCCTCCTCCACCGCACTCAAGGATGCTGGAAATCCCAGCCGCGACCGCTGATGCCCCACACCTGCGAGCTGGGTCCCAAAAGCAGTGGCGCGGAACCACCCGCTGAGGGCTGAGGACAGAACGAGCACTTCCTGGGCAGAGCCCGACTCTTGCAGACCTCAGTCAAAATTCATCGGAGAGGAGCTAAGCGGAGATGAAATCTCCCCCGGGCACATTCGCCCCTCGTGCATGCCCCAGACAGGGGCGCAGCAGAAACTAGTTCGTTTCTGGTGCAACCATCCCCCTGGTGCATGCCCCAGAGAGGGGCACAGCAAAGACTCGAATCTGGTGCATCCCCCTCTTGTGCATGCCCCAGACAGGGGCACAGCAAAGATTCTAATCTGATGCATCCTCTTTGGACACGCATTAACTCGTCAAGTCTCAGAGAGAGCCTCAAGGCTAGTTGAGCCGCGTGCTGCCACGGTTCACACCGCCCAGGCGTGCGCGGGAGATGGGTGGTCGCGAGGCAAACCCTGGGGTGGGGCCGGCCGGCTACAGGCCAGTCGGCGCGTCGCCAGGCCCAGGGAGCAAGAGCGGGGCCCGCCACCCCGCTTCCCTGCAATCTCTATCTACAGCAGGCGGCCGCCCCAAGCACTGGTTTGAAAAGTTGCCTCGCACTCTTATTTTTCCCTAGCGCCCCTGCACCCGAAAACCGGCTTTGGGGAGCCCCGTTTCCCTTCCCTCCCGCATCCATCCACCCGGCGCGGCCAGCCAGGGCTTGCTAATTTCGTTATTTCTTACGAGTCGGAAAAGAATTCCACCAGGAGGGCCCCGAGGCGCTCCCGGATACCCCCTTTAAGAGTTCGCACCCCCTTTGTACCCAAGACCCGCCAGGGTGGAGCCGGTGCTGGGCTCCGGGGCGGGGAGAGGGGGCTCCGGCCCCACCGCGGGGTCGTCCAGAGGCCCCCAAGCGCCCCAGCCCAGCAGCCAGCCGAGCCCGAGCACAAGCTCCTCCCCCGACCCCCGGCGGAGAGTTGCGGAAGTTCCTCCCCCCCACCCCCTCTAATGCGACCCCCCATCCACCCCCACCAAGCACCCCAAGTCCTGCAAGACCCCGACGAGTTGCTTGGGGGGCCCCGGCCTAGGGCAGCCCGGGCCCCCTTTGCCCCCGATCGCCCTGCGGGGCTCCCCTCCCCCTTCTACCGCCTCGCAAATGAATCCCAGCGCTCTCCCGAGCCCCCTCGGACCCCGCAACACCCCCCCCCTACACACACACACACACACTCACCCAGCCCCGAGCACCCCTGGCCGAGGACCGCGCCCGCGAGCCCCCACCCCAAAACGCCGGCAACGTGCCCGCCCGTTGCCCGGACGGAAGCCGAGGCACACGCGGGCCCGCTCGGGCAGCCCGCCCACCCCCGGGCGCCCCGCACCTACCGAGCACCAGGCGAGCCATGCCGAGGTCCCTCCCGCACGCACAGTCGCGTCGCGCCGCAGCCGCCGCCGCCGAGGCCTCGGATCCGCCGCGCCGCGCCCCCGCCGCCCCAAGTCCCGCCCTCGCTCGGCCTGGCAGGCTCCGGGAGGCGCGGCGGGGGCGGGCCGGAAGGCGCTCGCCAAGCCGTGGCCGCAGCCCATTGGTCCTCCCTGGAGCCGCTCATTTGCCTAGCCTATGGGAGTCGGCCGGGTAGAGCATACCGGTTTGTTTTTTTTTTTAACGAAGGTGGGGCGAAGGGCGGAAGGAGGGATCTGCTGGGGGCGGGGCTGGCCAACCTCGGCTACCCGAGAGCCCCGGGAAGAAGCTCGCACTCCCCTGGGCTTTCAGACTTTTCCCGCCTGGAGCTCTGTTCGAGCAAACTTGTCTTTGGGCCTCTAGTCGCGCTTTTCTTTCCTTTCTTCCCTTGACCGCTCCCTGTATTCCCCTATCCTCTTTATTCCTAGAGCGCATACCTTTCTTTGGACTTGAGTGAAAAGGACAGGTTAAAATTTTGTTCACAAAGAGCAGGCAAATAAATACCACTTGCTAAGCACACCGCAGGAAACAAGTAGCAATTTTGTAGCAATTTGACTGACTTTAGAAAGTTGCCAGTTTTCATCGCAAAGCCCTTGACAAGGCATCTTATTTATCATTATTAACTGTTATTATTGTTGTTGTTATTTTAGTTTGGGGGTCACACGCTGTGGTGCTCAGGGTTCACTCCTGGCTCTGTGCTCAGGAGTCACTCCTGGCAGGGCTCGGGGACCTTATGTGATGGCGGCAGTTAGCTGTGTGCAAGACAAATGCCCTACTCACTATACTATTTCTCCAGCCCATAAAAAAAACTCTTTATTATTGTTATTATTTGCATTGGGGTCACATGGAATGGTGCTGGCGGCAATACATGGTACTAGAGGCTACTCTCGGCTCAGTGCTCAGAGAACCAGCAATTCCAGGAGTTGAACCCAGAGCTCCCTGCAAAGCATTTGCTCCAGCCCTTTGATCCATCTCCTGGGTCCATTTTTAAAACTTATTTTTGTGTTAATTCACTATTGTCATGAGGAAGGTTGCTCATCCATTTTTAGTTGGAGTGCTGATGAGGTCACACATGGGATTTCAGTTCTTGAACACCTGCCCCCCTGCCTGGTGTTGTGGAGCTTTCCAGGGGCCTCTACTGTGCTCACACAGGTGTTCACTGGGGTTCACACTTCCTGGCTGTGATGGTCCTTTGACAGAACCAACAGAATGGTGTTCAGCACTTGTGGTGGCACTGGAGATTGAACTTGCAACCTTATGGTTTGTGAGGGTACTGCTCAAAACCACTGAGATATGTCTCCAGACCCCAAATAGTATGTTGGTAGAAACTCCAGATGTTAAACTTCTAGGGATCCTTACTTAATAAGGTTTCCATTCTAGCTCTGGGACAGTCTTAGCAAGAATTCATTTCATCATCTGTAAAATTTGCAAAGATGAAATAAATATCTTCAGGGCTGGAGAGAAAGTACAGCAGGTAGGACTCTTGCTGGCATACCATCTGATCCCCACCAGGAGCGACTTCTGAGTTATTCAGTTTACTGAGCGTCTCCAGGAGTAATTTCAGAGTGCAGATCCAGAAGCAATCCCCTGAGCATCACTGGGTGTGCCCTCCAAACAAAACAAAACCTAAAAAGGGAAATATCTTCAACATAATATGTTTAGACTACCTTCTTTTTATACTCTGATTTCTCCTACATTAGCCATTGGCATTTTGGTTTTATCTTACCATTTGTTCAGAATGATTTCTTTCTCTGGAGTAGCTCATTCGTAAAAAATTTGGACTCCGACCCAAGCTTTTGTAGGAACAATGGGTTTCAGGAGTGGTGGTGAGTGATTGGCATTTCCAGAGTCTAGAAGATTTGTCACACACACACACACACACACACACACACACACACACACACACACACACCCCGGAGAATCCTTCCAGGCCCAAGTTGCCAAGCGAGTGAAGGGAGCACAGTCAATGAGACTGTCACCTAAGTACATCATGTTGGAATGTGGTCATAAGGCAAGACACCATGTGGAAGTCAGCAACAAATGCTAGCTGATGGGTGGTGTCGGCAAGCTGTGTGTCCTGGAAAGATTTGCAGATCCTATGTAGATGGGTTGGCTGGGCACTATAGATTCCTGACATTATTTTCTATGTGTGATTTTGGTTTGTTTGTTCTGCTTCGGTTTTTAGTTTTGGGGACACACCTGGTGGTGCTCAGGACTTACTCCTGGCTCTGTGCTCAGGGATCACTCCTGGCAGGGCTTGGGGAACCATTTGTGGTGCAAGGTTGGAACCCAGGTCAGTTGGCTTACCCAATGTGTTATCTCTTCAGCCTCTGTGTGTGTGTTTTGGGGGCCACACCTGGTGATGCTCAAGGGCTACTCAGGTACAGTATTCAGAGCTCCCTCCTGATGATAGTGCTTGGGTATTGAATTTAGGACTTCCCGATGCGAAGCAGGCCTCCCAGTCCTATGAGCTACTGGCCAGACCCTGGATCTCTGAACTTTTCTTCTGTAAGAGATCTTTGTACTTTTTGATTATGTTGTAAAATCTAGAGCTTGGAGTGTCAGAGTCATCAATGGTGGCTTCAAAAACAAGTCACCCTGAAATCTCAGTGGTCTATGAGATTTGTTTCTTGTTCTTCCTCTTGAAAAGTGATTTGTTTCTTATTCTTCTTGAAAAGCTTTCCAGATGGTGACCCAGGGATTCCAGCACCTCCATCTCCAGAGCCTCTCTCTTCTGGTACACACACACACACACACACACACACACACACACACACACACGCCATTGGTTGTAAGAAAACAAAGGCATCTCTTCTTTCAGTCATAGTAGGGTTTGTTTGGAAACAAACAACAAAAGAGTGGGTGGATCAGAAGAGCGGGTTTTGTGGTCCTACCCAAATCCAAGGCTAACAACACCCCCCCCACACACACACATAGCCTCTGGACAACCCCACCCCCAGTTTACTAAAGGGGATAAGGCATCCTTTCTCTTGGGAGAGAGGAGGGGTGTCAGTCCACCAGTTGACTGATTTACACACACCCTCCAGTCTCTTCACTTCTCCAGCCTCAACTTCCTTTAAATACGGTTCTGAATACAAATAGGGTTCATTTACATAGAGTTCTTGAAGCAAAGTGAAAAAGTCTTAGATAGTTCAAAGGCTGAGGTATGACGTATATTTGCCTTGCTCCAGTTTTATGGGAGAGAAGGAGTTAGGAGATAAAACCTGTAAAAAGGCCCCTTTGGCAGATAATCATGAAAAAAAAAAAAGTTGAGCTATGTTGGTCTAGAATAGAGCTGTCCAGAGAACTATGTAAGATACAGATGGAATAGAAACTTTTCTAGTGGCTACATTAAAAAAAAAAAGTGACAGAACAGAATGCCATGCTAAATCTTTGTAACCCAGGGTCTATTTTTTTTTCTGCCTCAAATTTTCTCCATTTTTTTTTGCACATTTTATTTTATTTTATTTATTTTTTAAATTTTTTTTATTAGTGAAACACCATGAGGTACAATTATAGACTTACAAATTTTTGTGCTTGGGTTTTAGTTATACAATGATCAAGTACCCACCCCTCCACCAGAGCCCATCCTCCACCACCACGGGTCCCAGCATCCCTCCCCTCCTACCCCCGCCCCCCCCATCCCACCTTGCCTCTGTAGCAGGGCATTCCCCCTTGTTCTCTCTCTTTTCTTTCGGGTCCTGTGTTTTGTAAGAGAGGCATTGAGTATTTTTGACTTTTAGCTTATCTCCATCTAGACAGCCACAGTTCAAGTCATAACCAGAGGTAGCCAGTGGCTACTCTATTAGATAGCACAGTTCTAGAACCTACTTGAAGTCCTCGCTTGGTTTTGTTACATTTGCCTGACTCCACAGTAAAGACGATGCCTAGGAGGATCCCATGGGGAGTTGTGCCAGGCCCCGGGTGTTCCTTCACCCCTGTTCCATTGACCAGAAACTAGCCATGTGCCCCCTCCCCCACCTAAACCAATCCAACAAGGAAGCTGAGAAATAGAGTCTGTTTGTGCCCAAGAATAGGAACTGGGTTGATTAGGGTCAAGATCATCACTAGTGTAGTCTGCTCTCTCTCCCCCGAGCATTCTTGTTACTCTTCCTCCACATGCATCTTTGCACCTCCCTGGAGGGACTCCTCCCAAAATGCTTTCCTGTATCTCAAAACTCCAAATCCTCGGTGACGTGTTGACACCTCCCCAGCCCCAAATCAGGTCAGAAGGATGAGTCTTTGTGGGTCCATGAACCTACAAAGATGATAGTACAGGCCTGGAGAGAGTACGGGGGTAAGGCACTTGCCTTCTAAGTTGCTGACTTGGGTTAGGTCCTCCTCGGAGGACAGTTTGGGCTCTTTATAGTCAGGGTGTACTCTTTTGTTCCTGCTTCTTCATTTTATTCTCCCTTTTGGCTGCATCCAGTGATGTTCAGGGGTTACTCCTGGCTCTCCACTCAATAACTCATGCCAGTGCTCAGGGATCCACATGAGATGGATCAGCCACTTATAAGGCAAGCGTCCTCCCCTCTGTACTATCTCTGCAGCCCATAGCCCATGTACTCGCTTCCTTTACTGAGTTCTGGGGTGAGGTTATTGTATGGAATTGAGGGTGCTGCTGGTATTGCCCCAGGGGTCAGTTACCCACAGTCTGTGTGTCCTCCCCTTGCTGGAGATGTGGTTCATTTTAACATCACAGGGGCAGGTTGGCACAGGACTATCATTCGAAGACCAGATAAAAACTTTCTGGCCAATGTCCCAGGCTTAGTTCCTTTCTCCCTTTTTTGGTTGTTATGCCGTACCTAATGATTCACAGGACTTACTCCAGCCTCTGCACAGAGCTTAGGGATTATGCCTGGTGGTGCTGAGTGTGTGTGTGGGGGGGAGGAATTGGAGAGACCATATGCGGTGTTGGGGATCATACCTAACCCCTGAACCATACCTCTGGCCCCAGGCCATGATTTTTGTTGTGTTTTGATCCCATATATCCTCACACATTTCTATAGGAAAGCCCTATACTAGAGAAATCTACATCAATTTTATTTCACAATTCCTTCCCAAAGGGGTCTCTTTAGACCTTTAGACATTTCATCTCCTAACCTCCCCCTCCTAAAAAATTGGGACAATGCAAATTTACTGAAACCATTTTTTTTTAAAGGTGAAAGAAACAGAAGTCACGTTCCCCATCCTCTCCCCCCCCCTCCGTATTTCCTTGTGCTTCCCAGTCCCCCAAGCTGAACAATTATGAAGGTCACTCCTTACTTCCCCTCCTTACACACACACACACACACACACACACACACACACACACACACACTCACTCCTGATTCCTGCCCCTTCCTTAATGAATGGAAAGAACAGGCAGGCAGGTAGGACCAGATCAGAGTGAGCAGAGACACACCTCTGGCTACTGTTTCCTCTTCCTTCCTCAGAAGTGAGTGACACAAAAGCCCAAAAGCCCTGAGGAAGGCTCTGAGGGCGGGGGAGCTGCCGCTGCCTTGGGATCCCGGATCCAGGCTGAGAACACAGCAGGGCACAGCCTGGCACTGGCCCTGCCCAGCCCCTCCCAGCCTCTGCATTTCCTCCTAAGGCAGCATGAGGCTTTTCCAGAACATGGGCCCTCCTGTGTGTCAAACGGGCTCTCAGGTACTCCTGTTTTTTTAAACATAAAGTCCTTCACCCAGAGGCTTGAAGAAGGTAGTTCTCCTGATGTTCTCCATCCAGACCTCTGGCTGAGTTCTCTCTGGTTCGATCCCTTGAAGTCAGTGGGTTCAGCGTTTCTGGATGCTCAGTGTCTCTGGAGCTGCTGATTCCTCGCTGGTGCCTCTCCTGGCCGGGGCTTACAGCTCTCTATCTCTTTGGCTTGCCTCCAGCCAAGCACATGTGAGGAAGAATTACTGCTTCCCACTATCTGCCCGTGCCCAAAAGGAAATTTTGCTCTATGTTCTCTTTTATTAGAAAAAAGAGATGATGACATGGTTCTAGTAACACCAAACATTAACCAAGCAGCACAAATGCTGGCTGACTTCGATTGTGAGTGTGGAAAGGTCAGACTCCAGCTGAATCTCACGAAGACAATATTTATGAGAACAGTTTCGTTCCTGATGTTCCATTCACTTTCAATGGAACAAACATCTCCGAATGCAACAGTTATGTGTAACTAGGTTGAGAAGTCAACATGACGAATGACCTGGCACCTGAGTTGCGCAGGAGGAAGAGAGCGGCTTGGAACGCCTTCAAGAGCGTCGAAGAAAGAGCTAAGAGGACAAAGAACCTCCAGCTCTGGGCACATCTCTTTGATTCCACTGTTCTTCCTGCATTAACATACGCTTCAGAGACCAGGGCCCTATGCAAACAGGATGAGAATGCTATTCGGGTCTCCCAAAGAGGAATCGAAAGAGCTAGGCTTGGAGTATCTTGCTTCACTCAAATGAGAGAAAAAATCCGGAGTTTTGACCTCCATTGACGATCAAGAATCAGGGATGCTGTCTTATTTGCCAAGGCATCAAAAATCAGATGGGCTGGACACATAATGAGATTTGGAGACGACCGCTGGACTAGAGCCGTTACCAACTAGATTCCACGGGAAGTTAAAAGACCACGTGGCTGCCCACCTACAATGGTCAGACTTCTTTGTCAAGACCCTGACTGATTGGTTTGAGGCTTTTTGTGTTCCTAGAACGAGCAAATGCCATTGTGCTACACTAGCACGCGACAGGGACAAATGGAGATGTTACTGGCACCTGCTTGAGCAAATCAATGAATAACGAGATGTCAAGTGATCAAGTGATGTCCTCTTTTAAGTGTTAGTATCTCCACCCATTAGCCATTTCCATTTCCATTATCTATCTGACTGGTTACCCCTCATGTGGGAGAGATTTGAAATGAGCAATTGTGGGGGTGAAGAGACAGTACAGGAGTGAAGGTGCTTGTCTAGGTTCAATGTCTGATACCACATATGGTCCCCCAGCACCACCAGGAGTGATCCCTGAGCACAAAGCCCAGAGTAAATTCTGAGCACCACCAGGTGTGGCCCCGAAACACACAAAAAATTAGAAATAAATAAAGTAAAATGATCACTGTCAATAATGTTATTGCCTGGTGTCCTCCGACCCTCTTCTCCACTTCCACATAACAGCCCCGTTGCATCCTGTAGTGCTCTGCTCAAATCCCAAGTCTCAGAGGTCTTCTCTGACCCTTGATCTAATGAAGGGCATTCCCAGGTCCCAGAGAAGAATCTGTGATTTCTCCCTCACAGACCCTTGCCTTCCCCCCTTTGGAGCAACTGTGTTGGTTTCTGCGTCTGTTGGAACAAGTTTTTCACAGAACATGAGGCTTTCCTGCATGTGGGTTCACTCCCCGGATTAAGGATGTCAGATGCCCCCCATGGGTCACATTGGGCGACAGTCAGGACTCACAGGGCAGTGCTCTCTATCAGGAGCTGGAGACCAAATCTGTTTCCTCAGGCATTCCAGCCTCTCCGGCTGTACGCACTTCTGACCTGCTGGCCTCTCCCTCCACCTGCAAAGCCAGAGACCTCAGGCTGAGGCCAGTTCTTGCCACATCTCTGGTCACTTCTTGCCTCTCTCTCCCACCTTCAGGGACACTCAGGGATGACAAAGTCTATCCAGGGGAGGCAGGACTACCCGCACCCAGGTTATTAAGGGCAGCTGACCCTTATTCCATCTGCAAATGCATTTTCCCTTTGCCGTGTTGTCCTGTTCTGAGGGCTGGGACAAAGGTGCCTTTGGGGCCTCAATGTCCTTTCTGCTGTGGAAACGGTCAACACAAGTATGGTCCTATTTGTGTGGTTTTGAAGGCAGGTCTGTGTCTGTCGGCATCTGCCAAGCATCAGTGCTGATCCCATGGGTGCTTGGTGGATCTGTGCTGAGAACTGAACAACCCACATGACAGGTATTGTCACTCCTGCCTCTTTTTTACAGAAGACTTTTTTGGAGAGAGAGAAAAACCCCAACCAAGGTGAAAGAATCTGAGTGTGGAAGAGTCAAGAGAGCCAGTCCTCAAAAGAACTTCCAGCAAATGCTCCTCTTTTCAGTGAATGTATTTCCAGTGAAATTCCAGTGAATGTTCACCAGTCAAGCTCTATGATGACTGTTTTATCCTATTTAACCATAGCTCACTGCTATTCGCCTAGCCATGATCATTTAAATGTTGTTGATATTGCCAAATTGTCTTCTGGTATGTTGAAACAACTGTAATTACAAGTCAAATGTGATTACAACAAATTCTTTTCCAAAGGTCAAAGGGACGAATTTCTAAGTATGAGGATTCCTAACCCTGTTTCCAGGAGGATAGATATTGAAGGAGTGAAATATCTATCTTGAAATAATTTTTTTAGTACCAATAAGTTTTTATTTATTCATTGCATGTATTTATGTATTCATTGTATTCATTGTATTTTCTTATTATGACATCTTATCTCATTCCTACTTTGGACAAACTGGCAGGTTACCGAATGTAGCCTGCCCACACTGCAGAGTCTGGCAAACTCCCCGTGGAGTACCCAATATGCCAAATACCAGTAACAATGATGGGTCTCATTCTCCTAAAGAGCCTTGAATATAATCTCAGGGCTAGGATGAAGGAGACATTACTGGGGCCTGCTCGAGGTAATCAACAAATAACAGGATGATTTATGATTGTGATTTGTGATTGAATTTTCCCAGGGTACAGAAAGGGAATTGGGAAAAGGATCAGCATGTATGTAGCAAAATGATTGCAAAAGGGAAAGGAAGTAACCCATACAGCAAAATCAACCATCAAATAAACATTTCCCCAGGATGGGGTCACCAAAGCCCATGGGCTCCAGTCTCAGCCCATGGGATGAGGGAAGGGGATCAGGTACATGCTTCCCTTCTCTTCTGACTTCCCTCCCCATAAATTCAAGATTTCACAAAAAGCTTTGGTTTCTAGCAGCAAACATAGAGTTACATTCGTCCATCTCCTATTAAACAATCTTGTGGCCACTTTGACCTAAGTTTCTTGCACCTGCACAAAAGTTCCTGAGTGACTTGGATATACATTCATCTTCCCTTTTTTTTTGGTTTCCTGATCCCACTTTACAATGGAAGACCCCCTCATTTCTTTTTTACCCTAAGATTCAAAACTAAAGTAATACAGCAGCACATGTTTGGCATAAAAGATAGCAAGTGATAGTCCTGTCTTCAAAGGCTGGGTGCAAGGAATAGAGTGTTCTGAACTTCTAAAGGACTTTTGTAAAAATCACTTTCTTTAAGACTTGTGGAGATACACCACAAACTTGCAAGGTTGTGTGGATTGGTGGGGGGTGGGTTGGGGGGGATTTAGGAGAAGCGTGGGGAGATGGGGGAATCAAGGAGATGGTAAGAAAATTCAGGAGATGGTAGAAGTTTGAGGGACAGAAGACCTGATTCAAAATAGGAAATAGGGGCAGGGGAACACAAGAGAAAGGGTGGCTCAAGACCCCCATTTCAAGAAGGGTCCCCAAGCTTGCTTCAGATCCTTTTACCTGGTGCAGAATCTTGTGTCAAAGACGCTTTGGCTATTTTTCTTATACAAAAGTTTTGTAAACAATAAAACCCCAAAATAACATACAGAAGACCAACACATTATATATACACAAACTACACCACCTAGAAATCACCAAATTAGCTACTCATAAGTTCTACAAAGCCCAGACAAATACAATAACTAGAAAAGTCTGCAAGTTGGGGGAGACAAGAACCCAGGATCAGACACAAATTACCCAAATGTGGTCTATTGCATTTTCCCCGTTTCAACACAGTGAGGTAGAGGTTTGCAGGGATCACAGCATGTAAACGCACGCCCCCCCCCCCTTTTCTCCTTTGGCTACCATGACATGAATCACTGATACTGCAGGGCAGAACACCGGCTCTGGGCCCCAAAAAGGAGACATCAGGAAGCCAAAGAGTTAAAGGTTCTGGATTTGGTCCCAGTTTCATATCCATACCTGGGCATCTCAAAGTGGATACAGAGATATCCTCTGAAAACTATCCTTATGAACTCAAATTATTTTTTGTTTTTTTTTTTTGTTTTTTTGTTTTTGTTTTTTTTTGGCAAGCACACACTCTCTCTGCTGTGCATGGTAGGCCTAGCCCAATCCAGTGAAAGAGGGATCTGGGATGTCAAAAGTCCTGTGCCCTGGGGTTAGAGGTCTATAACAGGACTCCTCCATCTCACACACAGACCTCACCTGATCTTGGCATCCTCTTGGTGCCTTTAGCCTGGCCCGGCTTTCCTATACCCTCTCTGCACCATCTTTCCTGTTCAGCCCAGATTCCAATCTTGGGGAGGAAATCAAATCACAGGGCACCCAGGGAAAACCTAGCCCCACCATGAAAACATTGAAGGTGGAGGGGTTTCAAGACGACATAACAGCAGAAAAGTCAGCTCACAATTGGCCAAAAAAAATGAGGTAGGTCAATCCACTTCAAATAGTTTTTTCCCCTGCTGATCAAACAACAAAAAGTATTCCTGCTGTGCAGACCCGGAATTGCTGCTGACTTATCCCTGAGATTGCTCATGTACCTGAGAACACAGTGCAAGGATGAGGGCCTTAGATGAAAATACACAAAAATACAAAACCAGAATATTTATATTGAGAAAAAAAATAAAATGCACAAGATACATCATTCGCACATAGCTAGTGCAGTTGGCATCCTGGAGAAGGTGGGACCACGGTGCAGCAATTCAAGGCAGCAAATAAATAAAATCATATTGGCCCAGAATGGGGAGGGAGCTTAGGAGCAGATAGATCAGGGCTGTTTCAATACCTCTTTGGCCTTTCATCACAATGCATGTCTTGGGACAGCTCCCAAAACTCTAATCCAAGAGTGATGGTAGACAAGATGTAGAAAAAGCCTGTCTTAGCCCTGAGATTCCCTCCCATGGAATGCAGAAGCTTGTGGGTTGGGCCCATTAATCTGGTCTCTAGTCTGATCAATCTTTCCACTCTGGCATGGAAAATAGTTACATAACCTTCTTTAAAAGGAAAACCACTTCCGTGTCCAGAACATTTCAAAAGCAAGAGATCCTGGGCATAGAGACTCAGATAAAGAAAGCATGCAGAAGGGATCAGTCCCCAAAGCTCTCAGGTGCATTTAGACAGCATAATTGGAGTTCCTTTGCCTCACTCCTTACCCCTGCCAAGAGGGAAGAGAGGGTGAAGCTCTGGACCCCGGCCTGAGATACATACATACATGGCAGTGCCAGTTGCCCCCTTCCCACCTTGTCCCCACTTTCTCCTCTCTGCCGATTGATGCCTGCTCCTAGAAACTTGCTGATCGCAAAAGGTTAACCCCCACCCACTGGCTCAATTCTGGGCCTCAGACAGCAGGGCAGGGGAATGGATCTCCTCTTCTTCCTCCCGGAAGTAGGTAGGCTTCCCCTGGGAGCTGGGGGCTTGCTGGGCCTTCAGTGGACAGGAGGCCACCATATGGTTGATGCTCTGGCAGAAGTGGCACTTCTTGGGCTGGGGTGGCAGCTTGCTTTCTTTGGCATGATGGTCTAGACCGCCACAGTTGTAGCACCTGTCTTCCTTAGATCTCGGCTTCTGCGTGTTCTTCCCTTTGGGCCGCCTTTCACTTCCAATACAGAACACCCCACCAGAACCAGTAATAGATTCCAGGCCCTTGTCGGACTTCTTAAAGGTGAACTCCACTGCCTCCCCCTCCTTCAGTCTCCAAAAACCCTCTATGTGCAGTTTACTCTGATGCACAAAGATGTCCACCGGCTCCGGCGCGGGTGGTCATGGACAGGAAGCCGAACCCCATGTGCACATTGAACCACTTACAGATGCCGGCCCCGTGCAGCAGCTGTGGCTCCTCGGCCGCCCGGGCAGCGTCGTCCTGCACCTCCTTGGGCACCTTGGCACAGCCACCTGCAAACTGCTGGTTTGACACAGAGCCCATGGTTGTTGGCTGAGTCCGCAGCCCCAGGCCCCAGGTTGGGCGGCTGCTGGCCCCCAGAGAAGTCCGGAGGCAAAGGGTGAAATAATTTTTATTTGGCAAAAGTTTCAAACTCACAGAGAAGTCAAAAGAACACAGATAATACAGATTGTGCAAATATTTTTTCTCAAAGTTATTGCTGCTATTTTCTTCCATTTATGTATAATTTTTTGTATGTGTGGTTATTCTCGCACATAACCACACATAATCATGTTCAATCAATTCAACATCAATACAATACTTAATTTAATTTACCAGGGTGTTTAATTGATCTCATAAAATTCTCTATTATTAGTATTTGTTATTTATTTATTTATCTATTTTTGTATTTTGGGTCACACAGACAATGCACAGGGGTCACTCCTGGCTCTGCACTCAGGAATTATCCCTGGCGGTGCTCAGGGGATCACATGGGATGCTGGGAATCAAACCCGGGTTGGCTGCATGCAAGGCAAACGCCCTACCCGCTGTGCTATCTCTCCAGCCCTCAGTATTTGTTATTTAGACCATATCTGGCAGTGCTCAGGGCTTACTCCGGACTCTGTGCTTAGGCTTCATGCCTAGTAGACATTAGAGAATCAACCGTATTAGGGTCATGAGCATGCAAGACAAGTGTGTACCTGCTGCACTATCTCCCTGGCCCCTAGTAATAATTTTCCATATTTATTTTTATTTTTAGTGTGGACACCCGATCAGGCTGGAGCGATAGCATAGCAGGTAGGACGTTTGCTTTGCGTGCAGCCAACCCAGGTTCGATTCCTCCATTCCTCTCGAAGACCCCGGCAAGCTACTGAGAGTATCCCGCCCGCACAACAGAGCCTGGCAAGCTCCTCGTGGCATATTTGATATGCCAAAAACAATAACAACAAGTCTCACAATGGAAATGTTACTGGTGCCCGCTCAAGTAAATCGATGAACAATGGGAGGACAGTGCTACAGTCAACAGTGCTATTTTTATTTAAAATTTTGATTAATTAAAACAAAAAATTAAATATTATTTTTTGCAGTGCCAAGGCTTAAATCCAGGTCTCATGAACTTTTATCACTGAGCCACATTCCTGGTCCTGAAAGTTTTTTTAAATTTTATTTTATTCTTCATTTCATTAATCCATACATATATTTATTATACAATGGTTTTACAGCATCTTCATATGACAAGCTTAGTGGAAGAACTTGGGGATGAGACTTTGAGAAAGACACAATCTTTGTTCAAAGCTACTCATTATCCAGTAGGATCGGACCTCCACTACCTCTACTACCCAGTCGCTGCCACGCTCCAGTACGCTTTCCAGACATCATAAGACACTTAATACCCTTCCTCCAGGATTGCTGCACCATATTTGATAGGATTCAAATATGGTTTGAACCATGGGAACACCTACAAGGGCGATTAGAGGCCGCCCCAAAAGCCTCTATCCCTCTCGGAGAGCCTGGCAAGCAACTGAGAGTATTCCGCCCACACGACAGAGCCTGGCAAGCTATCCATTGTGTATTTGATATGCCAAAACCAGTAATTACAGTGGGTCTCATTCCCCTGACCTTGAAGGGGTCACCAATACAGCAGCGTTGATAAGGATGAGGAAGGAGAGGCTGATAAAATCTCAAGGCCAAACTAGGCTGCCAAAATGAAGAAAGACAAAAATGATTGTACTTTCAATGCACGTATGCTGGCATTGGATGCATCCAACGAGGACCTGATGGTACAAGCATGAAAGATCAAGTACGACATCATTTGTCTGACCAAGTCAAGAAGGCATCAATCACATCACACCGTTTTCGACACTGGAGAAGAACTGTTCCTCGGAACATGCGACAAAAGAAGCTTCGGTGGTGTTGGTGTCCTTGTCAACATGAACTTGGCCATGAGCATTGATTCATTCGAATGCCTAACAACGCGAATCGAATGATTACACTTGAATAGATGTAGCTCACTGCCAGCACTTTCTATCTTCATTGTCTATGCATCAACATCCAATTATGATGAAGGAGAAATTGAGAAGTTCTACGTGCAGCTGGAGAAGTTCTATAAAGAAGACCACACCTTCTACAAGATCATCGGTGATTTTAATGCCAAGATAGGACCGAGAAGATCAGTTGAAGAACTCCACATCAGGACCCATGACTTAGAATGGAACAAACAGGCTGGAAGACTGAGTTCATCATGTCGACTAAGACCACCCATGGTAACTCACAGTTCCAGAAGGCCGAATCTAAATGTTGGACTTGGGAGTCTCCCGGTGGACGGTTCCACAATGAAATTGACCACATCATATTCAATCGATGGTTTTGCCTGACCGATGTCGCTGTTCCCAAAATTCCAAACAGGATTGGACCACCGTCTCCTTCATGCAAAATTCTACTTCACAGAGCAGGGAGAAAGGGCTGCAAAGTTTAAGAAGAGAACTCCCAGAATGACCACGAACTGGGAGCTCCTTGGCACTATTACTGCAACATGGTAAGATGCCGTCGTTGACAACATTGACAGGAATACGATCAACTGGTTCAGCAACTCCATGATTGTGCGAGGAATGCCGAGAGAGATAGCCACAAAAAAAATGCTTGTCTTCGAAAACTCTTGAGCTTATTTGCCAACGTGGTTTGGCGCATGCCTCAGGTAACCTCAAGCGAATGTCCAAGCTCACAAAGCAGTGCAGAGATGCAATAAAGGAAGACCCCAAAGAGAGAAGAGCAGAAGTGCTGGTAGATGTGGCAGAAGCCGGGGAAAGCATTTGTAACACCCGCCTGTCCTTCGCCAACTACAAGACCAAGACGACTGGCCTCCAACATCCTGATGGATCTATCACATCTTCCAAAAGGGCAAGGTAGAAGATTGTCCATGACTTCTACTCAGATGTCTTTGATAGCCACATCCACCTGCCCACATACCAAATTCCACAGGATGGATATATCATTCACAACGTTCTCCCTTCCAAAATCCGACATGCCATTTTGTCAGTAAAGAAACAAAGAGCACCTGGCCCAGACAGGGTCAGACCTGAACACCTGAAGAACCTGCCATCAGTACTCATCAATACACTGGCTCAGCTCTTCACACGCTACCTGTCTGAATGCAAAGTTCCATCTCAATGGAAAACCAGCAGGACTGTACAAGAAGGGAGACATCCATGACATTGGCAACTATCGCCCGATCTGCCTATTGTCTGTCATCTACAAGCTGTTCACGCGAGTCATCCTGAATAGGATTGGCAGAACACTAGATGAAGGACAACCATGCAAGCAAGCCCAGTTCAGCAAAGGATTCAGCACGATCAACCATATCCACACGATAACCAAGTTCATTGAGGTTTCTTGGGAGTTCAAGATGCCGCTCTGTCTAACATTCATTGATTTAAAGAAGGCCTTTGATTCTGTTGAGACAGAAGCGGTCACTGAAGCCCTATCCAATCAGGGTATTCATAGTCAATACACCAGGATCCTCCGTGAGCTGTATTATGGATTCACTACCAGGATCTCACCATTCTACAAAGAAGTGATCATCCATGTCAAGAGAGGGGTTCGGCAGGGTGATATTATTTCACCGAAACTCTTCAGTGTCACACTCGAGAATGTCATGTGACAACTGGAATGAGAAGGAATGGAAGTGAAGATAGACAGTCAGCAACTACATCACCTCTGCTTTGCTGATGACATCGTTCTAATAACACCAAACATTAGCCAAGCGGCACAAATGCTGGCCAACTTCGACCATGAGTGTGGAAAAGTCGCACTCCAACTGAATCTCACGAAAACAATGTTTATGAGAAACAGTCTCGTTCTTGACGTTCCATTCGCTCTCAATGGAACGACCATCTCTGAATGCAACAGTTATGCGTACCTAGGTCGAGAAGTCAACATGACCTGTGACCTGGCATCTGAGTTGCACAGGAGCAAGAGAGCAGCTTGGAACACCTTCAAGAGCATCGAAGAAATAGCTAAGAGGAAGAAGAACCTCCGGCTCCAGGTACATCTCTTTGATTCCACTGTTCTTCCTGCATTAACATACACCTCAGAGACCTGGGCCCTACGCAAACAGGATGAGAACGCTATTCGGGTCTCCCAAAGAGGAATTGAAAGAGCTATGCTTGGAATATCACGTTTCACTCAAATGAGAGAGAGAATCTGGAGTTCTGACCTCCATCGATGGTCAAGAATCAGGGATGCTGTCTTGTTTGCCAAGGCGTCAAAAATCAGATGGGCTGGACACGTAATGAGATTTGGAGACAGCCACTGGACTAGAGCTGTTACTGACTGGATTCCACGGGATGCCAAAAGACTGTGTGGCCTCCCACCTATAAGATTTTCAGACTTCTTCTTCAAGACCCTGAGTGATCGGTTTGTGGCTGTTCGTGTTCCTAGAACGAACAGACGCCATTGAGCGACACAAGCACGCAACAGGGAAGAATGAAGACATTACTGCTGCCCGCTCGAGCAAACTGATGATTAACAGGAAGTAAAGTGATCAAGTGATCAAGTGATCCAGAAGGAAAGAGAAGTTTGCACCTTATGTGACTAGTTCTCTAACAGACATATATGTATATGGAGTATGTGGGTAACAATGGACCGGACTGAGAAGTTAACTCAGCCTGAAAGGGGCAGAGAAATCCATGCTATTTTCAGGAGCATTGGCATCTGAGTCAGTGTCATCTTGATGTCCTTTTGTGCAGGGAAGGAGCTTTTCAAACACACATGGAGATAAGCATTTATCTGTGTGGAACAATGACATGTTCAAGATGTGGACAATTAGGTGAGTAGTGATGGCAGTCAATGAGGCGAGACAATAAAAGGAAAAGCTATTCCATACAATAAAGTTCTTTATTCAAAAAGCATATTTAAAGCTTCTAGGATTCAGTCTAGAATCAGACATCAAGTTGTGATATCTACACTATTTTTTCATTCTGAAACAGCTTTCTTGTGTGTGTGTGTGTGTGTGTGTGTGTGTTTGTATGTGTGTGTGTTTTCTGGTAGTCATTTTGATTTGGAGGAACACACTTTTTATGGATGCACTTCTCAGCGCTGGGTCTCCTTTTCCTTCACCCTTCTGGTACTTAGTTGTACTTAGTTGTGTGACACCCTTGCTCTCTGCAGATCATCACGGTACCCCTGAGAATATAGAACAATGGCCTGGCAAAATCTGAGTCTAGTGACTGGGAAGGTCCATACTCTCTGGTCTTACTTGCTTACACGCTACTGCTTTAAAGCATTGTTTTTTTTTTTTATGGGGGGGAGGGCAGAGGGAGAAAGCCCCGCCCCTTGGTGCTCTGGGGCCACTCCCAAACCCCTACTCCAGTATTTCTCTGGGGGCCCATAAGGATCGAACCTGAACCTCCTAGATGCAAAACATGCACTCCCACCTGTTGAGTTTCTCTATAGCCCAAACCAACATATTTTTAAATAATCTATGACCAAAAAGGGGCTTCATATCTTCTTGGCACAGACCCTCCATGGACCATTGTGGTTTCCCAGGGAGCCCCTTCAGCTGTTTCATTCCCATGAGAATGGCAGGCGGTAGAGTTCTATTTTCAGTTAAGGGCAGTTGGGTGAAGCTCTTTTCCACAACTGTAGTAAAACATAACCCAACATCGAAGCCGTGTCTTGGCCATTCTAAGTGTCCAGCCTCACGGCATGAAGGACAACCTGACCGCCGACCCTTCCTCTCCAGAACTGTGCCTCCATAACCATGAAACTAGAACTCTCCATTTCTCCTTTCATTCACAGCATCACAGTCATCCAGGTCACCCCCAGTTTACCCACCTGGTTCCTTGTCTCTCTGTTGCCCTGTGAGAAGTCAGTGTTGGGGTGGGGTGGGGTGGGGGCATCAGTTTCAGCCAACCCATTTCATTCCTCATCCTGAAAGCTTGTGTCCCTTCAAGGGACAATCACAGACAGTGAACCAAAGCATGTCCACTGGAGGCAGGACCTCAGCTCAAGCGCTAGAGCACTGGCCCCCTGTGTGTGAGACCCTGCGTTGGACCACGCCACCTCATGCCCCACCTCCAGCCTGCCTGGGATGGGGTCCCTGTGCAAATTTAAGAGAGCCAGCTGGGAAGCCAAAGGGGTGGAGAGAAGAGAGAGTCAGGGAAGACCTGCTCCCTGACTTCTTTGGGTGTCCAGCTGTGTGCTAGGGCGTGGGCCCCCATAAACAGTATCTAAATTGGTGATAACCAAACATCCGGATAGCAGAAGCTTGGTTGGCAGACTCAGTGCGTTTCTAGGACGCCGCAGATCCTTGCCAAGGACAATAATAAGGGATTTTTTTTTTTATTGCTGTTGAGCAAACAAGAGAATTAGTTCCACGTTCTTTATCGGGGAGTCTCTCTTAAGGCAGCATTTCAGGAAGTGAGAACCTCCCCCACTTTCTGCCATCTAATGTCATAGACGTGGCTCAAGGCTGGGCTCCTTGGCATTTGGCTCTTGCTCTGGCCTGGGCAAGGCAGTATTTCCACAGTGCCTAGGCAATGTGCAGTATTTCAGGCAAAGCTGCAACCCAGCTCCAGGGTGGCCACTTGGAACGTGAGGTCCCCTCCATGTGATTCGACGGCGTTATCTTTGCCTGTCTCAGGAGGAAGCCCTGACTTGCTCCCCTGGACAGAGGCAGGCCCCCACCTTTCTGGGGCTCTTCCCACAACTAGTCTCTGGCTAGAGCTTAGATGTGGGGCCAGAAAAGGTTCTTACTCCCTGCATCCCTGGGCCTGGTTGTGGGATAAGATGAGAATAGTCTAGTGTCTTGCGTTGGTTTGTATTATTCTGTCCGGAACTAGACTGGGATGGATAATCTGTGGCAACTCATTTCTCTAGGAGTGATCCTTCATACAATTCATTTCTCTAGCAGAAGAAAGCACCTTGTTCAGCTATTCTAGTGTCTCAGAGGTGATTCCGAGCGAGCATAGCTGGAAGTAGCTTCAGACCCTTCTCCCCACTTTTTTACCCCCCAGTTTCATAAGATGTGGCCTTTTAAAGAAAACTTGGATTTGTTTTAACTGCTGGCAACCAAGCTCACCAGGCTCAAAACAGTTATCCCTTACTCCATCCCAGTGTCACGGTCTTCCTTACTCTTCACTAAGGATACAGCGCAGCTTCCCAATTCTTTGCCATGCCATGAGGTGTCTCTCATCACACTCATTAGCGCTCTTCCAGGCTGTTATTTTTAAAGCTCATGCAATTCCTTTCTTCCTTCCACACACCCTGATGTCAGCATGCCCCATAGATGGCTCACACCTGGATGTCACATCAGACAGACTGTGCTACCAAAGATGTACTATGCCTGTTAAATTAGCTTGCTAAGTAGAAGAGAACCTGCCATCGTGTTGAAAACTAATTTACTTATTGATCATTTCAAAAACAATTTGTACTTATTGAAAGAACGGAGGACTTACTGAATGAAGCTGTCAGATGGCAAGAAACGCGCATTGTAGCTCTGGCCTCATGTGTCGATGTTACTTTTTTATTCACTTACTTCTATTCCCCTCTGTCCCCACCTTCTGTTCACTGTTGGAGTGATAACCAGGAAACACCCAAGCTTGACTGTGGTGCTTGCCTATTTTTACTTGCCTGTTTTTGCTCATGGTGCTTGCTATGAACATGGTGCTCATGCTCTCAGCCATGGGGCTGGCAGGTCTCGGTGCTGACACCTGCTAAATGGGCTCATACTCTTAGTTGAGCTATACAGTGCTCCCTGGGAGGCACTGGTGTGCTCCTGCACCTGCTCCCCGGAGGGTCCGCTTCCTAGCATAGTACTAGTGGTGTGGTGCTTTAGTTGTGGTGCTTGTGGGAGTCACACTCCTTTTTCAGGTGCTCTCACACACCTGGCAGTTGGAAACTGCTTGCAACACCGAGGCACGGCAGACCACAGAACTGCCAGGATCATATTCGCACATGCAGGACACCAGGACTTAGAGCTTGTGCCTATGTTTGTAAGGCAGGAACTCTGAACCCTTGTGCTCTTCCCTGGGTCCTGTCTCTCTTCTTTGAAGTCCAGTTATAGTTTTTTTTTCTTTTTGGGTCATACCAGCAATGCACAGGGATTACTCCTGGCTCTGCACTCAGGAATTACTCCTTCTGGTGCTCAGGGGACCATATGGGATGCTGGGAATCAAACCCGGATCAGCCACATGCAAGGCAAATGTCCAAAACGCTGTGCTATCACTCTAGCCCCGAAATACAGTTCTACAGCAAGAGAAGGTCAAGGCAAAAAAAAAAAGTGAATCTTTTGGGCGGGGTCTAGGGGAGCTAAGAGGCTACTTCTGGTGCTCAGGGGACTATGCCCCACAGGGGATTGAACCAGGACTACCTGATGAAAAGAGTGAGATGAAGGTCTTGAGTTATCCCCTTAGCCAAGAAAATGAAAATTTATTCATCAGACATTATCTTACTGGTAGGGCTGGAGCGATAGCACAGCGGTAGGGCGTTTGCCTTGCACGCAGCCAACATGGCCGACCCGAGTTCGATTCCTCCGCCCCTCTCAGAGAGCCCGGCAAGCTACCGAGAGTATCTCGCCCACACGGCAGAGCCTGGCAAGCTCCCCGTGACGTATTCGATATGCCAGACACAGTGACAACAAAGTCTCCAATGGAGACGTTACTGGGCCCGCTCGAGCAAATCGATGATCAACAGGAGGGCCTTCACTTTACTTTACTTTACTTTTATCTTACTGGTCTGTTTGTGAAATCTCCTCTATCTGGACCTCAGGCCACAAGTAATAGCAAACCCTCTTTCTGACCTCAACTCCCACTAGCCACTTGTGAGGTCTGATACTCAAACTCTAAAACATAGAAAAATGGTGAAGTTGTTCCCATTTGTGTACAACGTCCACCCTAGTTTGGTGTGAGTGAGGATGCTATCACAGTTGGCTGCTTCTTCAGAGCCCTGCGGTGCTGGGGAAACCCTCCGGGGGCGCTCAGCTGAGGAAGAGGATGAGCCAGACAGATTTTCTCCTCTGATTAAGGTGGGTGCTGCAGCCTGCGGCATGTGGTGACATCCTGAAGTGGGAAAGCCAGAGGCCGAAGTGGGAAACTTAGGCAGGACCTCTCAATAACCCATTCTAGAAGCTGGGCAGAGATGAATAGGTCATAAATCACACAGCTATGACAAGAACAGAGCAAGAAGGCCAGCTCAATCAGGTTACTTGAGCAGTAACTGAACAAGGTCATAGAAGTAATGAATGTCTAGATGGAACTGAAAGCAGAGTGTACTAATTGCTGATTGTCTTAATCATTGTATATATTAGCTAACCATGTCAGCACATATGCAAAATAAAATTGAATTTCTTCCGTCAGATCTCTCAGGAGCCACCTGTTTCTCATCTGATTTCTGTACCAACTGGGTTGCCAGCAAGATGGTTCCTCTCACCCAACTAAGAATAACTTTGCCAATCATGGAGCTTTAATAAAAATTTTAAAATGAATAAATTAAAACCAATAGAGAGGGTTGAAAATTCTTTGGAAAGACAACAGATGGTTCCTTTTCAGGAATTTTCTCTAGGAACCAGGCCTCTCCCACACATAGAAAATGGGGTTCATCCCAGACCCCTGTGTCTCTCACTCTCCCTGGCAGGAGGTCCCTGTTCCCATTGCTGTTCTCCACACACCTGCAGGTTCCCTGTGGTTGCACGTGATTTATGTGAGGTGTGGAGGAGAGAGGTGGCAGTCTTGGGAGAGGAGGCTGCTGCTTCCTCTTCACCCTCTGTGGCCATCCTGGATGTGCTGACATGGTTTGAGATGGATAGAGCTTCTTTCAAGCATCTGCACCGTGAACACCTCATGCGCTACCATCTCTATGCAGCAACTGTCAATCTGAGTCTGAGTCCCACTTGATCTACATGACACGAGAACTAGTCCCCATCACTGGGTTTTACCGGAGCCATGAACACAGGCTGGAGTGAGAAATTTCTCTTTGCAAGAAATAGAAAAAATCAGTCTTAGCCCTTGTCCAGTCCATTGCCTACCTTCACAGAGAATAATTTCAGAAAGGAGACAAGTATGAAAGTAAGCTTACATGAGAGATGTGAAGGGAGAGGAAGAGAGTTCTGGTCTCAAGAGAGAACGTGAGTCTCTCCAGAGTAGAGAGAGCCAAGTATACATACATCCCAAGTAGAGCTTCAGGAAAACTCCCCGATGGAGAACAGAGCCAAAGGAAGAGAACACACATCTCAGGCAGGGATTTGGGCTCCCTCCGCATTGGTGGAATGCACATCTTTCTCTTTGACAGGTTAATTTTTAATAGTTTTTCCAATCCGCCCCCAAGTCTACTGCTAGAATGTAGTCAAATGGGAGAACTTAGAACTGTTCATGGGTTCCTTGATATCCTTAACATGGTCCTTGATCCTGTGAGAAGCCTCGTCTCATGCAGCCATAGAATTTTGCATCTTAAAGGTTCCCTGGCTCAGAGAGAAATAGATATAGAAAGATTGCATTCATCTGGGGAACATAAAGTAACAAAATAGGAGACTAACACCCAAGAATGTCTGAGAATAGTACCAGGAATTTTGCTCCATGGCTTGGAGGCCAGCCACACATTCTAGAGGAAAAGGGAGCTCAGATAGAGAAGGGAGCACCAAACAAAGGATGCTGGGAGGATCTTCCCAGGATGGGAGAAGCATGCTGAAAGTAGACCATAGGCCAAACATGATTGCCACTCAATGTATCTTTTGCAAACCACAACACCCAAAAAAAGATAGGGAACAAAAAGGTATGCCCTGCCACAGAGGCAGGGTGGGATGGGGGGTGGAGGGGGGTGGGAGGAATACTTGGATCCGTGGTGGTGGGAAATGGGCACTGGTGGAGGGATGGGTATTTGATCATTGTATAATTGAAATCCAAGCACAAAAATTTGTAAGTCCACAACTGTACCTAATGGTGTCTCACTCAAAAAAAAAAAAAAGGTTCCCTGGCTCCTCAGACGGGTTCTGTGCTTCAAAGGTCTTCATGCCTTTGTTGAGGTCCAGACAGCATCTTTCTTTCCAAATTGCCGTTACCAGGGCCCCTATCTCTCTGCCTACAGCAGCCTCTGCTGGAATCTCCTTTTTCCCAGGTCTCTTCTGGGCTGCCCATTACCGAAATCCTGTCCGGTGGAGGCTGCCCCTAAGAGCCCCTACCACCACCCAATCTTCCCCACTCACCTCTGCAGTCTATGCAATGTCAGCCTTCTCACTCCCTTCCTGCTTCTGCCAGCTCATGCCCACACTGCTCATGTCTGAGAGCACTGGTAACTACTGCCAGAAGCCAAAATTCTAGGCTGCTACCTATAGACCCTGGATTACCAGGATCTACTTATCATCAAGCAGACCCATAGCATTATCAGTAAAGTGTTTCTTCTCAGAATCAAGAAATCCCATCAAATTTGAAATCTAAGTAGCATTTCATCTCTCCCTCCACGGGTTCTGACTGCTTGAGGATTGGCAAGTCCAAACTCCTACAACAGACACCTTCCTCCCCTTCTTTAAGTGGTTCTCATTTATTTCATTCTTTCCCAGAACTTTCCAGAGCATCCCCAACCTTTCTGAGGTTCAGAGACCCTGTTCTGTTCCTCGTCATCCTATTCCCTATCGTTATTGTTTTATGCTGAGACATGTCAAAGCCGAGTTACATGGTTATGATGGATTCATGTTTACTTTCAACAGAATAATCTTTCATATTAACAAAAACATTCTCCAGTTGTGCTAGTCACAAGAGAACTGTAGAAGTTTAAATACCAATAAAGTTCATACCAAGGGCTAGATCTGGTACTAAGACATGCATCCACCCACATATTAAAAAAATATTGTGTTCTTTCTACTCTACCAGTATGTACTTCTGATCAAATGTTGAGATTCCAAGGGATATGGTGCTGCCAGAAGGTCAATCTGTACCTGTGAGGCGATTGCATCAGCAGCCTGATGGCACCGTCAGACTTTCAGATACCCCAAAATTCTTGCTGTGCCCTTGGCCAGACCCCAAAAACTTGGGGCCAAGTTTACCAAGAAAGTAAACAGCCAAAAGTTAGGTATGTGGGAAACACACCCACAAACCATCTCGGGCTCAGCTATATACTTGGAGGCATGGCCTCTCTGGTTCCTAATCGAACTGCTTAACGGCCATGATCCCAGAGACTCAGAAATGAATCTCAGAACCCAAAGGCTTTTGGCAGAAATGTGTCCTGTTTCTGAAGTAGGTTACTGGGGCTGGGCCACTCCAGGTGGGAATAGGTTTTGTGCCTTGGCCTGTTTCCCTTGGCGGCCCGGTGAGCGTCATCCTCCAGAGGCCACTGGACAGTCAGGTTTGGGCCTGCAGTAACAAGATACATGGGTACTCACAAGATGGGGATAGAACCGGCCCTTTCCTCCCCATCCCAGTGAGACCTGGAGTCGCCACCTACAAATGACCTCTCTGGCTCCTGATCAAGCTGATTAATGGCCATGATCCCAGGGACTCAGAAACAAATCTCGAAACCCAGCGGCTTTTAACAGAAATGCATCTGGACTGCATACACGGCCATGGCTCCAGAGGCAAAAGGACTTAATCCACAGCCCGGCAGCTTGTAGCAGAAAAGTGAATGGACCATGCATTAAACTATTGCACCATGCCTCCCTGGGAGGAAAAGGGTGTTGATCCCATCCGCCTTTTTACTCCCTGGCAGCAAGGTGGCTGCTGCCTCAGAGCTTATAGGAAAGTCAGGTATGATCTGGCAGTGAAGGGGCAACTGCAGTCTCATGGGAAGGGGTGCGGTACCGGCTCATTCTTCATGCCTTACCAAGGTCCCGAGTTGCCCCCCAACAAGCGGCTCTTCGGTACAGCCATAACACCAGATGCACAGAAACCAATCTCGTAATTATCTGGCTCTTTGCAGAAATCCAAAATCATTATATGATTCTCATAACCAGCTATAGAAAACAAAGTATTTCACAATGCCTTTTCAGCAATACTGATTCTTGGGGGAGGGGGGGAATTCTAAACAATAATGGTGCATCTTTTGTCTAAATAATGAATGCAATCAATGTAGAGAAGAGTTAAGTGGAAATTATCTGCCTCACAGGCATTGGGAGGGTTGGGAGGGGGGTATATTGGGGTTCTTGGTGGGGAAAAATGAGTACTGCTGAAGGAGAGGTGTTTGATCATTGTATGACTGAGACTTAAACCGGAAAGCTTACTAACTTCTCCCACAGTGATTCAATAAATAAATATAAGACTAAAAATTTATAATTTATAAAATCCAGCTCCCAGGCGAGACCAGTGCAGTCTCCTGCCCCTGCGTCTGGCTGTTCCTCGCCGGGGCCCCTTGGAGGGGAGCGGATTGAGCTTTCCTCCCCGCCCCGACCAGGGCTCCGGCAGCCGAAGACCTCCAGGACCAGCCACCGCCATGCTGAGACCACTCTCCGCACACATGAAGGTACTGGCAGAGGGACAAATCCATGCGGGTTCCGGGGCCGAGATCTCCAAGCCTACTCGGATTGGAGTCGAGCATCCTCCACCCAGATCCTCCAAATTCCAGTAGGCGGGGGTCACACCCACCACCTGGCCCCCTGGCGCCGTGTAATCCCATCAATGGCCAAGACTCAGAGACTATAAAATCCAGCGACATCTTATCAGGACATCTTTTTATGACATCTTACTATCTCATTCCTACTTTGGACAAACTTGCAGGCTATCGAATGTAGCCTGCCCACAGGGCAGAGTCTGGCAAACTCCCCGTGGCGTACCAAATATGCCAAATACCAGTAACAATGATGGGTCTCATTCTCCTAAAGAGCCTTGAATATAATCTCAGGGCTAGGATGAAAGAGACGTTACTGGGGCCTGCTCGAGGCAATCGACGAATAACAGGATGATGAAATGAAATGAAAAATGATATGAAGACTAAAAATAAATAAATAAAACTATGAAAAAAAAAGTAAGATGGAGTTCATGCCCAATTCAATCAGCTAATCGGTGGCTGAATAAATAGCAGTACTCCTACATAAAAAAAAGTTGAGATCCAAGTATAGATTTGTTGGGGATTAGAAACTGGGCCAGCCTGGTCACCTATAATGGCACAAATAAATTTCCATGGCCCCTAGGTCTGCAACCTGAAGTCCAAATGCCTTAGTTGAGACCCTATTTGCCTCCTCCCCAGTCACCCCTAGGGTGCTGCAGTTCGGTAAGAAGCCTTTAATCTCAGTTGTCATCCTAGGAAGCAGGTCCCCATCCTGCCTGGTGAGGCCCATTGACTCAGAGGAACACCATGACTCACCTTCCCAACCCCTGCGGCTTTGAGGGACTGCTGCTCCCGCAAGCTCCGCCCTTTGAGTTACTGCCCTGGGCAGAATGGTCCCTCGGGCTGCCTCCTTCAGGGCTATGAAAACATCTTGAAGATGAGGGCGCGGATGTGGCTGTGTGTCTGCATTCCCAGGTTTCCCAGCATTACCATCAGGGGTCCGGGGAAATGAATGAAGGAACTTCCAATGAATAAATACCTCAGTAAAAAATAACATAAGGCCCTCTGCTAATGAGTTTCTCATTTATTTTGAGGTTGAGTGATATTACTGAACATCCAGAATGTTGTGAATTTTCAAGACTTCCAAGTCAAATTTGCCTTCCAAGCCAACCTTCCTAATGACTCTTTCAAAGTAATGGTGTTCAGTCTGCCACCAGGTGGCACTAAGTCCCTATGCTGGGTGCTGGTGGAAGGCCCTTTCCTCCCCTGCACACGGCACTTTTCAAGAGAGTGCACATTAGTCTTTTGTTTTTGTTTTTGTGTTTTTTGGGTTAAACCTGGCAATGGTCAGGGGTTCCTCCTGGTGATGCTCAGGGGACTACCTGGGTTGCCAGGGATCGAACCCAGGTCAGCTGTGTGCAAGGCAAATGCCCTCCCCGCTGTACCACGGTTCTGGCCCTATGGCAGATTAGTCTTAATTTAATCGGTTTGTGAAGGAAAATCCCTGCACTCACCCCCAACCCAAACACCAAATCCGTCTCACGGTGGCAAAGCATTTCTATTTTCTTTGTTTGGCCACACCCAGGGGTGCTCGGTTGCTACCTCCAGCATTGTCCAGTGTTCAGGGGACCATGTGGATACACCTTGGCGTACCAAACCTCTGCTCAACTTGGGTTGAGTGCTCTGACCCAAGAGAGGTGACTGGAAGATGAGGATGGGACCCTCACCATGGAAATTAGCACCCTTATAAAAGAGGCCTGCAGAATCAGCTCACCCCATGGCCAAGAGTCCATGAGAAGACATACTGTACTGATGAGAAGATGGCGTCAGAAACAGACATTCTAAGTCACTTGCCCCATGGTGTCTCGTTCTAACAGCATGAACAGACTGAGACACTGCAGTGCAGACACACGTGGGTCTGGGCGCTGAATGGGGCTGTGTCCATTGACGCTGGACTCCCCATCCTCCTGGACTCTATGGTGTTTCTAAGCTGAGGACTATCTCCTGGTCACTGACTTCCCCCTGCCACCCTCCTCACCTCCTGACATCCTTCTCCAGCTGGCCGGTCATGTTGAGTTCATGTCATTTTCTTCTCCTCTTTAGTCCCTTCCCCGGGCCAGGTTCTCTCTGGGGGCTGAGACAGACAGGGGAGCATGGCAGGGGCCACCCACCTCATACTCCCCCAAACGTTCCAGCATGGGGATGCCAAAAGTTCTGGGATTCAAGGGGCACAGGAGAGGAGTCCAGCTTAGCCCACTGGGAGGAGCTGTGTTTCCTGAGGGCTTAAAGGATTGTGAAGATGCTGGTTTTCACGACCACACTGTGACTCCCACAAGATCAGAGGCTTGGCCTCTTGCCTAGTTCTGGATCCAGCCTGGACACACCCCTGGCAGGCCACTGTGTTCCCAGGAAGGACCTGGGGGGGGGGGGGCATTGTCAGGTTAACGGTTTGCATGCAGGCTGGTTGTTCATCCCAAAGATGTCGTAGATGCATCTTTGGGAGGCATATTGGTGTGTGGTGGCACCTTAAGTCTCCCTGGCCCTCACCAGTCATGTTACCAGAGACATAGACATAGCCCTTCTTCAGCAAAGAAGGCCTTCGGAGCCCACACTATGTGGGATTCTGCCAGAACAACTCTCAAAAGCTCACGTTCTTCTGAATCCTTATTGAGATACTGTCATCCACAATACTGTGAGTTCAAAAAAGATGGGGGTGCTGTGCATTGCATGCGTTCAGTGGCCAAGAGTCACCTCCTGTCCTCCCCAGACCTCCCCAATCCTCCTGGACTCTCCAGGTGTTTCCAGAGACAGAGAGACAATGGGGGAACCACAGACTGATGGTGAAAATGGCCTGTTTTATGCAGAGCTGCTAGTATGCTTATCTTATACCATCTAAGGGGGGGTTGAGGTAAGGGCATAGGTGTGATTGATCATTTACAGAGATAAAACATTTGACAGAGGCAATTCTCTTGGGGAGATTAACTCAAGGAGACACTCTGTCTCCCAGGAGCATCTACATTGCTAGTGTTTCCTTCTAGTTGTATATATTAAAAAATTAAGTTTACCTCTTATCAATATTTGCAGTTGTTTGGATAAACACAGTAAGAGACAAAGATCCCAATACTTAGTTCTCTGGGCTCTGAGAGCAAGCAAGGCTTTTATCGTAAATCCCAAACTAAGTCTCCTCAGGTCAGTTCAGTTTGTCCTTCCTCTGTCTCTTCCCATAACAGCTGGCATCAAAACCATGAATTTATGCTTTCTAGACTGTCCCATTTTGATGCTGAAGTACTTTGCCACTCGCCCTGGGTACATCCCAGTACCACGGCAGGACTTTTGGGGTGTTAGGAACTATAGCACCTGAAGCCTGAGTCAAGTAATTGTGACCAATGCCCAGGAGTAGATCTATTTCAGAGTCAATCAACTCCCAAATCTTAGGAGCACGTCATTAACAGTCTTTCTGTGTTTAACCAAAGAACATTGCTCTATAGTAAAATATAAAAAGCCTATAGGGGAAATAGAAAAGCAGAAACAAATGCACAGCATTTCAAATACAAAGCACTACAAATACAAAGTTCAGAATTACCAGAAAGCTTGGCTTATAAGTAAGTAATAAAGACTGACTTGGGAACTGAGACAATGAGAGGTAAAACACAAAGGAAAGGTTAAAGATAAACTTTTAACTAAATTAGGGATGTTAATAAGAGCATGATAATCTTCTCTGGGGGGAGAAAAAGGGGCAATTCACTGATGAAGCCTAAAACACTTAGGGTTAATATCCAACAAAAAACACTGGTGATGTTTCATGCCTACATCATTCCAATACCACACTAACCACGAGAGTGCCCGTGTCCCTCAACAATGTCCCAATGTCCCCTCTTGTTATACACTTCTCACCCCCCCTCCCAGGGCTGTGGATCAATTTTCAGTTCAGTGGCCTTTGGCCATTAGTTGCTCCCTTGCTGTGTGTCTTTTTTTTTTTTTAATTTATTTATTGAATCACTGTGGGAAAGGTTACAAAGCTTTCAGGTTTATGTCTCAGTCATGCAAATATCAAACACATTTCCCTTTACCAATACTTATTTTTTACCATGAAGAACCCCAATAAAACCCCACCCCCCACCCCTCCCCGTCCCTGTGAGGCAGATGAATTCTAGTTAACACTCTATCTGCTTTGATTAGATTCATTGTTTCAATAAAAGATTCACCACTATTATTTAGAGTTTACCCCCCCCCCCCCAAATCAGACATGCTGAAAAAGCATTGTGAAGTGATTTGCTTTCTATGGCTGGGTTCAAGAATTAAATGTTGGTTTTGAATTTCTGCTCTTTTACCTATTGACCCTGGAAGTATTTCTACTGAAAGTCAGATAGTTAAGAAATTGGTTTCTGTGTTCTGGAGTCCTGGCCGTGCTGGAGAGCCGCTCGCGGGGGGCAACCGGTGGCCTCGGTAGGGCGTGAAGGGCGGACCGAAACGCCCCCCTTCCCATGAGGTTTTAGTCGCCCCCACACTCCCGGCTCATACCTGCTGTCCACAAGGCTCCCATGTGGCCGCCATCTTTCTTTCCAGAGGGAGGAGGGCGGAAGGGAGCAACACCCTTTCCCCTCTGGGCAGACTTGATGGCCTGGATCAATGCATAGTCCGTTCACTTTTCTGCTCCAAGCTGCTGGGTTCTGCATTAAGTCCTTGTGCTTCTGGGGCTGTGGCCGTGCTGGAGAGCCGCTCGCGGGGGGCAACTGGTGACCTCGGTAGGGCGTGAAGGATGGACCAGAACGCCCCCCTTCCCATGAGGTTTTAGTCGCCCCCACACCCCCGGCTCATACCTGCTGTCCACAAGGCTCCCATGTGGCCGCCATCTTTCTTTCCAGAGGGAGGAGGGCGGAAGGGAGCAACACCCTTTCCCCTCTGGGCAGAAATGATTGCCTGGATTAACGCATAGTCCTTTCACTTTTCTGCTCCAAGCTGCTGGGTTCTGCATTAGGTCATTGTGCTTCTGGGGCTGTGGCCGTGCTGGAGAGCCGCTCGTGGGGGCAACTGGTGACCTCGGTAGGGCGTGAAGGGCGGACCGAAACGCCCCCCTTCCCATGAGGTTTTAGTCGCCCCCACACTCCCGGCTCATACCTGCTGTCCACAAGGCTCCCATGTGGCCGCCATCTTTCTTTCCAGAGAGGAGAGGGCGAATGGGGCAACACCCTTTCCCCTCCGGCAGACTTGATGGCCTGGATCAATGCATAGTCCGTTCACTTTTCTGCTCCAAGCTGCTGGGTTCTGCATTAAGTCCTTGTGCTTCTGGGGCCGTGGCTGTGCTGGAGAGCCGCTCGTGGGGGTAACTGGTGACCTCGGTAGGGCGTGAAGGACGGACCAGAACGCCCCCCTTCCCATGAGGTTTTAGTCGCCCCCACACCCCCGGCTCATACCTGCTGTCCACAAGGCCCCCATGTGGCCGCCATCTTTCTTTCCAGGGAGGAGAGGGCGGCTGTGTGTCTTTAATGTATAAGAGAGATCATTCAGTTTCTGTTCCTTCCCTCAGACTGACTTTATTCAGCATGGTTGCTTCTAGTTTCATCCATGTTGTGGAAAATTTCATGATTTAGTTCTTTCTTACAGCTGCACCGTATTCCATTATGTAAATCTATCTGTCTATCTATCTATCTATCTATCTATATATATATATGACAGTCTTGATCCATTCATCTGTTGCCCATGAAATGCCCAGCACATCTGGGCATTTGTGTTGTTTCCATATTTTGTACTTAAAGCTTCAGTGAACACAGCTGTGCTAATTTCTTTTTGAATAAATATTTTAATCTTTTGGGGCTAGATACCAACAAATGGTATCATTGGGTTGTATGGAAGTTCTGGTCTTTTTTGAGAGATCTCCTTATTCAAATTTGCTTCTTTTTAAAAAATATCATAGGTAGGAAAAAAAATAGAACCTTATTTCTTTTTCCAGATGAGTGCAACTCATTGTTACAATGTTACAATTTTTTTTTAATTTTTCTTTCTGGGTCACACCCTGCAATGCACAGGGGTCACCTGGCTCTGCGCTCAGGAATTAGCCCTGGCAGTGCTCAGGAGACCATATGGGATGCTGGGAATCAAACCCGGGTCGGCCGCGTGCAAGGCAAACGCCCTATCCGCTGTGCTATTGCTCCAGTCCCACAAATATTTTTTTATAGGAAAAATAAAGGATTCCTACTCTTCTGTCCAAACCTATTCAAGTTCGCTTACTCATTTACTTCATCCCTATTATATTCCAGGTCCAGTTCTAGGTTCTGGGACATGAATGAGACAAGAATCCTGCCTTCCAGTAAAGTACCCTTTGACACACAGGGCAACATAGCTCAAGGGTGAAGCACATGCTTTAGCACGGATGAATCTGGGTTTCATCTTGGGCAACACACACACACACACACACACACACACACACACACACACACACACACAGCACCAGGAGTCAGGTCGAGTCTCAAACATATTCAAAGGTGGGATTCTGCCCTCTAGGAAGTGCAAAGCCAGAGGGAGGGAGAGCATCGGCTTCCGGTGAAGCAGGGGTGGGGCAGCTCCCAGAGGGACCCCTAGGGGGCGCTGCCTCACCTGCGCTGGACGAATCGTAAATGCGCGGGGTTTGCTGTGAGCTTCTGTTTGTGTCTTGTACTCTGAAAAATGTTTACATTTTTAAAAAAACTGACTGGATTTGATTACTAGCACAGGAAAAAAATATCTGGAGTTACGGTGGAGCTCACAGGGCCTTCTCTAATTCACAGGGCCAGACCCAGAGCAGAAAGAAGGAATCCCTGGGGGAAGGTCATGGCTAGTGGGGTCAGGCAGTGCTTTGAGACTTTCAAAGCCCAGGAGCCCATGAGGACTCAGTGGACCAGCAGGGGACACGCTGGGGACTCAGAAAAGGCAGTGGCCGGGTCCTAGAGCATGAGCCTTCTAGGGGAGCTTTTCTTAAAGGGTCTTGGGGGTGGGGTGGGGGTCGTGTGTGTGAGAGGAGTGAGCACCGGATGTGGGGTGCAGAGTAAAGCCAGCCTGGAGCATGGGAAGGCAGCAGGACAGGTACCAGGGCAGGGAGAAGTTGGCAGCTGCAGGGCTGGGCTGTGGGCAGGGGCCACTGAGCTGGGTTCCATCCTGGGCAACGTAAGGCAACACACACACACACACACACACACACACACACACACACACACACAAAACAAGGCACACAACCTTTAGAGAGCCAAGCAACTCCACCAAGAGGCACACTCAATGCACGGGGGACTCTGCTTCTCCAAAGCAGACGGCGCTCTTAGCATCCTCTCTTGTCACGACCACCAAGTAGAAGCCACCCCCATGTCCATTTAGCTTGCTAAATCTCCCTACAGGGTTGCTGGAAGACTGGGCATGAGCCTCAGGCATAATCATCACATCTACCCTAGATGTGGCCCAGGCCAGGCCCACCGGCAGACTGGCCAGCACTATCTGGTCTATGCTGGCTCCCATGTCACGACAGGGCCCCAGATTCAGGCTGTCCTCCCAGTGACTGCACTCCCTTCTCCTCAGCTGGCCACAACAGCCACCTTTCTCCTGCCTTGGGCTCAGTTTATTGGTGGCAAAGGTTCCTTCTCTGCTGCGTGACCTCCACTCCCGACTTGGGTTTTTCAATCCTTCCCTAGAGGTGAGCAAGAAATATCCAAGGGGTCTGGCAGAGAGGACGGGCAAGCTAGTGTGCCTGGCATGCGTGGGACCTCAATTTGATTCCTGGCTCACAGGGACCCCAGGAGCATCACTGGGTTTATCCCTCAAGGCCCTGAGCCCCATAGAGGTTACCCGGGTGGTCCTTAGCCCTAGAGGTCCCAAGCAGCACCATACCTGTAGGCTCTAGCATTGAACTGCTCACCTGGTTGGTCAAATCTCATGGGCAGTGCTCCCCCACCCCCCAACCCACTGAGCATGACTTGGGAGCTCCGCTCTCCAACCAAACAACAACAACAAAAGGAAACAACACAGACAAAGGGAGTGTCCTGGATGCTCCAAAAATGCTTTCCTGACTTCTCCCTGGTAAAGGGAAGGAAGGGAAGGGAAAGCCTTAGAAATTTTCTGAATGCCAGTCTGGCTACTTGGTGTTTTTTTTGTTTTAGCTTTTTGGGTCACACCCAGTGATCAGTGATGCACAGGGGTTACTCCTGGCTCTGCACTTAGGAGTTACTCCTGGCAGTTTTCAGGAAACCATGTGGGATGCTGGGAATTGAACCTGGGTCAGCCACAAGCAAGGCAAATGCCCTATCTGCTGTGCTATCGCTCTAGCCCTGACTTGGTGGGTTTTTAAAGGACCTTGAATAGTGGCACCCGTTCTCATACTGGTAAGATATTGGGAACGTCTGTGGGACAGGGAAGGGGATTTGGGGCCACCTCTGTTCTCTGGACAAGACCCCTGGCATGCTGGCATGCAGAGACTCTCTGTGATATTTGTGAAATAAATGGATAGGAAAGAGAGGCTGGGCCAGCAAAATGATTCTTCGAGGCCCAAAGCTCCAGAGCTCCAGAGTCTCCCAGGGGCAGCTGCTTATCAGAAGCTGCCTTTTCTATAGGGAACTAATTTTTTGGCAATACCCCAGAGAAATGGAATTCTAAAAAAAAAATCATCTTCCCTGCATTTCTAACTTCATGATGACCATTCAAACCTGGCACTACAAATTTTCTAAATGTGATTGCAAAATTCCAACAGCTTAGAGACTGAGCACAATGCAGAGCTGAAGAAAAAGAAAGTCATGATTTTTTTTTAACCCCCCTGTCAGTGGCAGCTTCACAATTTCAAAGGAGACAGTGATTCCATCTCAATCCAGGTTCCACTTCTGAACTGAGATGAAAAACGGCAGAAATCTCAAACTGATCAAAGAGAAACCTTATTTCTATATGGGCCACGGATGCTCCCTGCAGCTGTGCTTTGGAGAGAAAAACCTCTTCTATGAGAGAGAATGATCTGGGATCTTCTAAATGTGTACCTCTCCTTCTCTGAGAAGTTTCTCTGAAGGGGGTGGAGTCCAGCCCTATGGCTGTCTTAGCCCAATGTTGCTGCAGAACTCTGGGGAGTGGGTGTCTCCGAGGCCCCCATGACTGTAGTTGACAGGAGCCAGATCTGGGTCTCAGTGGCCTAGACAGTCTGGTTTTCTCGTGCACACATAGGTGAGAGACCTCCCTTCCCGCTGAACATTTAATGTTTGGCACACCGTGGACAATCAGAAAATGTTTACTCATGAATTGATTCAATTTAATTTAATATTTTTTAAAATTTTGGGGCCACACCCAGCAATGTTCAGCAGTCACTCCTGGCTCTGCACTCAGGAATTACTCCTGGTGGTTCTTGTGGGGGCCATATGAAATGCCAAGATCGAACCTGGTTTGTCCCCATGCAAGGCAAATACCCTACCTGCTGTCCTATCTCTCCAGTCTCATGTTCATGAATTAATTTTATAATGTATGTTTATGAGCGTGAGATTCTTTGGAAGGACCAGAAATAGAGTGAATAAGGGGTGAGTAGTTGCCTTGCATGTGGCTGTTTCCTGGTTGGACCCCTTGGCACCGTATATGATCCCTTGAGTTACAACTAGGGTCTCACTCTAAGGCGCAGAGGCAGGTATAGCCCCTGGACACCAAGGGGAAGTTCAAAAACAAACACAAAAAAAGAGTCTGCGGTGCAGATAGGGCATCCTGCCCCCACTCCCACATACACACAGCAAGTTCCGTGTTTATCAAAGACCTTTTTTCCTGTACTTACCAGCCCCAGTCTTTCCCCTCCCCAAGAAAATTCACCAGGGCAGGACCAGAGTAATAGTACAGTGGGTAGGGTGTTGGTCTTGTATGCAGCCAACCAGGGTTGAAACCCCAGTATCCTATATGGTCTCCTGAGTACTGCCAGGAGTGATTCCTGAGTGCAGAGCCAGAAGTAACTGTTGAGCGTTGCTGAGTGTGGTCCCCAAACAAACAAACATGAACATTCCCCAGGGCAGCTGATGTGTGAGTTGGTGTTACCCCTGCTGCCGCTTTTCCTCATTGTGGTCATTGAACTGACAAAGCAGTGGGCAGGGTACAAGCGGGGTGGTGGTGGGCGGCAGGGGAGGCAACAGAACTTGAAGCACAGCAGGAACAAGAAAGGGCTTTAAAAGCTTTGAATTTTGTCTGGGAAATCATATGCGTTTTATTTTGCGATATTTTTATATCTGTACAACAGGATGTTAGAAGCACGCCTATTTTTGGTCTGGCTTCCAAGGTATCAGCTAACTGGTCTCTGTGGGGGAGCCTGAACCTATCGGCCAGCCCTCCCTGCGATTCCTGGCCCTGTGATATCGGGAACCCTTTGAACACCCTTGAGGGTGCTTGGGGCCCTCCTGGGCTATACTTGGTGAAACTGTGGTTCCAGGATTAAAATGGGATTAGTGCTAATCCCTGTACTATATTCCCATCTCAAAGGTGCTGGCTTTATAGTTTTATGTTTTGGGGGGGGGGGGGTAAGGGTGTGAGTGGAGTTGCAGATCAAACTTGGGCTGAGCAAGGTAAGTGCTCTACCGCCAAACCTCATCCCAAGCCCCAAGTTGGCCGAGTTTTGTTTGTTTTGTTCTGGGGCCACCAGCTGATGGTGCTCAGGGCTTTCTCCAGGTTTTGTGTTCAGGAGTCACTGCTGGAAGGACTTTGGGGGACCACCCAGGGCAGCCGTGTGCCAGGCAAGAGCCATACTCACTCTACTAACCAAAGCATGTAGCCAGGCTCTTTAAGTTGTTATTCCAGCCCCTTTAGATCGTTCTTTTAATCTCTCTTTTCTTTCATTCATTTTCTTTCATTTATTTGTTTTTTGGGTCATATGCAGTGGTGCTTGGGCTTTTTTTTTGGTCATATGCAGTGGTGCTTGATACTCCTGGCTCTGTGCTCAGGGGTCACTTGTCTTAGAATTTGAGGACTTTCAGGTTTTTCTTTCTTCTTTCTATTGATTACTATTTTTAGGGGTCACTCCCAGTGACACTCAGGGGTCCTGTGATGCCAGGAGCCAACCCAGGGCGTCCTGCCCCTCCCCCACACAGCGTGTGTGTGTGTGTGTGTGTGTGTGTGTGTGTGTCTCTCTCTCTCTCTTTCTCTCTCCTCCCCTCCCCCCCTTCTCCTCACCCTCCCCCACCCTGCTGTGTTGGTTTCCCTGGAGGTGGCTGTGCTCTATTTCTTTCACATTAGAGACCTACACAGCTTTGTAAATGGGATTTTCCAGAATACAATTCCCTAAAGACCCCCTATCAAAACCCTGGTTTTATTTGCACATCAAGCTCTAGCTCAGAACTGAATTATGGTTTCATAGCACTTAGCAAGGCTGTTCTAGCCATTTCCAATAGCCCATTTCAGTGCTCGCTCATCTCATGACAGGCGCTTCCTCTCAGTTCCTTGGTCTTGGAGTTCTGCTCCAGGGTTTGCTTGTTACTGTGTCGCCTGCCTTAAACATCCTTCCTGCTCATCCTAAATCGGGCTTGAGCTAGTGTGCCAAGATACAACAAATCAATGGGGAAACGGGCTAAGTGGGATTATCAAGGCAAAGGAAATTACAAATCGAGTCGATGAAGATGGCAGGGACGGGACTGTGTATCCCTCCAGGTACAAAGTCAGGGCAGATGCCTGGGAGAAAAGTCCCACTGCTACGCCAGATCAACAAAGCCCACGAGTCCTTTGTGTACCAGCATGCACAATTCTTAAGACACTAGAAATGAGTCAGAAAGAGAGGGATAGACATAGAAAGATTGCATTCATCTGGGGAATATAAAGTAACAAAATAGGAGACTAACACCCAAGAGCGGCCGAGATTAGTACCAGGAGGTTTGCTCCATGGCTTGGAGGTCAGCCACACATTCTAGGGGAAAAGGGAGCTCAGATAGAGAAAGGAGCACCAAATAAAGGGTGTTGGGAGGATCCTCCCAGGACGGGAGATGCATGCTGAAAGTAGACTATAGACCGAACATGACTGCCACTCAATGCCTCTTTTGCAAACCACAGCACCAAAAGGAGAGAGAGAGAAGAAAAGGGAATGTCCTGCCACAGAGGCAGGGTGGGATGGGGGGGATGGGGGAGTGGGAGGGATACTGGGTCCCGTGGTGGTAGAAAATGGGCACTGGTGGAGGGATGGGTATTTGATCATTGTATAATTGAAACCCAAGCACAAAAATTTGTAAGTCTACAACTGTATCTCATGGTGTTTCACTAATAAAAATTAAAAAAAAAAACACTAGAAAGTGGATCAACGGATAAAGGAGCTTGTTGGGAGCTGAAGTGGCTGCCCACGCTTGCAGAGCCGAGAGCGCTGGCTGGGGATTCGAGAGGCTTCGAGCCGGTTCTGGAGTGTGCCATTTACAGCACTGCCCCCGGCTCCCACTGTAAACACGGCACCAGCCCTAAAGATGAGGTTTTGCTGTCTTAAGTTTAAGGGGTCCAAAGTGTTGGACCATCACTAAGTCTGGAAAAGAGGTGGCGAGCTGAGGGTGGCCCAAGGGGGCTGGGTGGGATAAACTCCTGTAGAGAGTTCATGTACAAAGATCTGGGGGCTAAGAATAGCTTGTCTGCAAGGGAGAGAAAACTCCTTCGATGTTTCTGGGCTTTTAAGAGCCAGGTTGAAGAATGTTAGGAGCCTGGAGAGATAGGCTGATATTAAGCTTAGGATCTGAGCTAAGTGGAGTGTGGGAGGAAGGTATCAGATTTTTAAGGTCCTCCAAGGAAAGAGGATGTAAGTTATCATCCACTCCAGGGCACATTTAAAAAAAATATTGACTCACCGTGAGATACAGAGCTACAAAACTGTCCATTATTGGGTTTCAGTCATACAGTGTTCCAACACCTATCTCTCCATCAGAGTACATTTCCCACCACCAAAGTCCCGTTTCCTCCTGCCACCCTCCCTCAAGCCTGTTTCTCTATGACAGGCACTTTCTTACTTACCTTCTCTCTGTCTCTCTCTGTCTTTCTGTCTCTGTCTCTGTCTCTGTCTCTGTCTCTCTCTCTCTCTCTCTCTCCCCCCCACCCCCTTTCTCCTTCTGGGCATCATGGTTTGCAATACAGATACTGAGAGGTTTTCAGGACTTTTTTTTCATTTTTTATAATTTTATTTATTGAATCACCACAAAAGCAGTTACAAAACTTTTGAGTTTGAGTCTCGGTCATACAATGAAACACCCGTACCTTCACCAGTGTCCATTCTCCACCACCAAAACCCCCAGTATACCCCCATCCCACACCCTTCCCCAACCTGTGGGGCAGATGATTTCCACATTACTCTCTCTGTACTTTGATCACATTCAATATTTTGACACCAGACCCACCATTATTATTTGGTATTTTACCCCAACACTCAGATCTGCTGAAAAGGCAACAGTAGGCAATTTGTTTTCTATTGCTGGTTATGAATAATATATGATGTCGCGTGGCTGCAATAGTGGCCATGCGATTTTGAAATTTCGAAATTTTAGCACTTAAATCTGGAGGGACTTCTGCCAAAATCTGCTGGGTTCTGAGATTTGTTCCTGAGTCTCTGGGATCATGGGTTGACCCAGCACCAGTAACCAAATGCAGGGACCAGACGCATTTCTGCCAAAAGCCGTTGGGTTTTGAGATTTGTTTCTGGGTTTCTGGGATCATGGCAGTTAAGCAGTTTGATTAGGAACCAGGGAGGCCATGCCTCCAATTATATAGCTGAACCTGAGGTGGTTTGTGGGTGTGTCTCCCACATACCTAACTTCTGGCCTTTTACTTTCTTGGTAAACTTTACCCTAAGTTTTTGGGGTCTGGCCAAAGGCACAGCAGCAATTTTGGGGTATCTGGAAGTCTGAAGGCGCCATCAGGCAGCTGATGCACTCGCCTCACAGGTACAGATTGACTTGCTGGCTGCACCATACCCTCCTCAGGACATTTTTGAGTGAAGAGATGCTGAAGACAATTAACAGGTGTTAATTGCTCTAGACCAAGCATAAACTGCCAAAGCAGAGTGCAGGGCAATGCTCCCATCCTCAGGTCTGTGCTTTGGAAAGGTCACTGTTTGCCGAGTGCATGATGGCTTGGGGGTGGGTGGAATGCGGGTGGCAGGGTGGGATTTCTACTTTAAAAAGGTGAACATCCATGAGAAGCACATCTTCCCCTTCCCCGTCTCTCCCAGTTCCCCTCCACAAAGCACTGAAGCGTTTTTATTGGCACGTCTGACCTGGAGCAGCCATGCACAGGGTCCAGCTCTCAGTCACGACCTCCCGCCTGATCCAGGCCGCCACATAAGCCTTTGTGCTGGGAGGCCTAGAGCTGCTGTGGCCTCCCGTGGGTTGTAGAGGTGCTGCGGGCCCTGAATGTCATCTTTCAGCGTCTCCCCCAAGAACGGGCCGGCTGTGGTCTCCAGATGTTGGAGTTGACAATGATGTAGCAATGGCCAGTCCCCACAGAGGGATAAGCACAAAGGAGAGCCTGGCAGTGTCACTCTGAGTCCAACGGCTGTGACCGAAGGACCAAGGGTGGCTCACAGGAGGGGAGGGGAGGACCTCATCTCCAGAGGCCCTGCGGGTCACAGCAGGAAAGCCTCAAGACCCAGATGATCGGGCAGGGGCTTATCTGGTTGAAGAGTGACTGGACAGTTGTTACAAGTTCAGAGGAGAGATCTGGGGGTCTCCTGTCCTGAATTCCTAGGGGTGGCAGGGTAGAGGTCCCTAGGAAAGTTATGGCAGCCTCTCCAGGTGAGAGAGATTTGAGGAAACAGGGGAGAGAATTTTGCTTTTCTGACTTGGGGGACAGGAAGAAAGGTGACCTTAGGAATTGTGTGAGAGGCCGGGCGCAGGCTCCTGGCAAGAGTGGGACTCCTCTGGAGGAGTGGGGATATTCAGTTGGCCTCCGGAGTCCCTGGGTGACAAAAGTGTCCCTGGAGATGGAACAATGAGGAGGTCACTGGCATTCTAGTCATTTCATAAAGCCACCGAGGCTGGGATCTGATGAAATAATAATAGAAAGTCAGGGTGTTTACTCATTGGCTGTATCCTAGCAGCAGCATGTTCTAGAACTTGAGACCAAATTATACAAGGACACGGAGTTCTAGGATGTCTGCATGGGTCTGTCAGTCAGTTTCCTACTTAGTGGGACTCGGGAGCTTGCACCCGGTGGCCTCCTTTCCTCTCCCTGTCTAGGTAGCAGGTGACAGGCGTTTATTATGTCATCAAACGGAAACGCTTTGCCAGGGCCCACCCTCCCCCCAATTAAAAGCTGCTCTGAGAGGGGGCCAGGATAAGAGTGGGGTCCCAGCAGGGAAAATGAGCTGTAAGTTGTACTTCTGTGTCTTTTGAATCAAATACCACTCGGAGTTCTTAAGGCTTTGCTGACAGAATGACAACCTTTCTGTTCGGACCCCCCACCCAGATCAGAGACGGCTGATTGGCCTGACAGCTCACTTCCAGTTTTTCATGCAGTTCAGAGAATGGGGAAGGGTCTGAGATATCCCCAGCCCCTCGCTATCCTTCCTGTGCCTTGCAGCATGCTCAGTGCAAACCCACCCCAAGTCTGATCTTTGATCTAGCGCCTCCATTGATGCCCCAGATGCTCTCCCAGGCGGGAGCTGGGGGGTGCAGGCACCTCCGGGCTAGTTGCCATTTCTGGGAAAGGACAGAGGGGCCAGTGTACCTGACTCAGGAGACCAGGTATGAGGGACCCGTGGAGGCGCCATGGGTGGGGGAGGGGGGAGGAGGACATTGGTGAGCAGGTTCCTGGAAGGGCAGGTGTGTCGGCAGCAAGAGGAAAGGGGCCAGGAGAAGGAGCTTCCTCCCGGCACTGGGCCACCAGGCTTCCCAGTGCAAAGGCGCTGGCGTGTGGGTCTTGTAGCATGAGCCACAGCTGGTGGAAGGTGTGAGAAGAGGGTCCTGACCTTTGTAGCCACCCCCACAAAGCACACAGGTGGGGACTGGCAGGATGTGCTGGGGGAACTCCAAGTGGCAATGCAGGGACCCAATGCCCAGCACATATGTCCTCCGTTTTATGGCTGGTGTCACAGGCCAGGTCATTGCTGTGAACAGAGGCAAAATGATGGGAAATGTTCTTTCTTTAGGCCAGGTGTGGGTGGGGCCGGAAGGGAGAGGAGGGGTGTCCTGGGCAGATCAGTATGAATTGCAGTGACATCACCTTGACCCTCACTTTCTCCTGTCTCTCGCAATGACGAAATGCTGCCTTGGAGAGTGTGATCCAATGGGAGCACCCGGGGAATGGAGGTGCCTGGCTTCTCTTGCTCTTGAATATGCTAGAAATTAATATAAAGTCACCCTACGTGGTGTCAAGCCTCTTGCTTTTCTTGCTTGTTCTTTTGTGCCTTTGATTTTGTCTAGCTGAAAATTCAGGAGGCAATTCAAAAAGGCAAAACACATTGACCTGGGATGAAAGAGCTGCAATCGGGCGTGCAGATCCACGCAGAAACCCGATGGGCCTCCAGGAGGCACAAAGTGAGGCATACTTAAGGGAAGAGGAGAGGATGATGAGATAAAGAGTTGGAAAGGGTTGGTGAGTGTTAACCAGCTTGAGTGGTCTCAGCTATGCGTCATAGGAGATGGAGTCTATTCTCCTGCAAATGTCTGGCATAACCAGCTCTTGGGATCCAGGGAATATCTCAAACAACGATTTGATAGATGGCTTAAAATTTTTTAAATTTGTCTTTGCAGTGACAGAAAGGAACCCAGGACCTCACACATTCAAGTCATGTCCTGTCCCTCTGAAACATGTCTGCAACCTTGATGGCTTCTTAAGTTGCTTGGTGCCTTGCGTTCAGCTTAAAGACTTCAACCAAGTTTGAACAAGCAGGGCAATTCACATTCTCTGCAATAGCTCATCCCTCTTCCCTACCTCCCTTCGATCTTCCCTCCCTCCCTCCCTCCCTCCCTCCTCCCTCCCTCCCTCTCTCCCTCCTTTCTCTCTTCCTTCATTTCTTCCTTCCTATCCCTCCCTCCCTCCCTCCCCTCCCTCCCCTCCCTCCTTCTCTCCTTCCCTCCCTCCCCTCCTTCCCTCCATCCCTCCCTCCCTCCCTCCCTCCCTCATGCACACTTGGCAGAGGGCTCTCATCCCGAGTTGTGGTCCATACTTGTGGCACTGGTAGATCCCAATGGTAGAGCGAGGATCACTTTTCAGTCTCCATATCTGTGAGACAGGAATTCTATCCTTAATTCATGTCCCTTCTCACCACCTCCATTAAAAAATGGCTGCTCCCATGTTAACTTTTCAGTTGGTCCCGAGGGACGCCCTAAGAATCATCTGTAGGAAACTTCTTATTATGCTTATTAGAGGCAGGCTGATGAGGAAGGTCCAGGGTGTCACCAACCCTAGGGAAAGGGTTTCCTGAGGAATGTCATCTTCTGACCAGCTTGTGTATTAATGTGGTGACATTCTTTTAAATTGTGATAAATTAGAAATTATTTTGGCTACTTAAAATATAGAAAAGTACAAAGGACATTCTCTTTCTGACACAATGAACAGCTGTTATTTTCGTGTTTCCTGTCAGCCTGTGTTTGCTTGTCTGAAGTGAAACTCTACAGTTGCAACTGAAGTCTGTTGATTTTTCTGACCCTGAAAAGTCAGTGAAGGTGCCAAACCATCACACCCTGCGGTTCTCAGAATTGGTCCCAAGAGCCCTGCTCTGCGTGATTTGGAGCTGAGAGCAGGGAAGACCCTGACTGAGGAGTGATTCTTGTCCTTGCCTTATCATTTTGCTTTTCTCTAGTCAAAGGACTGATCTTCATACACTACACTGTTACTCTTTAATTTTTGTTTGGTTTCAGCACTGCTCTGGGGTTACTCTTGTCTCTGCACTCTAGAATTACCCTGACAGTGTTTGGGGACCATCTGGGATGCCGGGGGCCGAACCTGGATGGGGCACATGTAAGGCAAGCTCCCTACCCACTGTACTGTCTTTCCAGACTTGACTGTTGCCCTTAATATATATATATTTAAAGTTTTTAAATAAATCACCGTGAGATACAGTTACAGACTTACAAGCTTTCCCGATATTATTTTAGTCATAGAATGATCGAGTACCCATCCCTCCACCAGTGCCCATTCTCCACCACCAATGTTCCCAAACTTTCTTACGTTTCAGTCATACAATGATCGAGTACCCATCCCTTCATCAGAGGCACATTTCCTTTCAGTCTCTCTCTCCTTTTAGGTGTTATGGTTTGCAATACAGGTGGTAAGTGGCCATCATGTTTAGCCTATAGTCTACTTTCAGCACACATCTCCCAACACAAGCGAGCCCTTCAAGCATCATTCACTTAGAGGTCCCTTCTCTATTCCAGCTGCCTTTTCCATGTCTGGCTTCCAAGCCATGGAACGAACGTTCCTCCTGGGCCTTTTTTTTTTCCTGAATGTACCTGAGTGCCTGAATGGGTGGGATGGGGTGGAATATCACCCAGGTGTGGATTATCTGCGGACTTGCCTTTTCTATCTGAGAATCTCATCTTTACTACCACTGTAAAATAAGGCCATCTAGTCTTTTGCCATATATGTGCCTCTCTTCTTGGTAGCAAAGGCCTCTCAACTGGGGCTTTACATCACTTGTCTTTGCAGATATTGTGTCCTGCCAACTCACTGTATCACTGTAGTTCCTCTGGACTTACTAGGAAATGCATCTTCCTTTGCAAACTTATCTGATGCCATTTTTTTTATTACTGGTCCAGCTGGAAAAGAACCAAGAGAGGTGGAATATAATCCTCCAAGGTTTGGGATAATCTAATTGGGAGGCAATCATACCAGAATTCATAATTTATATTGCATGCTACCATAAGCAGTATGCAATATTATATATAGCATGTGCTTAGAAGTTTTGTATCTTACATTGTTGACCATGTTTTGAATTTATTTTTCCGATCGGCCTTCCACAGTTTTGAGAGAATTCATGAGGGCACCTATAGAATTTGCAGCTTCATTATTTCAGATTTGTAAAAGTAGCTATGATAATGGATTGGGTTTCTCTCTGTTTTTACCCTGAGAAATCTCTGCTCTCATTTTGGTAACTGAATATGTGCACAGTAACATTCCCACGGGCATTTTATTTTTTTAATAACTTTATCTAAACATTTTTGATTTACAAAGCTGCTTATAACAGAGTTGTTTTGGGTATTCAATGTTCCATCACCAATCCTACCACCAGTGTGACATTCTCTCCACCATTGTCCCCACTTTCCCACCCACTTTCCAAGACTACCTCAGCAGGCAGAGAATAATTTATTTTATATTGTTTGTTAAAACTTAATGATAAATGGAATTGTTGAGAAATGGTTTAGTGGAAGAAAATTTGTGAATTTTGTTATACCTCACCGTGGTGCTATTAAAGTCACTGTGTGAGGATTTACTGAACTTTCTGTTGCTAGTTGAGCCGTGTGTGTTATTGTTTTCACTTACTGATCTTGTTGCCTTCTATGCTACTTTCCCATCTAGTTTGTTGCGGTCCTACTGGGCTGCCAGTATTGTGGAATTTGGAGGTGTTGTGCGACCATATGTGCAGTGGCGCACACCAGGAGTTCCAGGAACTGTAAAACTGGGACAATTCTTAGCCTGTTCCCCCTCCCAAGGAGGCCCCTGAGTTTTTCAGCCCAGAGTCTGGTATACCTGAGAGTCTCATCAGCTTAGCATCTCTTCTGATATTAGTTGAGAAACTGTCCTGTTTATATTCACAAGCATTTTATATCTACATGTACTTTCTAAAAATTTATTTCTTAAAAACCAAATATATATATAAATAAATATATATATATATATATATATTGCTTTTTGGGTCACACCTGGCGAAGCACAGGAGTTACTCCTGGTTCATGCACTCAGGAATTATTCCTGGCGGTGCTTGGGGGACCATATGGGATGCTGGGAATTGAACCTAGGTCAGCTGCATGCAAGGCAAACGCCCTACTAGCTGTGCTATTGCTCCAGCACCCATGATTTTATATTTTTAAAATATTACTATAAAACCAGTTCCCGGAAGAGTGCGGCCACATTCGCGGCCGGATGACATCTTATTATCTCATTCCTACTTTGGACAAACTGGCAGGCTACCGAATGTAACCTACCCACACAGCAGAGTCTGGCAAACTCCCCGTGGCGTACCCAATATGCCAAATACCAGCAACAATGATGGGTCTCATTCTCCTAACTCTGAAAGAGCCTTGAATATGGCACTTTTTAAAAAAATCTCAGGGCTAGGACGAAGGAGACGTTACTGGGGCCTGCTTGAGGCAATCGACGAATAACAGGATGGTCATGATTGTCGTGATATTTTTAAAGCAGTTACAAGTACACAACAAAGTCGAGGGGGTGGTACAGAGGTTAGCTCCATGATGCCCCCAGACAACTTCTTCTGTGTCAGTTTCGGTCTCTCCTCCCAGAGGTATATTTATAATAATCGATGAATCTGCATCAGTATACCACTAAAACCCACATCCATAGTCTATGCTTGACTTCTGGTCATGTACATTCTGTAGATATAGACAAAGATACAGTGACATAGTGACAATGACAAAGATACATAGTATCCTGCAGTCCTGTTCCACTGCCCTAAAAATCTTCTGTGTTCTGCTATTCCGAATGAATAACATTCTAACTCTCCTAGAAACTACTTATCTCTTTATTATCTGATTTTTCCCAATTTATCATGTAGTTGGACTCAGCAGTATCTCTCTAGAGAGGCTTTTACTCAGCAATATACATTTGTGTTTCTCCATGTCTGTTCATAGTTCATTGGTTTATTTCATTTTCACGTCAAATAATAGTGCTGTTTTATTTTGCTTCATCTTGGAGTCTCATCCAGCTGTGTTCAGGGTTTGCTCCTTGCTCTGCCCTGTAGCACTGTAGCTCTGTTCTCCCGTTGTTCATCGATTTGCTTGAGTGGGCACCAGTAACGTCTCACAACAAATTGTGAGAACTTGTTGTTACTGTTTTTGGCATATTGAATACGTCATGGGTAGCTTGCCAGGCTTTGCCGTGCGGGTGAGATACTCTCGGTAGCTTGCCAGGCTCTCTGAGAGGGATGGAGGAATTGAACCTGGGTCGGCCATGTCGGCCGCGTGCATGGCAAACCCGCTGTGCTATTGCTCCAGCCCCTTGCTCTGCACTCAAGTATTCCTGATGTGGCCTGTAGGATCATGTGGGGTGCCAGGAATTAAATCTTGGTCAGCCTCATGCAAGACAAATGCCCCACCCACTGTGTTGTCTCTCTGGCCCCTAATAACATTGTGCAGGCTGGCATGTCATGCTTTATTTATCTATGCACCTACAGAAGGACAATGTAGTTGCTTCCCAGTTTTGGCAACCACGAATAAAAGTGCTATGAACATCTGCATGCAGGTTTTTGTGTGGACATGTCTTCAACTTATTTGCTGGATTGTATGGGAAGAATACTTTACTTTTGTTAGGCACTGCCAAACTGTCCTCTGACATCCTGAGTTTTAAATGTATCCATGCTTCGTCTCAGGTATATTATCGAACATTATTTCAGATATTTTTTGGGAATGAGGTAAAGAAGAAATACAAACAAGCAAGCAAGCATACAAATGCCGTCTCTATATCCACCGGGTCTCTGAGAGGTGGGAGCCGAAAGAAAAACAACAATGTTTTGAGTAGAGTGTGTAGAAATGGTGCACTGTGCAGACTCCTGATCTGTGCCACATCCTGGGGACCCAGAGATGAAAGGAAGCTCTCAGCAAGTGGCCAGAGTGACCCATGGACCCTGCAGCAGCCTCTCCATGCCTCTCATCAAGGTCCCCTGTGACACACCCAACTGGACTCAGGTGCTGTCTGTTGCAGGCCAGGAGGGGGGCTCGGCCTCATATGTTCCTGGTCAGAGCACTCCAGGGCGAGCCCAGTGCTGGCTCCTTGGCTGAAACTCAAACACTGGTGGACCCTACACAGTTCATGAGAATATGGTGCCTAGGATGGCAAAGATCTTTGGACTTTGCTGTTTATTTCCTTTTTTTTTTTTTGACAGTATAAAGATTGTTCTATTTTGGCGAGGGCTATTAAGACTTTTTTAGAATATCATTAACATGTTAAAGGTTGAGTGATGTGAGTTTGCATATATATATATAAACCTATGTATATATGCATATATATATATTTCCCTCTATAATTTGTGGCCCACTATTTGAACCCCATCAAATGTGGCATGGAACTTATGGAGAATAGATAGGGAGTATCTCATGATGTGTCCAGGAATACTCATGCATGAGACTGGGCTGGAGTGGGTGGGGAATGGCCTTGAGCGTGGCGGCGGTTGGGTTCTGGAGGTTTTCGGCTGCCAGGGCTGGGTCCCTTGGGGTGATGAGGGCTCTCACCCACCCCCCTCTGGGGCACCCCAAATGAAACAGCCTGAGGTGGAGTCCGGTGGCATGGCTATAGTGGGCGTCATGTTGCTCCCTTCCTGGAGAAAAAGCTGTGTGATCTGGATGGTAGCCAATGAGGAGATTATCTGGCACTGGCAAGAGGCTGGCTTATGGGCGTGACCCCTGGGTAGAGGGAGACTGGGGGAAGCGGGCAGAGGATCTCCACTCCCTGTCCCATTGAGCCCAGAGTTCAAGGTTACAAAGTTCCACGCAATGTGGGTTTTGTCGGACTTCACTCATGCGTGAGGCTTGGCCCAAGTGTGTGGAACGGCCTTGAGCACGATGGCACTTGGGTTTTGGAGGTTTTCGGCTGCCCGGGCTGGGTCCCTTGGGGTGGGGAGGGCACTCGTCCGCCCCCCTCTGAGGCGCCCCGAGTGAAACAGCCTGGCGCGGAGTCCGGTGGCATGGCTATGACTGGACCTTGCTGTTTTTCAAGTTATTCTAGCCAAAAGGACTCCCTATAAGCGGCCCCAATGCAGTGACAGATTACTGACCACCCTGAGGGCCAGTGTACTGCCAGACTGCTTGTAAACCCATCACTCTTCAGCCCACAGCATCAATTTCAAGGGATCACCCCAGGAACAGGCAGGGCAGGGAGCCCAGGCTCTACAGCAACCCTTTTTGATCCTCCGGAGGCCACGCTAACTGTACAGTAGAGGGCGCAGTCGGGCCAGTCTCTGGGGGGCGGGTCCAGCTCCCTTTGCACTTGGCACTCAGAACAGGCACGCTGTAGGCAGTCCAAAGAGAGTGAATTGAAATCATGGCAGGATATAATTGTTCAGCCTGTTTTCATACGAAACCTTTAAAAAATCTTTTCTTTCCTGTGCCAGAATTATGGGATGTAATTAGCTCCTGCCTGATAAGTCAGTCAGGGAATTAAATTCTCTCTTTTCCAGAAGAAAGCGGAACCCATGCTTTAGTTGTTGTGGGCTTACTGTGTGGAAGTGTGGAAGCCACAGATGATGGACAGGAATAAAGGAGGCTGAGAGAGAGGCCTGGAGTGCTCAGAGATGCTGCAGGAGCTGGCTGGCTCAGGGAAGGTCCCCTGGGAGGGTTTTCTTATGCTCTCTTTGCCAGGAGTTTGAGGTTCTCAGAGGACCTTCCCTTCAGCACCCACTCTCGCCACTGGACAGAGAGAGCAGGAAGAGCATTAGTCAGGAACCAAGAGCCCTAAGGGTGGAATTGGAAGAATGGAGACCCACAGACACGAACAGGAATTTTCCCCCGCCCACCCCCCGGCACATTCTTCTCCAGTGTCCGTGGAACATTCTCCAGGATAGACCAGATGCTGGGACGTTATTTGACTTCCATAAAAAAATCACAAAACTTAGGGCCAGAGAGATAGTACAGCAAGTAGGGAATTTTCCTTGCACATGACTGACCTGGATTCCATCCTCAACATCTCATATGGTTTCCCTTGCACGGTCAGGAGTAGTTCTTGCATGCAGAGCCAGGAGTAACTCCTGAGCAATGCCTGCTGTAGTCTCAAAACAAAATAACTGTCACTGTCACTGTCCTCCCGTTGTTCATCGATTTTCTCGAGCGGGCCCAGTAACATCGCCATTGTGAGACTTGTTGTTACTGTGTTTGGCATATTGAATATGTCACGGGGAGCTTGCCAGGCTTTGCCGTGTGGGTGAGATACTTTCGGTAGCTTGCCGGGCTCTCCGAGAGGGGCAGAGGAATCGAACCCAGGTCGACTGGGTCAGTCATGTGCAAGGCAAATGCCTTACCCACTGTGCTATTGCTCCAGCCCAACCACAGAAGTATGAACACTTTTAACGTGTAAACAAAATTTTAAAAAAATCACAAAACTAGAAATCTTACAAGTAATGGTCTCAGGCAGCAAAGTCAAGGTAGCAATTAACCATAAAAAGAAAACTGAGGAAAGTGCCATGCTTGGGATCCAAAGAACATGATGATAAATGTTCAGAGGGGTTTGGAAGTGAGGGCAGGAAGTGTGTCTAAACTTGTATTTAGAAGCACAAACTGAAGGACCCAGCAGGTTCTGTCCTTGGTGCTAACAGGAGGAGGGGCTGCTCCCAGGTTATTCTAGGGGTGTTGGACTTGGATAGTGGCCATATTGCCCACTCTGCCCTCTTGCCTATTGTCTGAAATAATCCCCATTGTGGTTGGGTTCCAGAGGCCTTTGTTGGATACCATCCAAACACAATGTTCTGCCTCTGGGGTACAGAGTCATGGGGTGCACCAACATGAGAAGCTGGCTTCACACAACTCCCAGCAGGGGATCTGGGATCGGAACCACAGTTATTTGGATGTTGAGTTCTCTGCAAAGATAGTTTCTGGCCAATTTCGAGGAATGCTTTAAGGAGTCTTTTCCTCTAGGTCCTGGGTGAGGAAGATTCTAGAATCAAGACAAGAGACTTGCAAGTAATTCTATTTTAGGTAAGATTCCATTAAAACATGTTAAAGTTTTGTGAAGATACTCAAAATATGATATTGTTGTGAAATTCCCATCAAAATGAAGAGACAAAGATTGGAACTCAAGGAACAAGAAAAGTGATGTAATGAACAGAGTGCCTGAGAACAGACAGTGGTTAAAGAAACTTTGGTACATCTCATAAAGGAATACTATGCAGCTATAAGGAAAGATGAAGTCATGAAATTTGCTTATAAGTGAATGGTCCTGGAGCGTATCATGCTAAGTGACATGAGTCTGAAAGAGAGGGTCAGACAGAATACACTCATTTGTAGCACTGTAGCACTGTCCTGTTGTTCATCGATTTGCTCTTGTGAGCACCAGTAACATCACAACAAATTGTGAGACTTGTTGTTACTGTGTGTGGCACATCGAATACATCACAAGTAGCTTGCCAGGCTTTGCCGTGCGGGCGGGATACTCTCAGTAGCTTGCCAGGATCTTCGAGAGGTGCGGGGGAATTGAACCCAGGTTGGCTATATTGACCGCAAGCAAGGCAAACACCTTACCCGCTGTGCTATCGCACTCATTTGTGGAATATAAAATATCATAATATGAGACTAACACCCAAAGACAGTAGAGACAAGGATCATGAAGATTGCTCCACAGTTGGTAGCCTTCCTTATGATCTGGGGGAGAAGGCAGCTGGAACAGGGAAGGGATCACTAAGTGGTTGGAGGGATTCCCCGGGATGGGAGATGTATGCTGAAAGTAGATAAAGGACCAAATATGCCGACCTCTCATTATCTGTATTGCAAACCATAATGCATATAAGTAGAGATAGAGTAAGAGGGAAATTGTCTGCCCTGGAGGCAGGGGGACCATTGGGGGGTAAAGGATACTGGGGACATTGGTGGTGGGAAATGTACACTGGTAGAGGGACGGGGTATTTGATCATTGTATGACTGAAATTCAAACATGAAAGTTTTTTACTGTAGCTCACAGTGATTCACTTAGAAAAAGAAAAGAAAAGGAACAAGAAAAAACAGTTTGTTCAGCACCAATGTTCGTCCAAAGGAGTCATCTCCTAAGGCTGAAGCTCACCCCTAAGCTGGAGAAGAAAGGTCTGTGCTAGGAACTTGCAGTTGGGGAAGGGAGTGGGCAGAGCTACACACAAGGAGATGAGAGATACACAGACATCAGGGGGACAGAGTACACAGATATGTAAATGTAGGACTGGGATTCAGGCTTCCCCTGAGAGTGGTAATGAGAAAAAATCAGGACCAGGAAGCAGACATCCCTCCTTACAGTGGGCAGAACGGATCTCACCCATCGGCCCAGGAAACAGGCTTCCTGTCCCAATATTGGGAGGACGGCGAGCCAGCAGGCTTGAAGCACACTTCAGGAGTGAACTCACCTCATTCTCATAACCGCTCTAGACAGCAGGTGTTAGAGATGATGCTCCTGGTTTCTTTCTTCAAGAGAGGACACTCCCAGGAGCCAGAGAGGGAGCACAAGTGGCATGTGTGAGGCACACCAGTAACTATTTCCGTGTGCCTTCTGACTGGGCTATTTTCTCCAGCTGTTAGCTTCTTGTTTGGGGTATACAGGGAGCTAAGTAAGACATAACCATGGTGACTCACAGGCAAATTAGTCGTAAATCACAGGTTAGAGTTGGCCCATGGAAGCTCCTTCTGAACTTCCTGGAGCGCCTACATGAGGCAGATACTCGGCTGTGGGGTGGCTGTGTCGGGGTCTCTGAGGCACTAGCTCACCCTTCCCATGGCTTCTGCACGTGAGGCCTTGAGTGAATCACTTGCCATAGTTCTCACACCAAGTGGGATGTGGAAGTACAAAGCAAGTCTGGGTTCTTGTAACAAGAGTAAAAATGAAAGCTTGTAAAACCTACTTTGCAATGTGAAAAGTTGACATTTAAGGAGCCATTTTAAAAATGGAGCAGGTGACTTAGCAAGAGTGTCACCCAGTGAATCAGCACCACAACCAAGGGTGGGATCCTCCACTGTCAGAACCAAAACCGAGTATGGGACCCCCTGTCAGTACTACAACCAAGTGTGTGGTCACTACACAGTATATGACCAGCCTTCATACACGACAACAACAGCAATAGCAAACAACAAAGGGAAGGGGAAATGTGTGTTTTTTTCTTCTTCTTCAGGGATGCTGTCTCGTTTGCCAACGTGTCAAAAATCAGATGGTCTGGACACGTAATGAGATTTGGAGATGACCGCTGGACTACAGCCGTTACTGACTGGATTCCACGGGAGGTCAAAAGACCGCATGGCTGCCCACCTACCAGATGGTCAGACTTCTTCATCAAGATCCTGAAAGATCAGTTTGAGGCTCTTCGTGTTCCTAGAACGAACAGACGCCAGTGGGCTACACTAGCATGCAACAGGGACAACTGGAGATGTTACTGGTGCCCGCTTGAGCAAATTGACAATTAACAGGAAGTCAGGTGATCAAGTGATCAAGTTTTTTTTTTAAAAAGAAGTTTAACCACTTCAGAGAAAATATGTTGTCTCTTGTTTGAACTCATTAGAACAACTAGTAAGGACCTTTGAGTTGGATCCAAAAGTCATTGTTTGAAGAAATCATCAAGTAAATGATAGTTTGCAAAGTTTGAATTATGGATACCAATAGCAATGGACTTTTGTCAGGACTAAGACTGGTCACCAGCTTTGTATAGCCAAAAGTGTAAATTTGTTAATGCTTTTTTCTTTGTTCTATTGAAATTTACAGAAAGACTTATCAATATTTCAATGGAGAACTTCAAAGACAGCTTATGACCTGATACACTTTGAATTATTGGCTTTTCTACTATCACCTTTCTGCTTCCACTATCCTTGGACTGCTGATTATTAGTCCCTATCTAATTCATATAAAGATTTTCCCCATTTGAATGACCCAACTGAAACCAAACTATGAGTTCTCAGTCATGAGAAAGACTTTTTCCCTCAAAAATTTTGCCAGACCTTGGGGAGGAGATATTTCCCTTTACCATGTAATGAACTTGGAGCTGTCTTCCCAATAGTTGTGGTGGGTAAGTTTTGATGAGTGTACTCGGGACACCAGGTATCACCAAAACTAGTCTTTAACTTTCTAGACCTTTTTTGTTTTGTTTTAACTGTGTTGTTCTTGTTTGTTCCCTGGTCTGTGTATCTCAGATTGTGTGCTTTTTCCAGGTTGACTTAAGGCAGGAAACATTGGCAGTGATGGTTTGCCAACTTGCCATGACTTTCCTTCCAGTTGCATCAAATCAGTTTTATCAGAGGGTACTCACATTGCTGCCTTGCAGATTGTTCAGAATAGCATGCCAATTTCTGGGTTTATTTTAATTAAAAACCGCAGTCACATTTTATATTTTTCCATGACTGACCCTGAAATCTAATTAATCTTGATCGGCATTCCAGTTTCAATCAGAAGGAAGTTTGTTAATTGTGTGACTAACGTGCAATGGTGATCTAATCATGGAGTAATAATGCCAGCTTAATTATTCCTTCTCTTCACGACTATTTTTAAAATATAAAGTCTGTAGGCAGTGAATAATTATATACCAGTAGATGTTTTCATATTTAATTTTTCCCTTATATTCTAATTCCAGTATCTGGTTTGTGTAATGGGCATTTTTATTCAGATGTAATAAAAAAGCCAAGTATTTCCAAAAATTATATATGGTTTAGAAATCTTGACTGTTTTAGCTTATAATTACTGACTATGAGAACACCAGCAACACTGCGCCCGCTGAAGTGCCCTTCTTATTTCAGTACTTCTGACATCAAGGAGAAGAACACACTTGGAATTAAAAGTCAGCCAGCCCCAAACTCAAATAACAGCTATGGAACCTATGAAGAGTGAGCTAGATCTAAGTCTTGGTCTTTCTGCATCTTGATTTCCTCAGATATAATGAAGATATTTGCATTTATCTCTTACAGTTCTCAGGAAGATGTATCCTACTATTTGCTTGGTGTCAGTGGATGACATCTTTATATTTTCAAAGTATCATATCCAGCCACCAGGGCTGGGCTATTTTTCCTCACCCAGCTTATCCCCAAATGCGTAAAGCTGAGTAGAACCTTCATAATACAAGGGGAGGAGCATGTGGGGCCAGAAAGATAGCACAGGGGTTCCTTTGCTCGCTTTGAACATGGCTGATCCCTCTTCAACCACTGGATCCATAAGAAAGACTCTACTTCCCCCTACCACTGCTGTTTGTCTGTTTGTGGCCCCATTTTAGCTGACTTAAGTCTACATTTTATTTTTATTTATTTTATTCTTTTTTTTTCTTTTTGGGTCACACCCAGCAATGCTCAGGGGTTACGCTTGTCTATGCACTGAGGAATTACTCCTGGCAGTGCTTGGGGGACCATATGGGATGCTGGGGATCGAACTTGGGTCGACCATGTGCAAAGCAAACAACCTACTCGCTGTACTATCACTCTGGCCCCCATGTCTACATTATAGACATTCCTGTAAAGTCCTGGACTCTTTTTGAAACTGCTTAATTTGCACTTTCCCAAGACCATAAAATCTGTCCCAGCCCTTGGACTCATAGGAAACCAAAAGATAATGAATAATATCTGGGCATATGGTGAATATATAACCCCAAAGGTCTAAAATAAACAGTCCCCGCCAGTCTAAGTGGGAATGTAAGACGTTAACTCCAGATAAGCAACACAAATGGGCCCTAAACTAACAGGAAATCTCTGGAAAACTAATGGGAATACTGCAGTTGCTTTGTTTGATAAGTAATACAAAGACCCAGTGTTCCTATAAAACCCCACCAAATGAGCCATACTTAACTCAGTCCTAGACTAAGTTCCTCCCCCACTGGGGAGTTTTTTTCTCATCTACTTACTTTCTCCTACTACTTTCTTTCTCTTCTACTTCTACTTTCAATAAAGTTTTCTATTTTCTGAATTTGAGCATCTCTATTACTCAATATTTTCATTCTTGAAAATACTGAAGAATTTGGGAATCATGGACAAACAGAGATCTACCATCATGACTCCTGCACCAACATGACCCATGAGCACAGAGCAGGAGTAAGCCCTGTGCATGGTCAAGTATGGCCCTAACATGCTCCCATCACCTAAAAAAAAATAGGAGGAGAACAAAGCTTGGGGATATCTCCATGGATCAAGAGCCTGCCTCCCAGGCATGCGGTCCTCAGAGTCCTCAGTCAGATCTCATGCCAAGTATGAGCCTGGCAGCATTGCTGTTGGAGATCTCTGGTGCTACAACAAAGTGTGACACCCCTGCTCACCTCAGCAACAATAACAAAGGGCAGGGAAGGGGGGAGTAATAAAAAGCAAACAAAAATCAGAAGGGAGAAATGTGTATAAAAGTCAGCAATGGGGGCCGGAGCGATAGCACAGCAGGTAGGACATTTGCCTTGCATGCGGCCAACCTGGGTTCAATCCCCGGCATCTCATATGGTCCCCCAGCACCGCCACAAGTAATTCCTGAGCTCAGAGTCAGGAGTAACTCCTGAGCATCGCTGGCGTGACCCAAAAAGCAAAAAAAAAAAATTAGCATAGTGGGGAATGTTTAAAATATTTTATTGTAATCATGATTTTTCAGGTTGTTCATAATACAATTTGTTTCAGGCATTAAATGCTCCAACTTCAACCCCGCCACCAGTGTGGCCTTCACTCCCCCAATATCCCCAGTTTCCCAAACACCACCCCAACATGCCCCCTTGCAAATTTACTTTATATTGCTTTTTACAACACAAAGGCAAATAGAATTATCAAAATTTACATCAGTAAGAGGCCGTTTGTGATCACGGTTATGTCTCATAATGGTGCTACAAAAAGTCGTTGTCTGTGGATTTACTGGGCTGGTTGGTGTTAGTTGAATCTTCTGGGTTATTGTTCAGACCCATTGAGCTTAGTGGCTTCTATGCAACTTTCCAGTCAGATTTGCTGTGATCCTACTGGGTGACACTACTGTGATATTTGGAGGTGTTATGTGATTGTGCATGTGATCACACAGACCAGGAGCTATAGAGCTGGAATGATTTGATGGCTTGGCAGTTTGGTAGGATGCAGTTGTAGAACTGGGTTTCTTTCTCAGAGGGTGTCAGGTGTGACTGCAGGCTTCTGTGTCTTTAAGCAGAAAGGGGAATCTGTCTGCCCCCATTCCACCCAGAGTTATCAGACTAGACCAGTCTACCTTGGAAGATTTGGGGGCATCATGTTCTTTTTGAGATTGGTTGTGGAACTGGGCCATTTATCTCACGCTGGGGAGTGTTTGGTAGAATCTGAATAAGGGCAAGTTCTAGTTTGTAAGAATAGGCAGAACGAGAAAGCCTGATTATAACCTGGTGTTAAGAAGAGGATGCAAATACATCCAGGAAAAAGGCAGAACAACTTAGAACTTGGCAGAAAAGCTTAGGATTTCAGTCAGGGAAGTAGCATTGGCTGGTGGAGAGAGCTCTGACCTAGGGTTTCACCACAGTCATGTCCCCACAAGGAGGAAGCTTATTGGGCCAGGACTGGCTTGTGGGGACAGGCTGTGTCTCCCCCCAAACCCCAAAAAGCCTTTCCTTCTTAGGTTCTGAGCTCACTCTTGCCACCTACCCCCACTATCCTTTTCATCTTTTTCAAGTAGGCTCACAGGGGTCCAAATTAAGAGTTTCCTAAGTGGGAGTGTTCAAGGTGATTCACTGGAGAGTGGAAGCAAGTATTGGATCTCTCATTTATCTTTTCCATAAAATTCCATTTTTTGTGTACTTGTTAGAAGATATATGACGTGGTAGGATAATCAATGCTAGTTCATTTTGTGCTTACAAAATTTATCAGAGATAAATTTACATTTTGGGGGTGGTCCTTCTGACTCTGGGCTCAGGGGTTACTCCTAAGTGTTGCTGGGGGGTCATACGGGGTGCTGGGGATTGAACTGGGGTCTGTGCATGCAAGGCTAATGCCTTGCTTATTGTACTATCTCTGGCCTCAAGTAAGCATTTTATACTGGAGGATTTATACTTTCATCTTGTATTCATTCTATATTGAGTTGAAAGTGATTATCTGAAATTTCTTTTTATCTACCCAATCTGTCTCTCAAGAGTTTGGAAGTTGGGGGCTGGAGCTATAGTACTGTGGGGTAGTTTACCTTGCACACGGCCAATCTCCAGATTTTCATATGGTCCCCCAGCACTGCCAGGAGTAATTCCTGAGTGCAGAGCCAGAAGTTACCAGTGTTCATTACCGGGTGTGACCCAAAAAGAAGAAATTTTTTAAAAAAGAGCTTGGATGTTGGTAGTTGAGACACCAGCCCATTGGTGCTTCGGGTCTTGAATCTGAGCTTTATCCTACAAATAGATAGCCTCCAGGGTGAACTGATACCCTCATGATATTTTTGATAGTTGTTTCATCTCTCTGCTATTAGTTATGACAAAACCTAGACCTAACTTACTGCTTCTTGATTGATTCTTTTTTTTTTAGATAAAGAATAGGACATAGTCTGGTTGAAAGGCCTTGTTAGAAGCCTTGGTCTCCCTGAACTTCTGCTTCTGAATCTTTCATGTGATAGAATAGCTATTTTGTCTGCTGTTGTAAAGAATAATAAAGGAATAGAACATGCTTAATGGGCTAAACACAAAGACAAGAAGAAAACCAAAGTGATGAGAGAGCACTTTCAAATGAGGGATAACACATAGTAAAAGATTTCTCCTCCTTTTCTTCTTCCTTTATTTTGCTGTTGCAGTTTGTTTTTGGGTCATACCTGGTGGTTCTCAGGGCTTACCTCCTGGCTCTGAACTCAAGAATCACTTCTGGCAATATTTGGGGGTCTCTATGGGACGCTGGGCATTGAAGTCAGGTTGGCCATGTGCTAGACAAGTGCTCTACCACTGTGCTCTCTCTCCAGCCCTCTCCTTCCTTTATTTTACAGATAGTAAAAAAATTATTTAGGACTGATCCCTTAATTTTATTGGTTATATCCAAAGCCTCAGAGTCAGGGCAATTTCCAGTGTTTTCTTCTCTCCATAGAGTCAAGTGAGATTATGACCTTGACACATTGGTATCAGAGGGCTTTTTTCCCAGCTAGTTGTTCTGATATGTGTTGACTGGGCTGACACTGAGAACACCCACATGCAACTAACTCATGGCTATTCACATGGTCAGGACCCTGATGAAGGTCAAACTAATTGTGGTGCGTTCTTTGAGGATTCTTGGATAACTGTCAGAGTTGCAGAGTTTTGAGCTGACAGAATATAGGTGACATGAAAAACTTCATTTTCTTTCTTTCTTTCTTTCTTTCTTTCTTTCTTTCTTTCTGCTTATAGTTGTGAACATGTTTCTTAACATCTTCCTTGGTTTTCAGAGCCTTTGCTTTGACTTTCTTTTGGGAAATTATAGGATATTTCTTTCTTTCTCCCTTTCTCCCTTTTTCTCTGTCTTTCCTTCTTTCTTTCTCCTTCCTTCTTTCTTTCTTTCTTTCTTTCTTTCTCTATCTCTTTCCTTCTTTCTCTTTCTCTTTCTTTCTCTTTTTCCTACTTTTAAAAAGGTAAAATAGTTAATGCCTTTAAACAATTGTGGAAGCCAGAAACTGTGTAATTTTAATATACTCAAAATTTAAACAATAATTTAGTTTTACAGGCAGAAAAATCATTTTTTGAGAATAAGAATAGGGGCTTCCTCTTCAAACTTGCATCTCTCTTGATTGCCACTGTATTTATTTGCTTGCTTATTTCCACTCTGCAGAAGTCTGTGTTCTCTCTTGAATGTCTATTTCTCTTTCTCTCCACTCACATATTTCTAAATAAGTTTTAATAGAAACTATCTTGTTTCACACAAAAAAATAACAAGAGTAGGATAAAGACATTTCAAGACAAAACTAAGTGTATCACAAACATATCCTAGCTAATGGAGGGTCTAAAGCCAGAAGTATCATTCTATATCGAAGATCTGCAATATAAAAAGTGATGGAGGGCAGAAAAGGGAAGATGTGGATAAATCCTAAAAACCTATGGTTATACTTAAAAGTGCAAGAATAAAATAATTGTCAATTTTCGAGGCTCAACAAATAAAGCAAATATATCACTTTGTTAGAATATAATCTATAAGTTTCTTCTATAGTTTGGAAGGCAAGTAAAGCTATATTTTAGATTTTATTAAGCATGCATTTTAAACATTTATATTAACTATGGAAAGAGGAATTTGTAATTCCAAACTAGTAAAGGAAATAAGTGAGGTAACAATGAAACTCCACCTTTATGAACTGTAAAGGCAAGGGATGTGGGAAAATAGATGCATAAAAATGCAGGTCAACCCAAGTCATCACCCACGAATGGCCTCTCTGGCTCCTGATCAAGCTGCTTAACGGCCATGATCCCAGAGACTCAGAAACAAATCTCAAAACCCAGTGGCGCTTGGCAGAAATGCATCCGGACTCCACAGTACGTTACTGTCGCCGGGCCACCCCAGGGAGGAAAGGGTGTTGTCCCTCCGCCTGCTCCCTCTTGGCGACTTGGTGGCTGTCATCCTCCAGAGGCCATTGGACAGTCAGGCTTAGGCCTGCAGTGACGAAACTTGTTGGGTCTCACGGGATGGGGGGGAGGTGGAGCCAGGCCTGTCTTCCCCACCCCAATGAGACCCCAAGTCATCTCCCACGAATGGCCTCTTTGGCTCCTCATCAAGCTGCTCAACGGCCATGATCCCAGAGACTCAGGAGCAGATCTCTAAACCCAGTGGCTTTTGGCAGAAATCCCTCCAGATTTAAGTGTTAAAATTTCAGAGTTTCAAAACCACATGGCCCTACTGCAGCCACACGACATCATATGTTATTCATAACCAGCAATAGAACACAAATTGTCTATTGTTGCCTTTTCAGCAGATCTGAGTGTTGGGGTAAAATCTTAAATAATGGTGGGTCTGGTGTCGAAATATTGAATGTGATCAAAGTAGAGAGAGAGTATTGTGGAGATCATCTGCCCCACAGGCAGGGGGAGGGTGTGGGATGGGGGTATACTGGGATTTTTGGTGGTGGAGAATGGGCACTGGTGAAGGTACGGGTGTTTCATTGTATGACTGAGACTTAAACCCAAAAGCTTTGTAACTGCTCTCACGGTGATTCAATAAATAAAATTATAAAAAATGGAAAAAGAAAAAAAAAGTAAGGTGGAGTTCATGCACAATTCAATCAGCTAATCAGTGGCTGAATAAATAGCAGTACTCCTACAAAAAAAGAAAAAAAAATGCAGGTCAAGGGGCCCAAGGTAGTACTGAGAGTAAAGCACTTGCCTTGTATGCAGATGTCCTGTGTTTTCTGTTTGAGCCCCTGCATCACATATGGTCCCTTGAGCACCTCGACACTTGAGAATAGTCAGGGATAGCCCTTAAGCACCACTGAATGTGACCAACCGCCAACCGCAAATATAAATCAACAACAAAAACAAATTATGGTAAAAAATATCCAAACATATTATTAATTACATACATGCAAACAGACTGAAAGGAGAAAATTTATGCTGATTGTAAAAGCAAATAAGTAAAATATAACCTGTCTGATAGAAACCTTTCAGTTGTTCCCATATCTAAGCCATACGCTTGCCTACTTCTGTTTCTGCTCTCTCCTCCTTTCCTCCTTCCACAATAGAAGGAATTTTATTTTATTGGGCTGGGGGCCATGCCCAGTGGTGCTCAGTACTTATTCTCGGCTCTGTAGCTTAGGATTCAGCTGGCAGAACTACAGAGAACTGCTTTCAGGAAGTTCTCTAGGCGTCATATAGCAGCAGCTGGCAGAATGACTGCAGGTATGGCTTCAGCTACAGGGCTTGAACTATACTCTGTGTGTGTGTTTGTGTGTGTGTGTGTGTGTGTGTGTGTGTGTGTTCAGGGTCCACACATGGGAGTCCTCAGGGCTTACAACTGGCTATACAGTCAGTGATTACTCTTAGTGGGGCTTCAACTGACCATATGGGATTCTAGGGGATAGAACACAGGTTGGCCACATGCAAGGCAAGTGTCCTACCCATTGTACTATTTTTCCAACCCTAAATATTTAGCTTTTGTAAAAAATATTTGCCTCTGAAATTTTAGACTTAGAGGAGATTCAGTATTACCAATTAGAAATGGAATAATTTAGATACTAGAGGAAGCGTCCATGTATCTTTGATTCATTTCTCTCGAGAGTTGCATCTTACCTAACTACAGTCTAATATCAAACCCCTAAAACTGACCTTGGTTACAACGTATTTGTATAAACATGTGTGACATTTTTAATCTCTTCTGTAGATTCACCATCACTGCAATTGAAATCTAGGAATATTCCAACATTTTTTATTTTTCTGGGGTTAAGTCCCAAGAGTAAGGCTTTTGAGATCTCTTGGTGAGGATGACTATTTTATACTTAAGTTCATGTCTTTACTTGGGGATTTTTTTCACACTGAAATCTATTTTATCTGATTTCTTCTAAATAATATTTAAATTATAAAAAATTTCCATCATATTAATGTATAACATAATATTCCTTCATATGTATGTATTAGTTGACTATTTCTATGTTTTAATTATAATAAAGATATGCTGTTTTTTTGTGTAAAAAAGAGTAAAAGAAAATAAGGCTGCATGATATATACAAGAGATAGGTTTAGGACCATAGAGAAATCGCAATGGACTGGCACACAGATTTACATGGAGGAGGTCTTGGTTCAATCCCAGGTAACATGTGGTCCCCTGAGCATTGCCAAGTGCAATCTATGTGCACTCAACTTTGTAGTCCCTGAGTATCATTTGTTGTGAAGAGAGATAAAGATAGAGACAGAGGGAGAAAAAATAGAGAGAGATGAGGGGGACAGAGACAGAGAGATTTAAAAGATCTGGGACTGGAGAGATCATAGACTAGGGCACTTGTTTTGCAAGCGGCCGATTCAGGTTCAATCCTGGGAACTCCATGTGGTCCCTTGATTCTGCCAGGAATGATCCCTGAGCTCAGAGTCAGGAGTAAGTTTTGGGCACTGCTAGGTGTGGCTAAAAAAAATACAATAAAAAAGAAGTGGATTTTACTCAAGATAATATAGAGGTTAGAGAAGATGCCATCAATCTGGACTGGGCAGGATTTGGCCACTGAGAATTGTTGGGACTGGCAGTTGGGGTATAGGGACATTTACTGCACTGTTCTGTCTATGTTTGTGTATGAATAAAATCTTCTGTGACAAAGAACCAGGCTGGGGGTGTGACTCAAGCAGTAGAGTAGATGTCATATATATACAAAGGACTAAGTTTTATTTATGGTACTATCTGGCTTCCTGAACACCACAGGTATGACCCTGGAGGCATCTGCAAAAAATTTATAAAGGGAAACCAATGTCAAATGGAGCAGGAAAAGTATAAATATAAAAAGCTGTTTAATGTAGATGCATAGAACAATCACTTAATCACTTAAATCACTTAACTTCCCGTTAGTCGTCGATTTGCTCGAGCGGGCACCAGTAACGTCTCCATTTGTCCCTGTCGCGTGCTAGTGTAGCCCAATGGCATCTGTTCGCTCTGGGAACATGAAGAGCCTCAAACCGATTGTTCATGATCTTGACGAAGAAGTCTGACCATCTGATAGGTGGGCGGCCATGCGGTCTTTTGACATCCCGTGGAATCCAGTCAGTAACAGCTCTAGTCCAGTGGTCGTCTTTAAATCTCATTACGTGACCAGCCCATCTGATTTTTGACACCTTGGCAAATGAGACAGCGTCCCTGATTCTTGATCGTTGACAGATGTCGAAACTCCGGATTCTTTCTCTCATTTAAGTGAAACGTGATATTCCAAGCATAGCTCTTTCTATTCTTCTTTGGGAAACCTGAATCGTAGGGCCCAGGTCTCTGAGGCATATGTTAATGCAGGAAGAACAGTGGAATCAAAGAGATGTGCCCGGAGCCGGAGGTTCTTTGTCCTTTTAGCTATTTCTTTGACGTTCTTGGTATGTCGGCAAGTGGACATGGCTATCGAAGAGATTTGAGTAGAAGTCATGGATAATCTTCTCCATTGCCGTTCTGGAGGATGTGATGTCGGAGGGCAGTCATCTTGGTCTTGTAGTTGGCGAAGGACAGGCGGGCGTAACGAATACTTTTCGCAGCTTCTGCTGCATCTACCAGTACTTCTGCTCTTCTCTCTTTGAGGTCTTCCTTGATCGCATCTCTGCACTGCTTTGCGAGCTCGAACACTTCATCTAGTGTTCTGCCAAGCTGCTCTCTTCCTCCTGCGCAGCTCGGGTGCCAGGTCATTTGTCATGTTGACTTCTCGACCTAGGTACACATAGCTGTTGCATTCAGAGATGGTCGTTACGTTGAGAGCGAATGGGGCGTCAGGAACGAGGCTGTTTCTCAGAAACATTGTCTTCGTAAGATTCAGCTGTAGTCCTACCTTTCCACACTCACGGTCAAAGTCGGCCAGCATTTGTGCCGCTTGGCTGATGTTTGGTGTTATGAAAACAATGTCATCAGCAAAGTGGAGGTGGTGTAGTTGCCGACCATCTATCTTCACTCCCATTCCTTCCCATTCCAGTCGTCGCATGATATTCTCGAGGGTGGCACTGAAGAGTTTCGGTGAAATGGTATCACCCTGCTGAACCCCTCTCTTGACATCAATGATCACTTCTTTGTAGAATGGTGAGATCCTGGTAGTGAATCCGCAATACAGCTCACGGAGGATCTTGATGTATTGGGCTTTAATGCCCTGATTGGCTAGGGCTTCAATGACCGCTTCCGTCTCAACAGAATCAAAGGCCTTCTTTAAATCAATGAACGTTAAACAGAGCGGCATCTTAAACTCCTGAGAAACCTCAATGAGTTTGGTTATTGTGTGGATATGGTCGATGGTGCTGAATCCTTTGCGGAACCCGGCTTGCTCGCATGGTTGTCCTTCATCTAGTGTTCTGCCAATCCTATTTAGGATGACTCGAGTGAACAACTTGTAGATGACAGACAATAGGCAGATCAGGCGATAGTTGCCAATGTCATGGATGTCTCCCTTCTTGAACAGTAATACGGTCCTGCTTGTTTTCCATTGGGACGGAACCTTACATTCAGACAGGTAGCGAGTGAAGAGCCGAGCCAGTGTATTGATGAGTACTGATGGCAGGTTCTTCAGGTGTTCAGGTCTGACCTTGTCTGGGCCGGGTGCTATTTGTTTCTTTACTGACGAAATGGTGTGTCGGATTTTGGAAGGGAGAACGTTGGGAACGACATATCCATCTGTGGAATTTGGTATGTCAGCAAGTGGACATGGCTATCGAAGAGATTTGAGTAGAAGTCATGGATAATCTTCTCCATTGCCGTTCTGGAGGATGTGATGTCGGAGGGCAGTCATCTTGGTCTTGTAGTTGGCGAAGGACAGGCGGGCGTAACGAATACTTTTCGCAGCTTCTGCTGCATCTACCAGTACTTCTGCTCTTCTCTCTTTGAGGTCTTCCTTGATCGCATCTCTGCACTGCTTTGCGAGCTCGGACGTTAGCTTGCGGTTGCCTGAGGCATGCGCCAAACCACGCTGGCGAATTAGCTCAAGAGTTTTCCAAGACAGGCATTTTTTTGTGGCTATCTCTCTCTTGGCGTTCCTCGTACATTCATGGAGGTGCTGAACCAGTCGATCGTATTCCTCGTCAATATTGTCAACAATGGCATCTTCCCATGTTGCCGCAATAGTGCCAAAGAGTTCCCAGTTGGTGGTCGTTCTGGGAGTTCTCTTTTTGAACTTTGCAGCCCTTTCTCCCCGCTCTGTGAAGTAGAATTTTGCACGAAGGAGACGGTGGTCCGATCCCGTTCGAAATTTTGGGACAACAGCGACATCGGTCAGGCAAAACTGTCGATTGAATATGATGTGGTCTATTTCGTTGTGGAATCGTCCACCAGGAGACTCCCATGTCCAACGTTTAGATTCTGCCTTCTGGAACTGTGAGTTACCATGGATGGTCTTGGTCGACATGATGAACTCAGACAGTCTCTCACCCTGTTTGTTCCATTTTAGGCCATGGGTCCCAATGTGAAGTTCTTCAGCTGATCTTCTCGGTCCTATCTTGGCATTAAAATCACCCACAATGATCTTGTAGAAGGTGTAGTCTTCTTTATAGAACTTCTCCAGCTCCATGTAGAACTTCTCGATTTCTCTTTCATCATAATGAGATACAATAGTAATCATAGAACAATAGTAATCAAGAACTGTAACTAACCTAAGTCCCCACCAACAGGCATCAATAAGGAAGTTGTGGTCTATATTTACAAAGGAAAAATATTCAGCTGGGAGGAAAGATGAACACTTGCAGTTCACTGCAACTGGGATGAAATTGGAGGATGTTAAGTGAAGTGAGTCAGAGGAAGAAAGACAAACATCAGATCATCTTGTTCCGTTGTGGATTATAAGGAAACCAAAAAGGGATTAGACAATCCCCCAGTGTAAAAATCCTTTGGAATGGTGGTGGAAGGACCTTGGCATGCTGGTGGTGAAATGATGTAGCAGCAGCATTTCAAGGATAAAACAATAACGTTGGTACTGTCATTGAGGCATATATAAACGATAACACAAAAAAGTACAATAATAAATTCAGTTACTTAATTAAAAATTATTCCAAGTTTTGTTTCTTAAAGATATTGTTTTTATTGAACCACTGTGAGATATACAGTTACTATTTTTATTTTTGGCCACAGCCAGATGTGTTCAGGACTTACTCCTGGCTCTGTGCTCCGATCACTCCTGGTGGAGCTCAGGGAATCATATGTGGTGCTGAGATTTGAACTGTAGTTGTCTTTGTGAAAGCAAGCACCTTAATCCCTATACTATCTCCCGGATACTGAATTCATGACTAAAATCAACCAAACAAAGAAACAAACAAACAAAATTGCGAACTCTGTAATGATAATCTCATTACAGACAAAATTGAGTTTACAGTTGCAGCACCTCTAGGGCATAATAAAAAGACTTAACTCATTAGAAGAGCATGATAATTCTAAACTTCTATTTACCTAGTTATAGTTATTTAATTATATAAAGCAAAAATTGAGTTGGTTTAAAATAGGAGACTAACAACCAAGAATAGTTAAGTACCAGAAGGTTCACTCCATGGCTTGAAAGCCAGCCACACATGTTAGGGGAAAAGGCAGCTCAGAAAGAGAAGGGAGCACCAAGTAAAGGGTGTTGGGAGGATCCTCCCAGGATGGGAGATGCATGCTGAAAGTAGACTATAGACTGAACATGATTGCCACTCAGTGCCTCTTTTGCCAACCACAGTACCCAAAAGGAGAGAGAGAACAAAAGGGAATGCCCTGCCGCAGAGGCGGGGTGGGATGGGGGGGATGGAAAGTGGGGGGGAGGGAGGGATACTGGGATCATTGGTGGTGGAGAATGGGCACTGGTGGAGGGATGGGTACTTGATCATTGTATAACTGAAACACAAGCACAAAAATGTATAATCTACAACTATACCTCCTGATGTTTCACTAATAAAAATTTTTTTAAAAACTGAGTTGGTTTAGAAATGATGGATGTATCTTGAACGATACATCGAATAAACTCGGTGTGATATTTATAATATATACATATATAGAACAGTGCCTTCATAAGTGAATGACACTTTCATTTTAGCTTTTAAAAGGTTACACTATGGAAATTTTCTAAAATGTACAGACGTCAGGAAAATAGCTTAATGAACTCCCATTGCATATCACCAGCTGAAGCAATTTATCAACTCATGGGCACTTCTGTTTGATCCATACCCACCCACTCCCCTGTTCTGGGTTATTTTTGAAGCAAATTACAGGCAGCATACAATTTTACTCATAAATATTTCAGTATGTATCTTTAAAAGATTTAAAATTCTCTAATTCTAAGATAGGAAGTTTCTTTGAATCATACATGGTCATTGGTATTTCTCTTCTAATAGATTGACTCTTGGGTTTATAAGGACTTCTTTAATATTTTTTGGTATTATATATATATAGATATAGATATCGTTGCATGTTTTATTTGAGATGCCTCCTGTCTTCCATTCCCCTTCATTGTTGTGGAAGTTGCCGTGATGTTGAGTGGCGGTTCAACATGACGGGTCTGGAAGGTTATCTCCTGTGACCCATGTGTTGGCTGATGCTCACACGCATGGCCGCGGGGCTCACTAGGGTCCACACTCTGGTAGTCAAGGTGATTGAACCAGGGATCCCAAATTTATTTATTATTTTTTTTGTTTGGGGCTCCCACTCTTTGGTACAGGTTGCTCACCGGGACCTGCACTTGTCAGCGGTTGTGCTCACACATCTATTTAGTTGCCATGCTCTGAGAGAAGCCACACTCCTTTAGGGAATGCTCATATATGCCTGGTTGTGATGTGCCAGAAACTGCTTTTGTTGACAGGGTTTGCAAACAGCAGAGTTGGCAAGATTATGCTCTCAGGGAGAAGGGGGTGTATGGATAACTAAACTTGTGACCACAAGGATAACCTAGAACTGGTCAACAGAATAGAATTTACTATGGTGGAAGGACATAGGGGGTAGAGGGGATAGAGGCAGGAGAGATACTTTGGTGAAAGGTATGGTGTTGGAATGTCGGATGCATGAAACTCTATCAACAGCATTGTAATCACAGTGCCTCAAATTTAAAAAAAAATGTATGCTTACAAGACACCTGCTCTGTGCCACTGACCTGTTTCTCTGAATCCTGCTGCATATTTTTATTTTTTTTCCCTTAAAATCTGTTTGTTGGAAAAAACAGTTTTTTCCCCAACTGGACTCTAGGTCGTGGAGTATGCTTATTGCATGCCCATAGTGTTGTTTAACACATTACTTTTTGTGTATGTGTTTATTCTATTCTTCCTGTAAATCAATCATCAGGATGAAAGGTTGCTCCATGTTAGATTAAATATTTTTCCCTCAGGCAAGCTCTTGATTTTCTGATGTTTATTATATTTATTAATTCTTTTTTAAAATTTTTATTAGTGAGACACCATGAGGTACAGTTGTAGCCTTACAAATTTTTGTACTTGGGTTTTAGTTATACAATGATCAAGTACCCATACCTCCACCAGTGCCCATTTTCCACCACCACGGGTCCCAGTATCCCTCCCACCCCCTATCCCCTCCATCCCGCCCTGCCTATGTGGCAGGGCATTCCCTTTTGTTCTCTCTCTCCTTTTGAGTGTTGTGGTTTGCAAAAGAGGAACTGAATGTCATAGATTAAATTTTTTTGTTATATTTATTTATTGAATCACTGTGGGAAAAGTTACTAAGCTTTCAAGATTAAGTCTCGGTCATACAATGATCAAACATCTTTCCTTTCTCCAGTACTTATTTTTCACCACCAAGAACCCCAATATGCCCACCTCCCACCCTTCCCAATGCCTGAGAGGTAGATGATTTCTACTTAACCTCACTCTACTTTGATTACATTCATTATTTTGACAAAAGATGCACCATTATTGTTTAGAGTTTCCCCCCAACAATCAAAACTACTGAAAAGGCATTGTGAAATAATTTGTTTTCTATAGCTGGTTATGAGAACCATATGATTTTGGATTTCTGATATTTTACTAGGTAAGTCTGGAGGGATTTCTGCCAAGAGCCAGATAATTATGAGATTGGTTTCTGTGAGTCTGGTGTTATGGCCGTGCCAGGAGAGCTGCTCGTGGGGGGCAACTCGTGACCTCAGTAGGGCGTGAAGGAGGAGCTCGTACCGCCCCCCTTCCCATGAGACTGCAGTTGCCCCATCACTGCAGGCTCATATCTGGCTTTCTAATAAGCTCTGAGGCTGCAGCCACCTTGCTGCGGGGGGGAAAGTGGGGAAGGAGGGAGGGAGTGACACCCTTTCCCTCCCAGGGAGGCATGGCGCTGTTGTTTAACGCTAGTTCATTCACTTTTCTGCCGCAAGCTGCCAGGCCCTGGATTAAGTCCTTTTGCCACTGGAGCCATGGCTGTGCCGGAGAGCCGCTCATGGGGGGGCCAAGATTAAATATTTTTTTAGACAAGCATGCTTTATAGAGTGTCTTGTGCTCATTAGTTAAGATGCTCTGGATACTTGGTGCTTTATCTTTGGAGAATGCTGGTGGACATTCCTAATCATTGCCTATGTTCACGAATTATCAGGCACTATGAAAGTGATTCTATGCTTATTTCATAATTCCTTTATTTCTTAGCTAGAGTACTGATGGAAAATTAATTTTCTCCTTAGGCACTCATGGGCTACCCAGAGATGCAGCTAGCAGAGGAGGGGGCAGGATCAAAGTTCTTTCAAAGGGCAATTAAAAATTATAGTGTTTACCCTAAAGGAAAGAGAGAGCAAAAGGGAACGCCCTGCCCTAGAGGTGGGACATGGTGGGGGGTATGGGAGGGGTGGGAAGGCTACTGGGATCCTTGGTGGTGGAGAATGGGCACTGGTGGAGGGATGGGTACTTGATCATTGTATAACTGAAAACCAAACACAAAAATATGTAAGTCTACAACTGTACCTCATGGTGTTTCACTAATAAAAAAAAAGTCAAAAAAAACAGTGTTAAAATACAGTTAATTTTATAAATAATATCAAGTATGAAAAATGAATTTGAAGTTATCAGATCAAGGTGTAAAATGACACCATTTTTACTGAACACATTAAAGAATAGGTATTTGTTAAAATGTTTTTTCAACAGGTTATTTATAATATTACTTATGTTTATAATCAATACATAAAACAGATTATTATGTATTGATACAAAATATTAAAAACCATACAGACACTTCATTTTAATCAAAAAATACATAAGGAAGAGGACTTAGCCAAATATAAGCAAGATACTCCAGAAGAAGAATCAGGTGGGAGAAGTAACTCTATGAGCTAATGATACTAAGTTAAAACCTACAGTGATGAAAACAATGTGATATTGAGGCAGGCATATAAAAATAAATCAATGGCACAGAACATGGTCCAGAAACAGACCGAGCATATGCAGAAATCTGATTTATGATAGGCAGTGTGGACTGGGTGGGGGAACGTACTTTTTATTAATAGTGCCAAGATAAAAATAACCGAACAAATAAATGAAATAGAGTCCTTCCTCATGCAATTTACAAAAACCCATTTCCCAACATATTAAAGACCTGGCTATGAAGGCCAAAAATTCTACAATTTTAAGAAGAAAAATAGAATATTTCTCTTTATGATCTGCAGCTCAGAGAAAAATCCTTAAATTTGAAACAAAGAAGTATAGGTCATAATGGTAAATATGGGTAAATTTAATGACATTAAAATGAAGACTGCTCAGGCACATAAAAAGGATTCCTGTGTCTGTCCATTGCTGGTGGGGGTGGGGTGGAAATTGGCACAAGTGCTTTGGAAAATATTTTGGCCTTACCGAGGACAGGTGAAAAGCTGATACCTTCAGTGCTAACAGAGTTGCAATCCTGGGTGTACATTCTAGAGAAATTCTGAACAAGAATTCTCATAGCAGCCTGTGCCCACAGGCATAAAATTGGTAACAACAGAAGCGTTCCTTTTCAGGAGAAGGACTAAATAAGTTTCTGGTGTGCGTAGTGTAATAAATAAGTTTCTGGTGCATCACTCGATGACAGGCATACATTCCAAGGAATGTGCTGGGTGATATTGATGTTATGCAAATGTCACGGTGTCATCGCTCAAACCTGCGCACCGAGGCTCCGTGCCATGGCTGATTGTGCCCACCGCAGCCGGCGTGTTCCTTCCTGAGCATCCTGAGCGATGCATGGCAAACCATCCTGGGTTTGCCTGGAGGGAGGTTGTGTGATGGTGCAAACAGACATGCGAGCAGGTGCCCATCCTGAGGAACGGCTCTCGGAGCCCGTGGAAAGCAAGAGAAAAGGCAGGAGTGAGTCCAAAAGGCAGAGTGATTCCATATCATTCCATTTATATCAAACGCAGAAATAGCAACACCGAATACATTTTTAGGGCTGCAAACTTGGTAAGACTGAAGCACAGCTCGGAGAGGAAAACACAGGATTCGTGGTAGAGGTCCCCGGATGTAGCGGATGGGACGGGATGGAGAAGAACACCTTTAGATGTAAAGGTGACCACATCCTTCAGTGCTCAGCACTTCTGTCTCTATGCTCGAGGGTCACTCCTGGTGGGCTGGGGGAACTGTATGTGGTACTGGGAATTGAACCCAGTCAGCTGCATCCAAGGCAAACACTTACCTGCTGTACTATCTCTCCGGTCCCTCCATCCAGTTCTTATGTTGCTTGTAGGAATTTGAAGCATAGGTTTGTTCTCTCCCACAGTTGCACTGGAAATATTTGTTACCTATACATGGTTATAAATGATAGTCTTTGTCCCTACATGTGATAGGGGCTTATATTGGTATGACGGTCTTCTATTCATGGTTATACTGGTATGAATATCTTCTACATATGGTCACAATGGTAGTATATGTGTTCCTACACATGGCTACTCTGATGTTATACACGCTACAGTTGGTAGTCTTCCCCTCCATAAGGTTCCACACTTCCTCCTGTATCTATTATAACTACTAATATCTTCTCTAGCTGCTCAATAAAAACCATAGTTCAAATCCTCTGCCACAGAAAGAACGTCACCTCAGCACCTCTCAGGAAGGTCTGCCCATCCCTGCAGTTGCTTTGTGCACTGGATTCCCCACCGGGGCCACCAACACCCACTCCTGACCCCTGAGTACAATGATCTCTATGCTCTGGACAGCTGGCAGGGAAGGAGGGTGGTGCCAAAGATGACAACAAGAAGGGAGACAGCAAAGAGCACATCCCACAGTGTCCTCAGAGCCGGAGCGTTGTCTGTGTCCTTCCGGAGCCTGTCCTGCCCATTCTGGCCCAGAGTGGGGTCTGTGAAGCTGATTCAGATCTGCCTGGCCCTTGGGGCGATCTCGTGGGACAAATGAGTCATCCAACATCAAGCTCAGTGAGGAGGAGACAGGCATGGAGGACAGAAAGACAGAGCACCAGGCTTCTTTTACCTATCGTTGTCAAGGTTACCGGGAGTCTGGTGTTTCTTAGTAACCACTCCTCCTAAAATAGCCTCTCTGGGTGCCGCAGCAAACTGCACCCGTCTCACCATGGGCTCCAACACTGCTGTAGAAGATGGGGAATGAGTTTATACAGGCACATACAACCTTAGTGTGTCTTTACCGTATGGGGGGAGGGGAGTTCTCAGACCAAGGAAAGAACTCAGAGAGGTTAAGTGGTGGGCCCATGCTCAGGGATGGATACTAGAAAGGAATCTTAGGGATCAGGACTGCACAGAAATCCCAGAGCCCTGGGGAGCCTTCAGTGCTTTATATTCTATCATAGCATGGGATCTGGAATGATAGCACAGTGGTAGGGTGTTTGCCTTGCACGCAGCCGGCCTGGCTGAGCCAGGTTTGATTCCTCTGCCCCTCTCTGAGAGCCCGGCAAGCTACCAGAGTATCTCGCCCGCACGGCAAAGCCTGGTAAGCTACCCGTGACGTATTCAATATGCCAAACACAGTAACAACAAGTCTCACAATGGAGACGTTACTGGGCCTGCTCGAGCAAATTGATGAACAATGGGAGGACAGTGCTACAGGGAGGTGCTGGCAGGAAATGAGGATCTTGTGCTCAGTGGACACAAAATGTTGGGGTCAGAGTGGAATTTGGAAGCTCTGGGTGAGGAAGGGAGAGGTTAAGGTGGGCTTGAGGAAGATAACATGTCAAGAGAAATGAAGAATTGAAACTTGTGTTTTTGTTTGTCTGGGAGCCAAACCCAAATGCGCATGGGAGAAGCCCACAGAGCTCCAGGGGGGCTCCATGCTCAGGGGCTGTTCCTGGCTCTGTGCTCTGGGGACCATATGTGGTGCTGATGTTGGAACTAGACTCACATGCAAGAAAGCAGTGGACAATCCTGCCCACGGAAAAAGGCAGCATCAGCAACAGGAAGTGGAGGGGAAGCGGAGAGGCAGGAAAGTGTGAGGGGCAGGAGCAGAGACCACTTTGCTAAAATTCAATTTTACTTATTGGCCATTGGCTTGTAATCCCATCCAGTCTCAGGGGTTGAGCCTCTGAATGTGTATAAGACTCCCACAGCCACTAGCAGAGTCCCAGTGCCATCATGCTGTCAGAACAACACCCTCTTCCCATTTCTCTAGTCCCCCGACCCCTGCCTTCCCCTTTCCCTCTGGTATCCACTCTGATGCTCACAGACAAGAGTTATTTTTATTGTGCTTTTCCAGTTGGTTTGTTTTGGTTATTTATAGTACACGTATGAGTGAAACCATCCGGTAGTTGCCTTCCACTTCCTGATTTAATTCCCTCAGCATCATCCCTTCAACAACTTTCATCCATGGTGAAAAAAAAAAGGTGGGACTTCTTTGAAAACAGCTAACAGTGGTCCAGTGAGTTTTTATACCACAACTTCCTTGTCCAGTTATCTGTCTTGGACATTTAGGTTGATTTCACATGTGGGCAATTGTAGGTAATAAGCCCATAAGGATCGGGGTGCACATATTCATGTAGTGAGTGTTTCAACATTCTTGGGATACATGCCCAGCAGGGGCATGGCCGTTGGGCAGGATGATGCCATTCCGAGGGAAGAAAGCTGGAGAGAACAGTTGAGAGCACCACAGAGAGCCCTTCCCTGCAGAGGAGCCTAGAGGTCTGGCTCCCAATAGCTGGGCTGTTAGGCTCAATTTCGGTGACCTTCTCTGCAGCCAAAGAGCCTCCAGGAATGACCTTTGATAGACTCCCTGAGCCACCCAGCTTGCACATGTTTAGAGCTCAGCCAAGTATGTCGACAGTTGCTTAGTTTTCTAGATCTTCTTTTAATTTTTTTTCTGTTTGATTCTGAGCATGTATCAGAGTTAATGAAGCAATTCTATTATTAAACCACTTAGAAACTTAGAAGACAATGTACTGGGGTTTGGATGGGATAATTAGATATTTGGGAAATACATTTGTAAGAGAATTACATATAAATCTCATGTATTAGCCCTTTCTACTACATTCTTGAAAACAAAAAACCAAAAAAAAAAAATTGCCCCCAAATCCCAAACAACAACAACAACAACAACAACAACAACAAATCAGGCTCATTCAAGGCCTAGAATAGTGAAGGGGCTTAGAGCACCTGCCTGGCATGAGAGTGTATGAGCAAGTTAACATCCCCCCTAGCCCAACTGCACTGTCTGTAGTCCTATGGCTCTGTCTGATCCGCTGTTCTGGGCAGGGGGTGGTGTGGGGGTGGAGAAGGCAGGTCACATGCCATCTCTGCAGTCAAGTGTGTTGAAGTACCTGGGTGAGACCCTCGGTGAGCACTGCCAGAGAAGCGATGTGTGAGTACCACAGCCACAAAGTGCAAGGGTGTAAGTACCTCAGGGGGTGTACCCTTGGGGAGCGTCATCCCCATAACTTGCTCACCTCAACTAAAAGTACAAACCCGAGTGAGCACCATGGCCAAGTGTGTGAGCTTGAGCTTTACAACCTTATATAGGACTCCTAGTGAGAACCACAGTTGAAAACACAGGAGCACCCTTGTCAGGAGTGTACAGATGAAAAGCAATAAAAAAAAGCTAGATAAATACATAAATGAGGGGCTGGAGAGATAGCACAGCAGGTAGAGCATTTGCCTTGCACACGGCCGACCTGAGTTCGATTCCCAGCATTCCATATGGTCCCCTGAGCACCGCCAGGAGTAACTCCTGAGTGCAGAGCCAGGAGTAACCCCTGTGCATTGCCGGGTGTGACCCAAAAAGAAAAAAATACATAAATGAATTTTTAAAAAATAGGGTCATTCGAAGAGTTCAGAAAGGAGCTACTTTGAGCATTTCGGCTAAAAGCAGAGCTTTTCTATTTCCATTGACAGGCTTCAGGAAACATAACGGAGTGCAGAGCTGAACTCCATCTCTGACTTCATGTCTGCTGGGAAGGTTAGAATCATTCTCACTTGTGGAGAAGTGTGTGATTCTGCTGAAAGCCGTGAGGATTGGCTCTGGCAGAGCGGGAACCCGCTAAGATGCTGGGGCGCCATTCTATTCTTTGCTGTGAATCATCAACTATATTTTAAATGCTTTTTTTGTGGAAGGAGAATAGAGGCTTGAAGACATGTGGAGCAAGTGGAAGGGGCCTGGATGTGGGACTCTGTTGGGAAGAGTTCACGGAGTGCTCAGAGGGCCTTGTGATATCAGCAGGGGCTCCAGTCCTTTCTCTGATAGCAGACACATGGGACACCCTGGACCTTGATGTGTGTGTGGCTCAATGATTGACAAGGCTCATTAACAGGCATGATGTCACTGGTTTCAGATTCCCCTTGAAAACAGAGGCATGGAGCTCCTCTCCCAAAGACCCACATCGCTGGCACCCTATGTTCACTCCAAATAAATCCCAATTTATTCCAGTGACCTAAGTTCAAGCTAGATCTGTAGGATCAATGAGACACGGGTTCAGGACCGGAGATGACTTGGAAGGGCAGAGACAGCACTGAATTGGAACCAGGAAGAGCTGAGGTGAGAAGCAGACTGTGAAAGCACTTCATAAAGATGAACAACTTGAAAAATACAACTGGAGTTCATCAGCACATCTGAGAAGCCCTGAGGACGTTGGGAACAGAGTGTAGGAGAACTATGAAACCATAGGCCCCATTTTGGGTGAAAGAACCAGTCACTCCACCTGGAGAGAAGCTCACCTTCTACTCCCAGGGTCTGCTTTGCATGGCGCAATTTAGCACAGATGTGGTAAAGGGAGTGGAAGTGGAAGGGGGTCTACACGATGCCAGGTGAGCAGAGGGAGGAAAACTCACTTCATCCCCTGCACGTCTTTCTTCGTCCATCCCCCACTCTCCTTCCTCCTCCCTTTTCCATTATGTTTCACAGGATGGCAAGATGCTTCATGAGCTCTAATTATTTAGTTGTCATTTCTGCCTTTTCATTGTTTGCCCATGAACTGATTCACTTGTTTAACAAAATTGGTGCCAGTGTGCTTCTTTATAAGGTGCGTTATTTAAGTCAGGATGTTTAGCAAAAGAACATGCTATGGCATTGGCTGGAGAACCTGGGTTTTCAAATTAGGAGGTGAAGGATGATGAGGTCCAAGGACTGATGTTCCTCAACCAGTCAGGTGACCCCAACTCCTACCAGGAAACTTGAGTTATTGCTATCGGTGAACTTGGGGTAATGGCATGACTTCTACAGTGTGCTGGCACAGATTGGGCACACGAGCATGTTGTGCCAACTGGGAAGAGAAAAGGGGTTCATTGCAAAATACATGTGTCCCCTTCAGGAATAGGCAGTTGGCCCCTAGGAAAAGGACACTGAGGCTCAGGATTTCTAGGTAAAGCTTTAGATGGGAAGATTTGCTTTCAGGGATGCCAGAGATTATTGGGCCCCATAAATTCTTTATGAGGGAATCAAACAAACAGAACCTGGGCCTCTGGCAAACTTCTGTTCCTCTATAAAGTCTACAATGTCCTGGGGAGTTATTAAAGCTATTTTCCTAATAAAATACTGAACAATGGGGAAAGGAGTCCTTAACAGCCTGTTCCACTCAACATAGAACTATTTTAGCACTTGATAAATCTTGTGTGTCTGCTTAGCAGCCATAAAAAAAGAAAATACCCACAAATGGGCAGTTCCAGCTGCAGAGGAAGTTCTCCCTATCCACCCCTCTGCTCTGTGTTCTCGAAGCTGGCGGTCCAAGATGAGGGTGTCTGGGAAGCTGGGTGCTGATGGAGAACCCCCTGAGTTCCTTCTCCTTCTAAGGCCGCCTGGTCTGTGGATCCAGCCCCCTCCCTCACAGTCTTACTCAACTCGAATCACCTCTCCCCAGCCTTAACTCCAGATACAGTTCCATGGGGGGTCCACACTGGCTTGTAAGAACCACGGGTCAGGCCACATAGCTCTTCTGTGGGTTACTGGAAAAGAAGGAGCTGGTATTGAGGAGGCAGAAGAACCTGGGCTCAGAGCCCACCCAGCTGGCAAGTTATTATCTCCTCCCCTGACCTCGTTTCTCTCAGTAAAATGGGGACAAAAACATGGCTCCCAGGGTTCATGTTAGAATTAGGAGCTGAACCTGTTGTGAGTATCCAGAACCCACAGGATGTTTGTGCTCACAGTGGGAGCCCCTTCCTTCCTCTTCCAGCCTTTTCTTCAAACCTTGCTCCTGGTCCTTTGCTCTTTGCACACCGAGTTGTTGAATCAGCCATAGGGTCTGCTTCTGCTCCTCCAATTTGAAACTCCTGAATCTTGAAACTAGTGTCCAGGAAGGGGTACTGGGCTCAGTTGGCATCAATGAGGATAATCCTTAATTCTCAAAGTTATTAATGGAAACTCAGATAGCAACCAGGAAAATACCTAATTTGGTTCTTGGTGGGTTCTAGATGCCCAATAGATGGTCTCCCATTGTGTCTCCAAATGAGGTCTGGAGTAAAATCACATTTATCAGCAAAGATTTATTGAGCATATATTATGTGCTAGTCACTAGGAGATACTTTTTTGTTGTTTTAATGCAAGAGATCAAGCTCAGTCTGCATTCATGCAAAGTGTGTGCTTTACCACTCATCCCTGAGCTACACTTGGAATTCTAAGAGTGTGAGAGACAGGTTTTACTGCTCCTAAGGAATACAGAGTGTTTCGGGAGAAGGGAGACTGTGACTATGTTTTCATGCCCCCTGGCTGGGGATATTGTCTTCTGTGCTGAAACTAGCACAGAAGACATCCTCTGGAGGTTGACCCTCGAGCCTCATGGGTTGATCCCTCTGGGAGAGGTATTTAGAGTAGGACAGAATCCAAGTTCCGGCCACAAGTCTTTGGAATTTCATCAGATGGCATCTCTGTGTCCAGCCATGCCCTGTGGCTGCCCCTCTCCTGTTTCACTGTCCTCACTGCAGACTCCCATGAGTCAGGCAGGGAGCACTGCTCAAGCCCTCATTCTGTTCAGGATGGAAAAGAGGATCCCATTGGCAGCAAGCGGATTCAGTTACTAAGGAATGCCGTTTTGTGGAGGGTCTCTGCACATGATGGTTGCAGGTATCGTGGACAGGGGGTGGTTTTACTTCTGCTCCTCCTTTCTGGCCCCTGCTCTGCCTGAACTTGCTGAGGAGTATGGACAATTATCTGTCCTTTGGTGGTGTTGAAGGTCTTATAGCCTAAGAGAGGCATAGAGCACATACCATGATATGCTGAAGCATCATCCAGACTCACAGAAAGACATATGGATTGAGTCTTAGCTAGGCCACTTGCCAGCTATATGTCCTTAAAACTGTGACTTATCTCCTTGGACTTATCTCCCAGTGTTCTTTTCTAGAAGAGTATAATCCCCAGGGTATTGGGTTACTACTGTGAGGGTGTCTGGAGAAAGTACTCATAGCAGTGCTGAGTCCCATGGCTGGACTCAATTAAAGATTGCTTTTCTGTCCTTATCTTTCCTATTATAGAACTTATATTGGCCTCTTTTGCCACCTGGCTTTGCTGGCAAGCAAGTCTCCTCGTTTCTGCCTATCTGGGATTAGCTCCATTTTGTCTTTATTTTGAACAATAACTTCACTGAGATTGGGATTCTCTGTATTCTCTCCGCCCCCTGAATTCTTTGAATGTTGTTGCACTGTGCCTAGTCTCTGCTATCCCTGATAAGGATAAGTCCATTGTTGATCTGATTGCTTCCTGTGTAAGTGATGATTTTTTTAAAAAATTTTACTGCTATAAAAATCTTCTCTTCTTTTAGCATTCTAACCATGACCTGTCTGTGGATCTCTTTCAGTCTAGCCTGGTTTATTGATCTTGAATTTGCAGGTAAATATTTTTCACCAGATTTGAGAGGTTTCCAGTGAATACATCAGCGTCCTTTTTTTTTGTTTGTTTCTTTTTGGTGGAGAGGGCACATTTGGTGGTTCTCAGGGCTTACTCCTAGCGCTCTGTGCTCAGGAATCACTCCTGGTGAGTTCAGGGGACCACATGGGCTGCCAGGAATTGAACCTGAATCAATTGCATGCAAGCAAAGGTCCTAACTGCTGTACTATTACTCTGGCTCAATACTATTTCCTTTTAATATCTTACCCTCAATTTAGTTGAAAGTGAAGGTTTATTTTCTTTTTGTATGAATTTTGTAATTCTTTTTTTTATTTGGTTTTGGGGACACATCTGGCCGTGCTCAGGGTTTATTCTTGGCTGTGCACTGAGGAATCACTTTCGGTGGGCTCTGGGGACCTTATGAGGTGTCAAGGATTGAACTCAGGTCGGGCACACACAAGGCAAGTGCCTTGTCCACTGTACTATCTCTTCAGCTCCTGGAATGTTTTATTTATTAATTTAAATAGCATGGTTTGCAAAATTGTTCACAATACAGTCGTTTTACAGGGGCATTCAATGTTCCAAAACCAATCCCACCACCAGTGTGACCTTCTCTCTAATATTGTCCCAAGCTTTCTACCCCTGAGTATGCACCTTTAGTAAAAACAAAATAATTTCTTTTATATAGATTGCTGCAATAAATGGTAAATGGAATTATAAAACAAATAGTTCAGTAAAAAATTTTGTGAAAATTGTTATGTCTCACAGTGATATTATTTAAGTCATTGTCTGAGGATTTACTGAACTGTTTCGTGCTAGTTGAGCCTTCTGTGTTATTGTTTTCACTAATTGAGCTTAGTGGATTTCTATGCTACTTTCCAATCTAATTTTCTGTGCTCCTACTGGGATGTCAGTATTGTGGAATTAGGAGGTGTCATACCAGGATGTATGCAGCCGTATGCTTCAGGAGCTGTAGAATTGGAAATGACACAATCCAAAGTTTTCAGCGTGGAGACTGGTATACCTGGGAGTTTCATTGGCTTGGCGTTTCTTCTGATATTCTGGAATGCTTTATTTTGTGATAATCTGCATTTATTTTTGTGATAAAATCTCTTGAGTTATTGTCTGGAGTTGGAACTAGGGAGAGTGATTTATTTCCTTCTGAGTGATAATCCTATTTCAGGAAGGTAGACGCTCAGGACAGTGGCTTTTGTTATTCTCTGCTTATTTCTCTTGGTGTGAAATCAGGCAGGGGAAATCAGGACCTGTTTCAATCTACTATATCCACAGTAGAGCCTCTGTATCATAAGTGAAGATGGAGGAGAAGGAGACTCTCACTTCTTAGCTTTATTTGTCCAGGATCTTACCTCTACCATAGGTAGCAGGGGAGTAAAAGGTAAAAGGTAAAGGCCCTCCCGTTGATCGTCGATTTGCTCGAGCGGGCCCAGCAACGTCTCCATTGGAGACTTTGTTGTTACTGTGTCTGGCATATCGAATACTCTCGGTAGCTTGCCAGGCTCTCCGAGAGGGGTGGAGGAATCGAACTCGGGTCGGTCATGTTGGCCGCTTGTAAGGCGAACACCCTACCCGCTGTGCTATCACTCCAGCAGGGGAGTAAGATAAGAAATCCTGTCTCTCCCCAGAGAGCTTCTGCAGCTACCCCAAGGACCCAGACCTCTGAGCTCTTGATTTCTTCTGTCTGTCTAGAGTTTCAGTCACTGTCAGCTGCTGCTCTGGGAGAAGGGATCAGACCATGGTTCATAAGTCACCGACTCTCACTCTTCTTCGTGAGTTTTAGTGGATTGTATCGAATAAATATTTCTTCATTGTTCTGTATGCGCTCAGGACTATTTTGAAAGAATATAAACGAATGTTTCTTTTAAAAATAATTCTCACCAGTTTTATTGGCCCTTGAGCTTATCGTGTTGCCAGGCTGCAGTGGAACCGACTTACAGTCATTTTTATAACAAGAGTTTTAACTGTTTCTGAATCTCTTTGCTACAGCACATGGGGTTGCAACTGCTATGCCATTTCTTAACCATTCTAGAGTAAATCTTTATTTTGGTAGTGTGCTTAATGGACTATACCTTTGAACTGGTTGTCCTGTTCAAATTTACTGAAGACTTGCCTGAATTGTATTCTTCATGTAACCAATAATTAAGAGTCAGTAACAAAAAATTCTGAGAACATCAACCCTCAGGACCTCAGGACTGTTGAATTCACTGTCTTAGTAAACTTCTATTCCTTGAAATTTAAAGGGCTTCTCTCTGTGAAGACCTGCACTTAGATGTTATAACAAAGACCACTAACTCCTCTTTATCCTTGAGGCAGTAGGAGTTTCAGCACTTTAAATCAACACATAAACAAGTGACCACAACTCCTGGCCTCCTTTGCAGCTGTGTCCAGGATATTTACTTTTGGTTCATTGGATGTGAAGAAGACAGGGCAGAGACAATTCTTAGCGATCATCATTGTCATTGTTTGTATCACCCCTTACTTTGTTGTTGTTCTGCCATGACAAGTGTGGCACACACGTAGTTGTGGCACCCACACACGTTAAGTTGCAGGGCTTGCTAGAAGTCATACACTTCAGTTGTGTGTTTGGTTGCAGAGCAACTTGGGGCTTCCACCCTTGGTCATGTTGCTCACATGGGTTTTGGTTATGGTGCTCACTGGAGGTCACACACTCTAGCTGTTTGGATATACTTGGCTGTGGTGTACCAGAGATGAGACAATTTTGTTATGGCACTGGGGTCTTAAACAGTACGGCTATTAGATCACACAGGTGTGTTGGACATTGAGGCAGACACTTGCAAGGCAGACACTCTCCACTCTTCTGCTGAGCTACTCCCAGTCTTTCCAGATTATTGTTTTAATTCTCCAAAGACCTTCCCTGTTCAAGAAGCCAGGGCTGGGATATAGAGGACTCTGAGGAGCCAGTATCCACTCGGTAGACAGGGAGGTCAGCCTAGGGTCTGGCCAGCAAGATAACCCATAGAAACACCTGTCAGCTTGGGAGACTGCCCACACGCAGCCTGTTATATGAAAGAGAAGCACATTTCTATTTTAAGGCACTTATTTTGAAGCCTCTGCCATAGCAGCTTGGCCTAAACTCCAAGTAACACATATGTTAGCAGACTTATAGTGTGGTTAGATTTCTAATGATCTGGATAGGATTCTCTGAAAGATCCATTTTAAGAATTTTCTGTTTATTATTACCCCTAATATTGCACAGGTCGCTAATATATTATAGGAGACACATTCTATCTATTTCACTTATAATTTTGATAACACTTTAGTGAGATAGAACTTTTAACAACTCTGAGGACTTCTTTATGCCAGCCAGTGAAAATTATGTAATATGATGGGTTTCTTTTGTGCATTGAGTTCTTGGAAGTGAGAGCCAGGAAGATTCCGTGCTTCCTGTTAAAAGCCTGTAAGTTTCAAAAATTCTGTTTCTTCTCGTGTGTGTGTGTGTGTGTGTGTGTGTGTGTGTGTGTGTGTGTGTTGCTAGGGATTGAGCCCAGGACCTCATGCATATAAAGCAAAAAGATTATCTTGAGCCACAATCATGATTCCCTCAATCATTTTGTTTTTGTCTGTTAATGCCTTATTGCACCTCTGTCTCAGCTTCTTAGTTTCCGGCCCGAGTTATCCAGTGGTTTTACCAGTTGGTGTTATATCCTTTTCTCTGGACACGGAGGTGTTTCTCTTCACCTGGCAGCTCAGTTCTAGCATTTTCTGTGTTTAGATGAACTTCCATATGGCGCACGCCTTCTGGACATCGATGTGCACTTCTAGCAAAATTAATTTGCTTCAACTGATATCACTGCTAGACTGTGAGACTGCTCTATCTCTCAACTCAAGTTGCCTCCTTGAAGGGGTGAATATGATTCAGAATCAATTCCCTGTAAGTTGGCTTCTACCTGGAAACAAGCTAGAGTCAAGAACTTGAGACAACTCTGGTAGATTTCTTTTTTTGTTTTGTTTTGTTTTGTTTTGGGGCCACACCCGGTGATACTCAGCGGTACTCCTGGCTCTGCACTCAGGAATCACTTCTAGAAGTGCGCGGGGGACCATATGGGATGCCAGGGATTGGGCTGGGTAGGCTGTGTGCAAGGCAAGTAGGCAAATTCCTTACAGAGAAAGTTCTATTTCCTCTGGCCCCCTCTCTGTTTTCTAAGATTTCTAAGGTGTTCCAGTCATGGTAGTGTCTCACTCCCAAATGACATGGAGGGGCTAGTGGTCTCCTAACCATGGGTGCTGAGATGTGGCTCAAAATGTCATCATCTCATATTGATGCTTCTTCCTAGCTCCTGATCAGGCTAGGGGAAAAGACAGTGACTAAGTATTTAGCTAGCAAAACTTCAAAGCCCAAAGTCTGGGTTCTATGCTTCTCTTACTGCTTTCTGCTCATTCCCTCCTCCCTTACGCTGATGCCCCCTTTGGATTCATTTATCTCTTGGTCAAAGGATATCACGTGGGTTGGAGCAATAGCACAGCAGGTAAGGCACTTGCCTTGCATGTGGCCAGACTGAGCTCAAACTTATGGTTCCCTAGATCCTTCCAGGAGTGCAGAGATAGGAATAAGCCCTGAACATTGAACAGTGGGGGCTCCCAAAAGACAAACAAAACAAAGAATCCATGAGGCCTTTGTTAGGTTTTGTCTTTATTTTTATTTTTCCTTTTTTTTTCACATCCAGTTGCCCAATAAGAGGCTACTTCTCCCTGCCCTTGTAGCCCATGGGGCCATATGACAAAGAGGCAATGAAGTGTGGGTACAGTTGCATCTACAATTTCCAGATTACATTTTTTACTGGGAAATTACTTGGCCCCTCCATGCCTGAGCCCCTCCCCCTGCCCTATTTCCCTTGTCTGTTTGTTGAAATGTGAAGGTGTTTTGTTTGAATTTTAACTGTGATGTAAAGATTATACTCAGAAAAACAGTAAGATAGGAAGACTTGGATGCTGCAAATGGTGTGTGTGTGTTGATCTGGGCATAAGTATGTAGAGACTTAAACAATCATTTTAATTTCCTCTTAGGATTTCTGGACTTGACCAAATGGAAGTTATGCCACAGTAAAAAGGGGGGTAATGCTCGTAGAGGCATGGTTCCCTGTATGTCCCTTTTGGGAAGGTGTTCACTGCTACAGCAGAAAGAAATGAACTTGATAATTAGAGTTGTTTTGTTATCGCCATTTAGCTTGAGCCTTGACTAACATATTTATGATTCATGGGAATTCAAAATGTCTATTTTTGTCCTCATTTTTCACATATAACTTGGTGAGTGGAAGGTACTCAATACTTGCTATCTGAACACAGGATTTTGTTGGTCTAGAAGACCAGGTAGTGCAACAGAGCTTGGAAAATAGGAAGGGTCCCAACATGAAAGGCAGGACACTTCTTTTTTTTGTTTTTTTGGGGTCACACCTGGTGATGCAAGGTGTTGTTACTTCTGGATCTGCACTTTTGCACTCTGGAATTACTCCTGGCAGTGCTCAGGGGACCATATGGGATGCTGGAAATTGAGCTAGGGTCGGCTGCATGCAAGGAAAACGCCCTACCCGCTGTGCTATCGCTCCAGCCCCAAGGCAGGACACTTCTGGGCAGTGAAGTGCTGAGGGGGCAGTGCCATTTCTTCCCATGCTGCCCCACTTCTCCGTGGGCTCTGCTGTGTCAGCTTTCAAGACTTTCTGAGACAGGAAATACTTCCTACTTGTCGTGGGTGCCAGGGTGCATGTAGCTGAGAGAAGTGTTGGGCACCATCCCTAAAGGCTAATCGCCTGGACATGGGGGGATTTCAGCTTGCCCTGCTAGAGTAGGTATGGCCGATGCACCTGTATTCACAGGGGAAGTTGGTCTATCACTGAGGGTGAGGAAGGATGAGGACCCTCAGGGGCTTGGGATGGTACTCGGTTCCTCAGCCAGATCACTTGGGTGGTTCTTGTGCTGCTGGCTGGGACTTGGAGGAACACAGAGTGTGTCTACCCCCAGGGAGCAGAACAAATGCTCTAATAAAAGCAGGGCTCATAACACCAGCTGACTCACAGCGTTGTTCACGCTATTTATTCTGACGACTGGCTCTTTTTATACACGATTACTTCCTTGCATATAGGTATGGTCCATAGATGAGGAATCAGAAACTCAGAGAGGCAAAGCAGGGAGGCCAAACCCGGCCCTCTGGTGTCCGTGTTTACTCACTAGACACCGGTGGAAAAAGGGCAATGTGCCCTTTGTACGGGGGAGGAGGAGGCTGTGTACCAGGGAGAGTTTCATGGACTCTGCCTGAAACTCCTGAACTAAAGAATAAGTGATCATCTCATCATACATAAATGGGTGTGGTGCAGTGTGGGGGCTATTTCAGGCTGCAAAGACTCATGTGCAAAGGCCCAGAAAAGAGAAGGCATGGGTCACTCCAGCATGGTATAACTAAGGCCCTAGTGTGCCTGGGATGGGAATAGGGTGGGAGATGAAGCCAAAGAAACAAACACAAGTTTCCATATGCTTCCCATTGGGGTTGAAGGTGTAGGGTCAGTCATTGATGATAGGATAATGTGACTGCCAATCAGAGGTGCTTGTCCATTCACTGACGCTTTTAGCAAATATGAGGTGGGCTCTAGGTAGGATCTGGGGAGGATGGGGGCTGAAGGAGGAGCACCCAGGTAGCCAGGCTCCACATTCCATATTGTTCCCTTCCCTCCAAAATCCTTTCTTGGAGCATTAATTTTTTTCCTATGCAAAATAAGTTCTGTGGCAAAATAAACCGAGAAAATAAAGCTTATTTTGTCCTTCTTGGAAATTATTGTGTATTAACTTTCTTTATTTTTTAAAATTTTTTATTAATGAAATACCATGAGGTACAGTTGTAGACTTACAAATTTTTGTGCTTGGGTTTCAGTTATACAATGATCGAGTACAACGGGGCATGACTGTGAACGGGACTGTTTTTTTCATGTCACTCTCCTCTGTCTCATTATTTGCGTATAGGAAGGCCGTGGATTTGGGGACATTGATTTTATAGCCTGTGATTTTGTTGTAAAAGTCTATTGTTTCTAGGAATTTCTTGGTAGAGGATTTAGAATTCTCTAGTTATAGTATCATATCATCTGCGAACAGTGAGAGCTTGATTTCTTCCTTTCCTATCTGGATGCCTTTAATGTCTTTTTCTTGCCTAATCACTATTTCAAGTACTTACAGTTCTATATTGAACAGAAGTGGTGATAGTGGGCATCCTTGTCTTGTCCCTGATCTTAGATTTTCCCCATTGAGGATAATGCATTTGGGTTTGTTCTAGATGGTTTTGACTATCTTGAGGAAAGTACCTTCAAAACCCATTTTGGTGAGAGTTTTCATCATAAATGGGTGCTGGATCTTGTCAAAAGCTTTCTCTGCATCTATTGATATGGTCATATGGTTTTTATCTTTACTTTTGTTGATATGATGGATTATGTTGATTGATTTTCAAATGTTAAACCATCCTTGCATCCCCGGGATGAATCCCACTTGGTCGTGGTATATGATCTTTTTGATGAGTTGTTGGATTCTATTTGCTAATATTTTGTTGAGGTTCTTTGCATCCATGTTCATCAGGGATATTAACCTATAGTTTTCTTTGTTGGTGGTGTCTTTGTTTGCTTTTGGTATTAGGGAGATATGTGCCTCATAGAAGCTGTTTGGGAGAGTTCCTGCTTTTTAAATTTCCTGGAAAAGCTTGAGGAGAACTGGCAACAGGTCTTCTTTAAATATTTGGAAGAATTCACTAGTGAATCCACCTGGGCTTTTGTTTTGGGGGAAGACTTGATAGAGTTTCAGTTTTCTTGATATGAATGGGTCTATTCAGGTATCCCAAGCCTTTTTGGTTCAATCTTGGGAGATTATAGGAATCCAGGAATTTATACATTTCTTCTAGGTTCTCTTGTTTCATGGCATACAGACTCTCAAAGTAGTCTCTGATGATCTTTTGAATTTCATTGGTTTCTGTTGTGATGCCCCCTTTTTCATTTCTGATTCAGTTTATTAGGGTTCTCTCTCTCTCTCTCTCTCTCTCTCTTTCTTTGTGAGTCTTGCTAGTGGTTTATCAATCTTGTTTATTTTCTCAAAGAACCAACTCTCGGTTTCATTGACCTTTTGGATTGTTTTTTGGGTTTCCATGTCATTAATTTCTGCTCTAAGTTTTGTTATTTATTTCCTTCGACCAAATTTGGGTTCCTTTTGTTGGTGTTTTTCTAAAATCTTGAGCTGTGAGGTCAGGTTATCTATGTAGGCCCTTTCTTCCTTCCTTAGGAATGCTTGCAAAGCTGTACATTTTCCTCTTAACATGGCTTTATCTGTGTCCCATAAGTTTTGGTAACTTGTGTCTTCATTCTCATTTGTTTCCAGGTATTTTTGATTTCATCCTTGACTTCCTTCCTGACCCACTCGTTCAAGTGTTTAACATTGAGTTGTTTAATTTTCAGGTGCTTGATTGGTTCTCAATGTCTTTGTGTGATTCGCTTCTATCTTCAGCACATCATGGTTTGAAAAGATTGTTGATATTACTTCTACCTTCCTGATTCTATTGAGGTATTTTGGAAAATGTTCCGTGTGCACTGGAAAAGATTGTGTATTCTTTCTTTTTGGGGTGTAAAGCCCTGTATAGGTGTATCAGCCCTCTCTCTTCTATTTCTTTCTTCAAAGCCAATGTTTCCTTGCTGAGTTTTGTTCTTGTTGATCTATCCATAAGTGATAAGGCAATGTTGAAGTCTCTGACTACTATTGTTCTCCTTAAAATCTGTTAGCAATTGTCTTAAGTATTTAACTATTCCCTCATTAGGTGTGTATACATTTAAGAGTGTGATTTCTTCCTGTTGTATGTACCCTTGATAAATATAAAATGGACTTTGCTGTCTCTTCTAATCTTTTTCAACCTGAAATTGATGTTGTCGGATATAGTATGGCCATCCCAGCTTTTTTGAGGGAGCTGTTTGCTTGCAGGATTTTTTTCCATTCTTTAACTTTGAGTCTGTGTTTTCTCTGACTGTTCAGATGAGTTTCTTTTAGACAGCAGAATGTTGGTTTCAGTTTCTGGATCTATTTTGCCACTCTGTGTTTCTTGTTTGGTGCATTTAGACCATTGACATTAAGAGAGATTATTGTCATGGGGCTTTGTGCCATCTTTCTGTAAGGGTTGTTTGTGCTTATAAGTGTTTTCCTTTTTATCTTACAGGAGTCCCTTTAATCCTTCTTTTAGGTTTGTTTTTGAGCCTATGAAGTTCCTGAGCTGTTGTTTATCTATAAAATGGTGTATCATTTCATCGAGTTTGAGTGAGAGTTTAGCTGGATAAGGTATTTTTGGTGAGGTGTTCATTTCATTGAGTTTTTTCACTATATCCCACCATTGTCTTCGGGCTTGGAGGGTTTCCTCTGATAAATTTGCTGTAAATCTAAGGAGTGCTCCTTTGTATGTGATTTCCTTCTTTGACCTTGCTGCTTGCACTATTGTGTCTCTACCCATGGCATCCATCATTCTGACTATGATATGCCTTGGAGTGCTTTTATTAGGGTCTCTTTTAGCTGGCACCCTTCTGGCTCCTTGGATTTGGATGTCTGCATTTTTTTGGTCTATTTATTTATTTATTTTGCTTTTTTTGGGGGGTCACACCCCGCAATACACAGGGGTTACTCCTGGCTCTTGCTCTCAGGAATTAACTCCTGGCAGTGCTCGAGGACCATATGGGATTCTGGGAATCAAACCTGGGTTGGGCTGCGTGCAAGGCAAATGCCCTACCCGCTGTGACATCACTCCAGCCGTCTGCATTCTTTAACTCTGGGAACTTTTCAGCAATGATTTCTTTGACTTTGGCTTTTTCATTGGGGGTTGTCTCCTTGTCCTTCTGGTACTCCGATGATTCTAATGTTGTTCCTCTTGGCGTCATCCCCTAGAACTCTGATTCTCCTTAGAGGTATTTTGAGGTCATTTCCCATTGTTGTTCCCTATGCAATTTCTGTTGCTCATCTTCAAGCTCACTGATCCTGTCTTTGGCTGTAGTCATTCTACTGTTGAGGGTACCCACTGAGTTTTTAATTTTATCTACCGAATCCTTTATTTGTGACACTTCATTTTGTGGCTTTTTAAAAATTTTCTGCTCTTATTTCTTCCTGTGTTTTCTTGATTATCCATTCCACTGTTTCTTTTATTTCTTTTTTTAATTTTCTGGATGTCTCCTCCATTGATTCTTTGAGTAGTTCCTTGAACATCCTCAGCATTTCATCTCAGAATTCTTTATCAGATAGAACATATTTGTGGGTAACCTCTGTTGAGGATTCAGGACTCTTTTCTTCGTCCTCTCCTCGTAGTGGAGATTTGTGCTGTTTCTTCATGCTGTTGTGGTTGTCTACAGGTAAAATGTTGGAATTCACTAGCACTGTTCCCTCTTATCGTGGGAAAGGATTCTGAATAATGTCAGTTGATGGTAGTCACCCTTCTTCCCTTCTAGAATCTGTTCTTCCTCTCAGAAATTATTCTGTGGCTTGCGATGGGCATCTAGTGAAGCGTTGAGGGAGAGGCTCTTTTATATTGGGCTTGGACAGCTTCTTGAGCACTGGTCTTTTGTTGGAATAGGAGTAGGCCAGTGGATTGTTGTTGTATTGTGGTCGAGGTGGCCAGGACTTTTTCCACTGAATTAGGTGATAAAGGCTGGGATGTGAGACCAGATTGCTGGGAATGGGAAATATAACTACAGCTGCCACACAGAAGGCCACGTCCACTTTGAGGAGGCCACTCCCCCTACAGTGGAGGCCCACCCCCAGCCAGTCCCAGGGATGCGCTGACCTAGGAACCTGCAGAGGAAGCCTGCCCTGCGAGGAGGTGGACGGGTTGTCCGGTGGAACTCTGGCAGTTGTTCCCCAAAGTCTCCTCAGCTGCCCAGTGGTGGGGGCCCGGTGTGGAGAAAGGGGCGCACACGTGGGGCATAGAAAAGAGACACACTCCCCGACGAACCTGCCTTGTGTATTAACTGTCTGAAAAGTCAAAAATGATTTTGAGGGCTAGAGCGATAGCACAGCGGGTAGAGCATTTGCCTTGCACACGGCCGACCCGGTTTTATTCCCAGCATCCCATGTGGTGCCCCAAGCACCAAAAGGAGTAATTTCTGTGTGCAGAGTCATAAGTAACCCCTGTGCATCATGGGTGTGACCCAAAAAGCAAAAAAGAAAAAAAAAAAGAACTTGATACATTTGCTTTCCAGAGATATCCAAACAAAGCACCATACCCAGGGTGGTTTTAAAGAATAAATTCTCTCATCATCTTGGAGTTGACAAAGTCAACATGGATATGTCATCTGAGCCTTGTGGAACCCACAGGGAGAACCCCCTATCCTCAGCCAACTTTTAGGGTTGCTGTCTGCCAGAACCCTGCTGGCCGCAGGACATTGCCCTCAGCCTCATGGTGGCTCTCTTGGTATGGTTGTCACTGCCCCAGTTTCCTCTCCTCCTAGGGACAAGGGTCCTGCTAAAGGAGACATCTCCAACCCCAGCAGGACCCCTCTTTACTAATCACATCTACAAGAATCCTGTTTCCAAAGGAGGTCACATTCCAAGGTCCTGGGGATTAGGTCTGCAACCTATGTTTTGGGAGACAATTAAATCCAGGAAACTTGGTTTAGCACTGAATTTCATACACAACTTATTTTTATTTTCTCAGAACTCCTTTGAAAAAGTCCCTGTAGACCCCTCAGAGGTAGTGGTGAAAGTTGTCTCTCTTGTGGATGAAAAAGACGGAGCCAATCTTGGGGTGAGGTAAGGAGTAGAGACCTTCCCATGCAGAGGAGATTTTGGCTTTTCCTGCATCCCTGGGAAGAAAGGAAGATGCCCCTAGCCCCACCCCTCATCCTCAGGAGGGGTGCACAAGAGAAGGTTCTTCAATTCTGCCCTGATATGCACTATCCTGCTCCACCCCAGACCCCTCCACAGGCAGAGATGCTTCAGTGGATATGAACTGAGCAGGGATGCGTTTGGTTGTCTGTCTCTTAAGGGGCATCTTCTACTTCAGGATCCATTCCAGCAAACACGCTACCAGGGATACAGCATCTGGCACATCTCGATTCCAGTCGCACCTGGGTCCGTGCCACCACCGAAGCTGCGGATGGTGAGACGTGGGCGGCATTTTCACATCTCCTGAGTGGGGTTGTGGAGAAGCACCCAAAATAGACCTCAGGTCGATAAACAACCTCGGTTCCGGCTCATCAATTCCCCCTCAGCTGGGCTCACAGTGACCTGCCGGCTTCCGCCTCACATTCTTCTCTTTGTTCTGCTGAGATGAAGAACATTTTATATTTTTTTTTTTTTCCTGTGGTAAAAAGATGTGGGCTTAGGTTCAGGGGTTGCCACCAACTCTTAGAGTGAATTTTTGCATCTCTCCAGAAAAAAAGGGGGGATTAATAACACAGTCCCTGTCTACCTGTCCTGGCTGAGGTGAGGGGTGGATGGATGAGAAGCAGGAGATAATTTTCCTCATCTTCATTCTGTGGCGGAGATGACAGAGATAAAAGTTCCTTGTCAAAGCCAATGTTCTCAAAGTACCAAGCAAATGTGACATACATTGTTATTTAAAGTTCTCCTTATACAAAATCACAGTAGTTTAGTCATGAATTAATCAGAAGAAATAAGACTAAAAAATGCTTTCTTTCAATTCAGCAATGAACTTTTGCTTTAAAAAAAAATCTTTGAATTAAAATTTTTTTTAAAACTTCAAGGTAGGTTGAGATTTAATTGACATGTCATAAAACTAAGGTACACAGTTTGGTGAGATTTGCCCAAAGTTATGTGGTTGTGTAAACATCATCACAATCCAAATGAAATATTTGCACCATTAGCCCAAAATACCTTTTGTGCCTTTATAGTCGATCACTTCTCACACTGCCAGGTCCTGGAAAATCTAAGTTTAAGTTTTTTAAATTTTATGTTATTAAATGTACCATGATTTACAAAGTTATTCATAGTTAGGGTTTAGACATACAATATTCCGGCACTGATCCCGCCACCAGTGTCAACTTCCCTTCCAATGGTCCCAGGTTTTCTCTTCTACCTTGCCAACACTCCCACCTGCAATCTGCAGACACATTTTTAAGTTTGGTTATTAAAATTTGGGTCTCGTGATTCCAGTGTTGTTGATGCTGTAGTTTGAATATTTAGCTCTCTCATTCCTTAACACCACGGATATACCTAAGTCACCTTGCCCCTGGCCCCACTGTGGCTTCTCATCTTTCTTTTCTCTGCCCCTCAACTAGGTTTGTTTCCTTTTCCCCCCTATACTCTGGGGCCAAGTATGATTTAGGACTTTTCCCTTTAAACCATTGCATTTCCTCTTCCAGTTATGCTAAAGGGTTTCTAAAGAGTGTAGAACTCTTATTTTTGCTCTTTTTTTTTTTTCTGAAGGGAGATTAATAAAATCACACAGTAGCTTCTTTTTTTTTCTTTTTTTATTAGTGAAACACCATGAGGTACAGTTATATATAGGCTTACAAATTTTGTGCTTGGGTTTCAGTTATACAATGATCAAGTGCCCATCCCTCCACCAGTGCCCGTCATCCATCACCACGGGTCCCAGCATTCCCCCCAACCCCCCATCCCCCCCGTCCCATCCTGCCTCTGTGGCAGGGTATTCCCCCTTGTTCTCTCTCTCTTCTTTTGGGTACTGTGTTTTGCAAGAGAGGCTTTGAGTGGCAATCATGTTTGATCTATAGACTACTTTTAGCATGCTTCTCCCACCCTGGGAGGGTCCTCACAACACCCTTCATTTGGTGCTCTCTTCTCTATCTGAACTTCTTTTCACCTAGAACGTGTGGCTGGCCTTCCATTCATGGAGCAAAATTCCTGGTACTAATCTCAGCCATTCCTGGGTGTTAATCTCCCTTTTTGTTGCTTTATGTTCCCCAGATGAATGCAATCTTTCTGTGTCTATCCTGCTCTTTCTGACTCATTTCGCTTAACATGATACTTTCCATGTAGTACCACACGAATTCTTTCGCTCAGGATAATGCTATATATTATATTATATATTATATGTTATTTTATATTATTATAGCATATATTATATTAAAGTACATCCATATTATTCTATTTGTCCACAGTGCATGACTTCACCTGTGGATGATTTTTTTTTTAATTTGGAAACTATTACATATGCGTTTCTATGAATATTCACATACAACCCTTCTACAGACATGTTTTCATTTCTCCTGATGCATAGTAGATGTAGAATGATAGGCCACATGGTGGGATGTGTTTACCTTTGGGAGAAACTGCTATACCATTTCCAAAGTCGGTACCCATTGTTAGTGTCTAATAATTTGTAGTGCTTTGCATTTCCTTGAGTATTAACTACTGTCAATAAATATTTTTACTTCTAACCATACTTATAGGTGTGTGGTGGGATTACATAAGAATTTTAATTTGTATTTCATGATGATGAGCGATGTTGAGCATCTTTTTCTATTTTTATTTGCCCCCTGTATTTCTCCTTCAGTGAAATATCTGTTCAAATATTTTGCCCAATTTAAAAATTGGCTTGACCCTAAAGGAGAGAGAGAGCAAAAGGGAATGCCTTTTCATAGAGGTAGGGTGGGAGGGGGAAATGGGGGGGTGGGAGGGATACTGGGATCAGTGGTGGGCACTGGTGGAGGGATGGGTACTCGATCATTGTATAACTGAAACCCAAGCACAAAAATTTGTAAGTCTGCAACTGTACCTCATGTTGTTTCACTAATAAAAATTAAAAAATAAATATATAAAAATAAAGATTGGCTTGTTTTATTGAGTGATGAGGCTTAAAAATATTTGGGAAATGAGTCTTATATCAGATAGGCATTTTTTCAAGTACTTTTCCCATCCTCTATGTTTAAACCAAAGTACAGCCATTTTTGGCATGAACCAAAGTGCAGCCATTTTAGTTGTTAGTAGCCATTTTGCTATTCTGTATGATTATATAACTGACAGCTGAATTGGGTATGAGCTCAAGGCCACATCTTGGGAAAGGGAACAGAACAAACAAAATTTACAATGCTTGCAGATAGTGCCAGCCAAACTGTGAAAAGAAGGAATCTAATAGACAGCCAGGCATGGAAAGAATAGAACAAAGGAGTACCCACAGGTGGCACTAACCAAGCAGCTCACAGGTGAGTTAGGGAGAAAGAACAATGTGGGTTGAGGGTACTTAAACCCTTCTCCGCAGTTGATAGGGATCATACCCCAACTATTTCTCTATGGTGTGCAGCTAGATCATACCCCAACTGTTTCTCTATGGTATGCAGCTCTGGCCGGTCAGTCTGTAACAACTCTCTCTCTCTCTCTCTCTCTCTCTCTCTCTCTCTATCTCTCTCTCCCACTCTCTCTCTCTCATTCTCTCTCCCCCTTCCCTCCCTCTCTCTCCTTCTCTCTTTCTGTCTCTCTGTCTCTTTCTGTAGCAAATCTCTTTAATAAATTCTTTGACTCATCATGGGTGCCTTGTGTTTGAATCACGGATCCTAACGTTTGTTTGTTTGTTTGCTTGTTTGTTTGTTTTTCTTCTTAATAAAATGTCTTTCAGGTGGAGGGAAGAGGACACAGGTGATGAAAATGCTGCTGGAACATAGTATGTCTAATCCTCAACTATGAATAACTTTTTAAATCATGGTACTTTAGTAAAATAATTTTTAAGAAGAAGCTTTCAAACTGCACTTTCAACTTGTGATCAAGTTCCTTTATGTCTTGGTGGTGCTCTAAGAGCCCCGAGGCCCTTCTGGTGATCGTTGGCCAAACAGGCTGGTAGTTTAAGCAAGGGTCAAGGATAGTATGCTGTTCGGGTTCCACAGTGCAGGGCATACCAGGGCCACCCCTGTGGTGCTGGGGGTCTCCAACAATGCATCCAGTGACACTCCAGGGACTATGTTGTGTTGGAGTCAAGTTTAGGTGGGGTGCATGCTAGGCATGTTCCCTAACCACTGGGCTATCCCCCGGCCTCTTCATTCATGCTTTTTTGATTCTTATTTATAAACAAACACCTTAGTTTAATTTCTAGGTCACAGAAATTTTCTTACATATATTCTTCTTAGATGGTTATAGCTTTCGGTCTTACACTTAAACATCTTGAATTAACTTTGTATGCAGAATGAAGTTTATGGGTTGAAGTTCTTTTTTATTTTTTGCAATTGGGTATCCAATTGTTTTGCACCAATTGTTGAAAAGATTATTTTTTTCTTCTTAAATCACCTTTTCATTCCAACAATAAAACATCCACAGCCCACGTGTGTATGGTTTTGTTTCTGGGTTCTCTGTTTTGTTATGTATGTTTTTTTTCTTTCACAATTGCACAGTCCCAATAACTGTGGCTTTATATGAATTTTTTTTTCTCTGTTTTGTTTGGAGGACACACCTAGTAATACTCAGGGCTTACTCCTGACTCTGTACTCAAGCATCAGTCCTGGTAGTGCTCAGAGGACCATATGTGGTAATGGAGATAGAACTTTGCCACTGTGCATGCAAGCAAGCATGCCTACCAAGCATATCCCTGCCCAAAGACTTTAAATCACATAATGTGATTCTTCCAAACTTGTCTGTTTTTTTTTTCTTCAAATTTGTTAGGTAATTTTAATTTATTTTGAACTTCCATACAAACTTTTGGTTGATTTCTACAGTTTTGGGGGGGTGTTCAAAATTGGAAATATTATTATTAGAGTATGTAGCTTGATCTATCTACAATCAATTTCGGGAGAATTGGCATTTCACAATATTGTGTTACCTGATTTATGAACGTGGTATAATCTCTCAATTTAATATTTTTATTTTGCCTACTCACTCTAGTTCTTAAGCTAACAGAAAACAATATATTTTTAAAAGCTTTATCACTTAGTAGTTCATGGTTTTACACCATTCCAAATAGATGAATTTATATTATGTATGAATTTATACTTCCTATTTCCAATTGTTCATTGCTTGTGTGTAGAAATACAGTTGATTTTTTTTTCTTTTTTTTGGGTCACACTCGGCGATTCACAGGGGTTACTCCTGGCTCATGTACTCAGGAATTACTCCTGGCCATGCTCAGGGGACCATGTGGGATGCTCGGAATCGAACCAGGGTCAGCCGCGTGCAAGGCAAACACCCTACCCGCTGTGCTATTGCTCCAGCCCCTACAGTTGACTTTTAGGTTTTGGTATTGTCTCCTTTGACCTCGGTAAGCTAGTAAATAGTTTCCTTGTGATTTTTTTGCACAGACAATTCTGCCCTCTCTCACTGAAGATAACTTTTTAATTTTCCTTTTCCGTATGCCTTTATTCCTCCTCTTCCCTCTTCCCTTCTCTTCTTTTTCTTCCTCCTTACATTGGCTTAGAACTCATTTAATTTGGTGGTGGATTTCCTCATTATGTTTTAATATGTAGAAAACACTCAGATTTTCTTCATTAAATATGAAGTGAACTACAGGCTCTTCATAGATGCCTCTATCTGAGAACATGTCTTCAATTCCTAATTGTTTCATTTTTATAGACTTTAATTTTTAAAAAGTATTTTAAGAGAACTCTTTTTTGATTTGGTTTGATTTTTGGACTACACCTGGTGTTTCTTGGAGACAGGTTCTGGTAGGGCTTTGGAGACCATGTGGTGCTGAGGATTGAACCTAAACCTCACATGCATAGCATGTGCTCACCTCATTGAGCTATCTTTCCAGCCTCTAGAGAAGTTTCAGGGTTACAACCAAATTGGGAGAAAAATAGAGACTTCCTACATGCTCCTTACCTCCACACATAAATAACCTCTTCCACTGTCAACATAATTAACAGAATGATAACTATTTTTTAAACAGGGAAAAATTGACATTGACATGTAATAGTCACTCAAGGTTCATAGTTTTTCTTAGGATTCATTCTTGCTGTTGCAAATTCCACGGGTTTTAACAAATGTTTAATGACAGCCATTGCATATTTTCAGTGCTCTAAAAATCCTCTGTGGGCTGTCCATTCCTCTATTCCTCCTCACTCCTGGAAACCACTGATCTCTGTCATTTTGTTTTTTTTCCAGAATGTCATAGAACTACACAGTGCATAACCCTTTCAGACTGGCCTCTCTTTTCCTCTTGGTCATATGCATTCAAATTTCCTACATGCCATCATGTCTTCCATGGAGACATGGGGAGGGTGGGAAAGGGGAATATACCAGGGATATTGGTGGTGGGGAATGTGCACTGGTGGAGGGATGGGTGTTTGATCACTGTGTGATTGTAAACCCAAGCATAAAAGCTGGTAGCTATCTCACAGTGATTCAATAAAATAAAATAAAAATAAATAAATAAATTTCCTCCATGCCATTTCAGGGCTTGAGAGCTGGTTTCTTTTTCATGCTGAAAAGCATTTTATTATGTGGATGTTCTATGACTGACTTGCCCTTTTACAAACTGAAGGGCATTTTGGTTGTTTCCAAGTTTTGACAGTTATGAAGAAAACTGCCAGAGACATCTATGTTCAGGTTTTTATGGAGCTTTCAGCTCCTCTGGGTAAATCCCATGGAATATGAACACTAGATTATTGGGTATGTAAGAAATGTCCCTCCAAGTGACTGCACCATTTTGCACTCACAGAAACAATGAATAAAAATTCCTGTTACTTCACATTCTTGCTAGTATTTGGTGGTGATGTCAGGGATTTGGGTTTTGGTGATGCTCATAGGTGTGTAGTGATTCATGCTATGGTTTAAATTTGCGATTTCCTAATGACCTGATGTTGAGAATCCATTGTAAGCTGATCTGCCATCTGTATATCTTCTTCAAGTGGGAAACGTTTTCAGGTAGTTTTCCCACAAATTTGTACAGCCCCAGCTTTGCTTGCGGGAAGGGGCCGGGGGGGGGGGGGGGGACAAAGAGTTCCTTTTTACCCAGAAGACCTGAAGTGAGTCAAAGACTAGAAGATAGCTTGGGGTTGGATTTGAGGAGAAGACTGTGTGGATCTGGCCTGCCTTTAGCAGGAGCCCCACAGATGCCAGACACATGCCCAAGGAACAGGCAACTATGGATAAGAGCAGGTGCCCATCTCCTTCTCCTGGACACCTGTTCTCACACACAGGATATACTGCTAGGGAGGACAAGGAGGTAGGGAAGAGCCTGAGGTAATCTGAATATCCAGAAGGCTCCATCTCCAGACTTGGAAGTGACTAGCAGCATTGGTGTAATTCCCCCACCTCATCCCAGCATTGACAGAAAACACTAGCGAGCAGTTCAAAGTATTTGTTGACAAGGTCATGCTCTCTAGAAGGTTCTAGAGATGGATGTTTTCAGATCTCAATCCCAGATTCAGAGAGTCCCAGGGGCTCCTAGGCTTGTAGTTGTGACATTGTAAACTCCTCCTTCACTTCTTCTTGCCTTTTCTCCTTACACTGTCTTCTCTCTGTGGGTCTCTGCCCAAATTCCTTCTTATATGGACACCAGTCACACTGGATTAAAACTCACCCCAATGACCTCATCTTAACTTAGTTACATCTACAAAGAACTGTTCCCAAATAAGGTAACATAGAAAGGCAACGGTTCCAAACTTTTAATACCTACAGCCTAGCTAAAATCGAAGAAACAGTTTGTGGATTGCTCAGGCAGAAATAAGAACCATTATTTGTCATAAAAATATATATCTATAAATACATATGTATCAACATTTGAAATTGTTCCACTATGTGATCCATATACTGTGTGTATACTGTGTGTCAAGTGGTGATAGCTTTTTCACAAACTTGCGGGCATTTCGATGGACTGGCGCTGACCACTCGATGGATTTCAACCCATAGTTGAAAAACTGCCATTTCAGGGTTAGGACTTTACCATATCTTATTTGGGGGACACAACCCATAATGCAGTCCAAACAGTTAGGGCTCCTTTGGGTGTTCTTCAGTAAATGCTGTCCCAGACATTAGACTCCCAAGATATGAATCATATTTTAACCATTTCACATGTGGCCTTCAAAATGGGCAGTTGTGGGACAAGGCAAGGAGCACAGCCTGAGCTGGAGGCAGGAGGGCAGACCTGGGTCCAAATTCCAGTTCTGCCATGGAGCATAAATATGATTTCTAGGAAGGCCCCTTCTCTACCTATTTTGTTATGGGGAGAGCTAGACTACTTGGCATCTGTTTTAGTTTGCCTAGAAAAATTCCTTATCTTGGTGGCTCCCCAAGAAAGATTTTCTTCCTCATAGTTCTGGAGGCTGCAAGTCCAAGATCAAAACTCGAGAATGGAGGACAGGATGAGAGTGAGTTCACCAATGTCTCCTCTTTTAAGGACACATGTTATATTGGACCAGGGCCCCACCCTTAGCACCTCAAGTAACGCCCAATGCTTCCTTAGAAGCTCTATTCCAAATACAGCTATTATGGGGATTAGGGCATCCACCTGTGAATTTGGGAGGGAGCTGTAACCCTATACTCTGAAACATCTTTTAAATGGGGGTGGGGAGAGTCACACCTGGTAGTGATCAAGGCTTACTCCTGACTTTGTTCTCAGGATCATTCCCAGAAGTACTAGGAGATCATATGGGGTTGTTCACATGCAACGCAAGTATCTTAACTCTCACATTCTCTCTCTGTCCCCTACATCTTACTTTCTGTTTCTTGTTTTTATTATTTTTTGTAGGGGAGGTGGAGGTTCATCACATATCCAGTGGTGCTCAGGATTTACTCTTGGCTCTATGCTCAGTGATGATTCCTGGCAGGGCCTGGGGAATCATATGGGTGCCGGGAATCCAACTTGGGCCCGCTACATTTAGGGCAAGCACCCCATTTGCTGTACTATTGCTCAGGCTCCATTATTTCTGGTATTGACAAAATCTCACCAGTATTGCTTCTGTTAGCACCAGGTCTTGAGGAAACCTAGTGGTCAGTAAAAGATGACTAGCAGATGGTCTCCAGGATAGACATTTCTTTCTCTCTCATGCTTGGCTCTTTAGAGCAGGTGAGCCAAACCTTGAATAATACATGGCCATTGCTAGGGAAGGGACCTGGCAATGGAGCTACCTAGAGCTGCAGAAACTGGCACTGAGTTGGGACATATTAGAAGCACCTTGCTTTGTGACACTTTTAATTGATTCCTAGTTATCCAGGTGCTGAGACTCCAGGGAGAGCAGGAAGGTAGAGCGGTTTGTTAAGAGAACCAGCAGTTGCCTTACATAGTAAAAGAATGGAATTATTAGGTAAAATTGAATGTCTCCATACCAAGTGATTTGGTTAATGAGCCAAAAGAGTGATTTGGATGGAAAGAAGAATGGAGAGTTAACACCAGGTACCTACTGTGTGCTCAGAAGTGTCATCCACACGCTCAGTTTTAGTTGTGTGTACATTAGGTGTGTAACTCACACAAAGTGGGGGGCATGGCACCCCACAGCGGCAGTGGCTCTATCTCTCCCGCCGCCCGCGTTCGGTAGTCTCACCCTTCTCCCATCCCGGAGAGGTCGATGGCGATGGTCAGGCAGAGGAAGGAACGAGGGTCAGGCTGGTAGGTATTAGTCGTAGTTTATTCTGATTCTCTCCTCATCTGTCTCTGCTCCCGTCTCTCTGTCTCTCCTCGTCTCTGTCCCCCATTCTTCCTCCCCCAGCTACTTCATTCTCCTTCTCCATCCTTCATCCTCCTCTTCCTTCTGATCCTCTCTGACCTCTCTTCTTCCTTCTGCCCCCAGCCCGCTCCTACAGTACAGTTAAATCCTCTCTCCATGAGGAATTGGGGGAACAATTACACATAGTTGCGGTCACAATCAATAGGAGTAGAAATCTTAGCCTCAGGGAAGGCCGCTCCTAGGACAGATCCTCTCTCAGCATGAGGACCCACCCTAGAGCATAATCCCATAGGCGTGCCTCTCCTCTCCTTGTCCGACAAGCATACAAGAATAATATAAATCATTTTGTATGGATACAGTAAGAAATATCTTAAACTTATAGAATTGCTCTCCTAGGGCCATCTCAATCTCAGACTATGGTGCTCAGGCCAGATAGTCTTTCCCACCCCTAGCAGGATCCTAGTCTTGTCGTTACCTTTGGATCATGACAGCATTTGTCTATGATCAAACTCTTAATTTATAGTTAAGAATCGTGGCACTTTGGCCTGGCCCATTTTGCTGCCAGGGTAGCTCACTGCTTGCCCTGGGTCCATTCAGTCCCTCGTCGGGACCCTGCTTTTGGGGTGTTAGGAACTAAGGGCAACTGAGGCTTAAGTCGAGAAAGCAGATGCCCGGGAGTGAATAATATTCAAGGCCAATCAAATCCTAAGTTACAAAGCATAATATTAACGGTCTTTCTGTATCTATACAAAAAGGATATTACTTTAAAGTAAACTGTTCATAAGGCATAAGGAGAGGAGAAAGGCAATATTTCACTTATACATATAAAATCATAGATTTCTGGGAAACTGATCTTACAAATTTAGTATATTTGTATTTGTACTAAATTTGTAAGATCAGGCTGGAGCGATAGCACAGCGGGTAGGCCGTTCGCCTTACAAGCAGCCAACATGGCCGACCCGAGTTCGATTCCTCCGCCCCTCTCGGAGAGCCCGGCAAGCTACCGAGAGTAGTCGATATGCCAGACACAGTAACAACAAAGTCTCCAATGGAGACGTTACTGGGCCCGCTCGAGCAAATCGACGATCAACGGGAGGGCCTTTATGATCTTACAAATTAACAAAGTCTGATTAAGGGGAAAGCTGATTAACTGGGTGGGAAGGAGAGCATAGGGAAGACTGTTTACATGTTTACATGGAAACACAATGGAAGTGGAAGTGCTTCAGGAGCACTGTGATGGGTGTAACCAGATTGATGGGTGTAACCAGATAAACCTAAGCTTCTTGAAGGACAAAGCAATGTTACCCAACAATTAGGCCCTTGACTAATGTGTTTTACTATCATGTTGAGGGGGGAAAAATCCATTCCTCACTGTGGATCCGGTTGGCGTTTGCATAGTCTCCCCATGTCTGTGTGTGTGGTGGTAGTGATGGTGGGGGGGGGGGGTGTTTCTCTAACTTCCTCCCCAATATCATCATTGCTTAGTCAAGGTGAGTGAGGATGGGGGCATGATGGTGGAAGCGCCTCCCATCCAGGGTTGGTGCCCCAGGGCCTCTCTTTGAGGTCATATAGGAGAGACATACATTTCTCAGCCTTTGTCCTGGTTACAAAGATTTGAATTTTAGCTATAATCATTGAAAGCTCACTTCACCCCAGGAGACCAGGAATAGAGTGCTAGACAGCTCAGCCAGAATGATTTTTGTAAAAGTCAGACCCTGAGTAAACCAACAATGCTCCCATTTAAAATCCCTCCAAATCAAGACCTATTTGTTAAGCTGTCTGTTTGTTCAGACAAGCTGCCAAGGCTAGAAAGGCAACATTTGTTCCTGCAAATGCTTTGAGAGACCAAGTCTCCTCCTCCCCCAGAGACTGGGGTCCCTTCCCCCGTCCTCTGCCTTGAGCATTTCTCCCAGCTATTGTGGACCCCAAAGGCTGTTGGGGATGCTGCTTCTTAAAGACTGAGCTTCTCTGTTTGAAAGATCATCTCTTGCCTTGGTGTTGACATTAACTCTTGCTTTGCAGGGGAGTTTGTCACACATTTGCCTCCTGTTATTCCGAAGGGGCAGTCACTGTGTCAAGTGAGGGATCGTCCAGAGGGGAGGTCACCACCATACATGGTTCATGTATGGCTAGTGAGTGATGGGGGCCGGGGTGAGTGTATGCGAGTCCAGTGCACAGGCATGACATATGGCATGAGCAGGGAGAGAAGGGTTAAGAAGCCAGCAACCCCAGGGAAGCAGTCAGCAGAGTTTTTAAGCCCAGCTGCTTAGGGGGTGGTGGGGGTGGCTGATAACAGGAAAAAGCCAGCAATTATCACTGAAGGGACTTTTTGTAATGGGAGAAGCTTTTAGGGAATTAGCCCAGATGACATTTTCTTCTAACCCCCAAATTCAAGATCCTGGCAGGGGCTACTCATAGAAATAGAGGACTATCTCCAAGGGAGGGGGGTGTCCCTCTAGTTATTTACATAAGGGCAGACTAAAGAGCCTCGAAAAGTTCGAGACTAGAACATGGGTGCATACAAAGGTGGAGACCTCATTCATGTTTCTGCGCAGGATCCTGGAATGCTCCCCCTGGTCCTTCCCAGGATAGAGTCGGAGATTGTCAGTTAACACAGAAAAGAGTACAAAGAGGATGAGGTGGAAGCAAATCCCCATGACACTGGTGAGGAGATAAGCCAGGAGTAGTGGAAGCAAATTTTGTTATTTGTGGTGGGTGTTCCCCAGAGTGCTCAGAGGAGCTGGGGGCCACACTTGGTCAACTGGGCAGGATGGTTCAATGGTAAGGACTGAGAACGCAGATGTGCATGGGCCTGGAGGTCCTGGGGCCACCAGGAGCCTTCAGGACCACACCGTGTCAGAATTCAAACTCACATCCCTGTGCATGCAAGACACATTCTCTGACCACTGAGCCATCTTTTCGGCCCCATATATCATTGGGGCCATGGCATGCTACCATACTCTGACTTTGTTCAGCACTTCTCATTCCCCTGATTGCTTTCAGATCACTGTGTTCAGGTATTGCTCACGGGTGGCTTTCACTGACCTCAGAATTGGTGGCTTCTGAGGCCATGCTGTCCTCTCTCGCCTCCTCCTGCCCCAGCCACCACTCCTGGCACACAGGGTAGCATCACATACTTTGGATTTCCCCTTTAGGTTCATATTCATGTCAGACCATAAACCTCAATGTTTAATTCAAAGCATATAGATGCTTTACAATAGCACCCCACCCTGGCACCCCAACATCATCTTCACAGTCCAGCCTCTCTTTGTGCCTTTTTGTCTTTGCCTGTCTGGAGGGAAGTCCCTTCCCTCCACTGCTGTCAGTTTCTCCTTCATCTTTTAAGACTCATGTCCTCTTTCTGCACTTGTTACCTGTAAAACTAAAATAACTATCTGATGTTTTTTTTTTTTTTCATTTGAGTGGGACCTCACCCAACTTGCTCAGGGCTTCCTCCTGGCTCAGTGCTCAGAGGGTCACCGCTGGGAGGACCATACATGGTACTGGAGATGGAACTGGAGTCGGTGGCAAGTGAGGCAAGAGTCCGATCCCTGTACTATCTTTCCAACCCAATATTTCAGTCTGCTCAGGCGGCTATGAAAAATATTGAATACCTTCAACAAGAGAAATTGACTTCCCACTGTTCTGGAGCTTTCAAGTCCAGCATCCAAGTGCTGGCCATCCATTTTCCCCTCAATATTATGTTTCTGGTGAGGGTTCTCCTGCTGACGTGCAGATGGCCTCTCCTTGCTGTGTGCCCCTCGACCTTGCCCTGGGCCCACAGAGAGAAACCTTGAATGAATATTATCTCTGGCAACTCATCATCTAGGGAAGCACATTCTGTTGGATCCGGACATCTTTAACCTCAATGACTTCCATGGAGGACCCATCTTCACATTAGCCACACTGCAGCTTTAGGGTTTTCACAGAGGGTTCCTGGGGGCTGCATATACTGGGGTTTGTAGCTGGTGTTTCACAACCCCAGAGCACACAGGACTAGATGTCAGGGAGCACAGATCTGCCTCTGATAAAGAAACTGAGTCCCTGATGGGGATGTGACACACCAAGAAGAGGGCCCCCTGCAGAAGCATCTTGTTTGTTGGTAGAGGTCCCCTGTGTCCGGGTAAGGACAATCAAGCCAGGTCTGAAATGTCACCAAGTGAAAAGGGATAATTCCAGATGCCAGACATACTTTACAATCACATATTTCACTGTGTGTCAGATTTTTAGAAAAAAAAATAGCCAATCATCTTATTTTCTGTGGCACCACACGACCAGCAGGCCTAGAGAGGTCTGGGCAATGGCCCTGCCATCAAACACATGAATATTTATGAGAGGAGGTAAGTGGGATAATGAGCCCAGCCAGGTGGCACTGGCTTCGACCCACGGGGAAGGCCACAGACCCATGGGAAGTGTCCAGCCTCTAGGATTTCTGAAAGGGGGTTCCATTCAGGGATGGTGCAGAGACCCATTCAGCACACTGAGTCTGTTGGGGAATAGTGTTCACCCAACAGTGCCCGAACATGTTGTGCACCGGGTCTGGGCTGACGTGGGGTGAAGGATGACAGGCGTGCAGAGAAACACCCTCTGGGAGCAGCTGATGGCTGTTCATCTTATTGCCAAATACACACATATTTTATAGAGGGTCTCGGCTTACCAGAAAATCCAATCACATGAAGTTCAGCATTATTGGCCTATCACCTTTCCAACTCTGCTTTGCCCCGGTCCAATCCCAATCAAGGCTAGATGCTGCCATTAGGATGACTTGCTAAGCATATATGACAGTCTCTGTGTCTAGGGTTCATGTGACTAGGAGGTCAAGTGAGGCTCAAGGCCGAACTCCTGGTGCTGGCTGACACCCTGTTCTTGCTAACTTTGCCCAGATACTCCCTCTTGCAAGGCTGTGTTTCTGGGCTGCTTTGCAAGGTCAGATCATATCTGCACCAGTGTCTGTCATCTTGTTCCACATGAGTCCTTTTGTTGCAGGAGGGGAATTTTTTCCTTAAATTTTTATTAGTGAAACACCATGAGGTAGAGTTGTAGACTAACAAATTTTTGTGGTTGGTTATACAATGATCAAATACCCATCCCTCCACCAGTGCCCATTCTCCACCACCACCAGTCCCAGTATCCCTCCCACCCCCCACGCCCCCCATCCCACCCTGCCTCTGTGGCAGGGCATTCCCTTTTGTTCTCTCTCTCCTTTTGGGTGCTGTGGTTTGCCAAAGAGACATTGACTGGCAAACTTGTTTGGTCTATAGTCTACTCTCATCATGCATTTCCCATCCTGAGAGGAACCTCCCAACACCCTTTATTTGGTGCTCCCTTCTCTATCTGAGCTGCCTTTCCCCCTAGCATGTGAGGCTGTTCTCAAGGCCATGGAGTAATCCTCCTGGTACTTATCTCGGCTATTCTTGGGTGTTAGAGATGCAGTTCCTTGTGGGGACTTCCTCCTGTGGACTGTGACTTAGGGTCCTGAGCAGCCTGCCTGAGTCTCTGAGGCTTGAGGGGAGTCTTTGAGGGGGAAAGAGCTCATGTTGGTGGCAAGACTCCCCAGCAATTCCCCCTCCCCTGCTCCGCCGGCTGCATTGCACATGGCCACGTTCCCCATGCTGAAATGAAGCATGCAGATGTTTCCCTCTGATTCAGAGGGTAGCACAAAGCTGTCAAAGCAATGGCTAGCAGGGGAGAGAGATTCCACTCTGCTTGCAAAAACTATTCTTGAAGAAGTGTGCGGGGGGGGGGGGGGGGTGGAGGGGGGAGGAGCAGGGGAAGTGGGGGAAGGTGGTTCTGGGGAAGAACACTTTGACTTGGAGGGATTAAAACTCCATCTTAAAACTCAAGTGGCAGGTGGTGTTTATCCGGGCTAATGCCTCAGAGTTTACATGTTTGATTTTAGCAAGTGTGTTGGCAGATGCCTGAAATGAGCTACAGAAATGCATTTTGATTAGTAGCAGACCCCTGGCGGCCCCAAACAATAACGCCAATACCGGGACTGAGATTTGAATCTGCTCCTCTTGAGTCATGAGAATCTTCTGTGGGTAGAAGAGGCGATTAGGTACAGGTAGTTCAAACCACAGAGTTCCTTTGTACTCAGCAAAACAAGAGAAAGATGGCCTCGGAAGCTCTGTTACAGGTTATTTTAAGGAGTTCTGCGATCAGTTAATTACTGAGTGGCAAATTGCTGAAAAATTTGCAGTCTTAGGTATGGGCAGAGAAGTACACATTCCCAGGTTTTTATTTCAACTTGAAGGAGGCCAGTTAGAACGGGTTGACATGGTGACGGCAATGAGCATCGCTAACAGTAGTGAGCAGGACTTGAGACTTTCACATTCATTCTCTAAGAGCTTATGTGGCGGTTTCTGTTCTGATATACCCAGATCATAGACTTCCAGACCAAATGTTATCCAATGGCTTGGACCAAAGGACCAAAGGGCTGACAGGAGGCTAAGCCACCCGTTTTCCCAGAGACCAGCCCACTCATCTTCCTCTGATGGGAGGCAATGGCGCTTGTCCTAATGAGGACACTAGAAATACTGGAATCATGTCCACCATCATTCACAGTTCCTTTTAAATGGGTCACATCTGCAAAGACTCTTCTTACAAAGATCAAATCCAGAGGGAGCAGGGTTAGGAATTTTACCTGTATTTGTGGGTGGGGCATGATTCCACCAATAATGCACAGCTAATGATACAGCCTATGATGCCCCTGGTGGTCCTGTGACCTGCTATGTCCCTGAACAGAGTGCACTGTTTAACCACCAATTGCAACACAGCCAGAGGAGTTCGATTAAGGCATCAAAGACAGATGGAGATCTATAAGACAAAATCCCAGCTCCTGGCCCTGTGTTGTCTTGACTAGGAGAGAATGAGACAACTTTCATTCTCTGTAACCCAGATTCTCAAGGAACAAAAGTTCGAGGCAAGACTTTCTGGAGAGGGTGGAGTGTTTCTATTCCTTGGAAACAAATGTGAGAGGAAGAGGAAGTGAGACCTGAAGGAAGAGAAAGTGAAAATCAACAGTGACAAAACCAGACAAGCCATAATCCCTAAGAAAAATGGGGCTGATCCAAAGTCATCAACACATCTCTGGGGGAACCATGGGAGCACTGTACTGCAGACCAATCCGTGTGTGTGTGTGTGTGTGTGTGTGTGTGTGTGTGTGTGTAATGGTAGGAAGGGCAAGAAAACTCAACAGCTAGCCCTTTTAGTTTCCCGTGGGTATTTAATTCCTGCACAGATCCAGGTGGTAGCTGTGATTCCCTCTGGGCCGCCCCCCCCCCCCCCATATTCTACCCCCGCTCTGGGAAAACAGAACTGTGTCCTGCTCCATCTGAGCCAGAAGTGATAGGAGGAATGAGATTATTGGAACTGACCAGATGGTGTGGGGTCAAGCTGATATAGACCAGGCAGCTGGATGTCTGCAGTGCCCATCTATGTGGTCCGCCTGGGGGAGGTGTGCAAGAGATGAGGAGTGGGAGGGATGCCCAGACTGTGGTCCTACAAATGGCTCAGAGCTGGAGGCGGGGCAAATCTGGATGAATTCCGTCTCTAAATGCCTCGAGTCTATTTTCGAAAGCCATTTGCAGGTGGCTAAGCCCTCCCTGCCATCTCTTTCCCTGTGGGTGTCTTGAAAGTCTGACACTGATCAGGTGTGGGTTCAGACCTACCCTGCCCTCCTCTCCCAGTCGGAGCTCAGATGGAGGGCATCCCCTTGCTGAAGCCCCTCCTGAGGTCTGCATCTCTGCTCCCACACCAAAGCCCAGACCTGTCACCTCCCGACCCTGACCGCAGCCCCGAGCAGTCGCCCTCACCATTCAATGGCCAGATCTTCCTTCAGAAGAGCAGACTCTGGGCTGGGGTCACTGCAGCTCCAGGGAGGACCCAGAGGCAGACTTTCCAGTCCCCTGCCCTCAGCGGCCAGATGAGGGTGTGCCCTTCCCCAGAGTGTCTATTTTCAATGGCCCACCAAGGGCCTCAGAGGCTGGTCCTCTGGCCCAGTTCTGCTGGGCAAGAAGCACAAATACACCCACAGATGCCACAGGGCTGGTCAGCTTCTGCCTCCCCGCGGTTTGTCCTCTTCCTGTACCTTCTTTTCTTCATGGACCTTCTGTGCAGGGACCTTCTGCATCTGCACCAGCTCCCAGAGTCCAATAGACCATGGCCGGCCTTTTCTTGTTTTTAATTTTAAAAAGTAGTTCACAATATTGGGGGGGGGTCACACGCGGCAATGCACAGGGGTTACTCCTGGCTTTTTACTCAGAAATTACTCCTGGTGGTGCTCAGGGGACCATATGGGATGCTGGGAATCAAACCTAGGTTGGCCGTATGCAAGGCAAACCTCTGTACTATCACTCCAGCCCCAGTTCATAATATTTGATTACATTTAATATTTGAACACCAGTCCCACCACCATTACACCTTCCCATCACCATATTTTGGATGTTTCCATCTTAAACCCCAACCCATGCCCCAAAGCAGAACCGAAATAATTGGTTTTGTATTGTTCATTATAAAAAGCCACTGAAAATGATAAAAAAAAGTTTCCTTAGAGGAAAGAGTATGAAGATAGCTGTATTTCACCCAGGGACCATTAAGCCCTTCTATAAGAGATCACTAACATGTTGTTAGAGGTTGAGTCTTGTGTGGATATAAAAAATATATATATACATATATACATATGTAAAAAATGTTTCCCTCTAATATTTGTTGCTTCCTACTTTAAACCCCATTAAATATAGTGAGATACTCTTGGAGTATGGGTGGTGTGAGGTATGAGTTGTCGCACGGTCTCGAATGTGGAGCCGATCCTTTTCTTAATCCTGTGGGTATTAACCATGATGTGATCCTCCTGGCCCTTATCTCTACTGTCCTTAGGTGTTAGTCTCATATTATGCTACTTTATATTCCACAAATGAGTGCAGTCATTCTATGAACATCATACTTTAAAGATGAAGAATAGGAAGATCAGAGAGGAGAGTGATTCACTCAAAATCACACAGCAAGTGATCTCTGAGACCACTCTTAGCCAGCAACAGTGAGCCAAGATACTGGCTGCTGCATCCTGCCTGCCCAACTATATCAGACAGAAATCTTTGGTTCAGGCAGGCTTTGCGTCTTTCCCAAGATCAGACCACTACTTAGTGCACGAGCCACATCTGGAACTGGTCTCTGCTGCTCAAGTCACTCCCATATGTCCCTCCTGGTGCACGTGTGCATGAGACCATATAGGGAAGTCTAGCACCATTCTTAATTGTGGAGCATCTTCCCCATGTTGTGTAGGAAAAGATTCTCTTTCTCTGTGTCATTCCCACCTCTCCTGACTACAGACACTATCAAAATTGGATCCTTTGGCATCTATTTAGACATTAATTGTCCATCATTCAATCTCTTACTCATCTACCCATCCATCATTCTCATCTAGCTCTTCATTCATCATCTATCCACCCACACCTTACATTCATTATCCATTCATTCACCCAAATGCAATTCAAGCAGCTTTGACCCATTATCTACCCATCACCCATCTGTCCAGCTCTTTATGCATCCATCCATCCATCATCCATCCATCCATCCATCCATCCATCCATCCATCCACCCATCCACCCAGGTACCCATCCATTTGTTATCCTCAAACATTCACTAAGTCCAAAACTGCATGCCGAGGGCACAAAGAGAAAGCAAACAAAATCTTTCTTCAGAGAGCTCACTGTTTGGAGAGGGAGACATATGTGTGCTGTTAAGATTGCACTCAAAATTAGAAGCGCTGTGCTCTGGGTCATGTGGAAGGCACACCATGTATCTTGGGAATTGTTCATCGGTCTCAGGATGAAGGGAAAATAGCCAGGCACAAGGCTGAGTATCGGGATCAGGAGAGATAGTGAAAAAATGAGAGGTTAATGACTGCACCAACTTCAGCTCCAAGGTTTAAATTTTAAGTCCCTGAAAGCAATACTGAGGGCCTTGAACTTGACTCAGGGGGGCAGTGGAAAGCCATTAAAGTCTTTGTAACAGAGATGCCAAGTAGAGACCTTGAATTTTAAGACCAATGCAAGTGGAAGAGGGCAAAGAAGGTTAGCCTTGGTAACGGAAATTTAAGGCTCCTTTCATTGAGAAGGAGACTGAGAGAGACCTGGAATAGACAGGAAGGAAATCTTTTAGATTTGGGGTGGGGGCAGAGATGGACACACACAGTGGTGCTCAGGGGCCACTCTTGGCTCTGAGTTCAGGGATCACTCATGACACTCCTGCTCAGGAAAGGTGTGGTACCAGGATCAACCACATGCAAAGCAAATGCCTTCCCCGCTGTGCTGTCTCTCTGGCTCTGAGTCCTTTTAGGCATTTAAATCAGTTAACAAGGGTCTCTCCACTAGGAGATCATGAGGGTTGCAGAGAACAGAGTCCCTTGTATTTCCGGCTGTTGGTCCTCCCTCAACTAAAGCAACTCTACTTCTCGTTGCCTCTCCTAAGTGGTTTCCAGACTGTGTGGGGTGGGAGTCTGGTGGACCGGATAAAGCCCAGAGGCTTCTCCTAGGTAGGGATTGCAGATAAGCGGCAGCCTGTCTATAGAAATAAATATAAACCCTATAAATATATGGGCTTTTTTGGTTCTCTTCATCTGTCCAGTCTGCTTTCCCCCACAAGCACATGGTCTGATGGATAGATATGCGTCTGTGCATCTGAGGGGTTGGGATCTGTATACTTGTTGCTTGAAAATGTCTTTGGATTAAGACATTTTGTGGTAGCTGGGTGGATATCTGGTCAATGGGATATGGCATGAAGGGCACTTCTGCACTTTCCTCCTCCCTGACTGCATCCCATACAGGGGGTGCCCTGCCCCTATGCTCTGGGCAATGCATCCCCAGTGGAGCTTGCTGGGGCAAGAGAAGCAGCCCACACCAAAGGGATGTATGTACCCTTTCCTGGGAGAGCTTTGTCCCCACCCCTCCTTCATCTGCTGTTGCTCTTTCTGTCCTTCAGCTGTCCTTTCCATCCAGTCCAATCACAACTGCTGCTCGTTTTCCCCATGAAGTCACACCCTCTTCTTCCAGAACTCTCTCTCTTGTTTGTCCTTTCCATAGGTACTGAGCTTTCCCTCTCCTCTCTGCTCCATGGCCTTGGGGGCCCTCATGGAATCCCAGGAAGGCCCTTAGTGAGTGCCCTGAGCCCCAAGCCTTTGTAGTTCCTGGAGGCACCCAGGACAGGGGTCCCCATGTGAATGGTACCCAGACATCCTGAAAAGGATGGGCAATTGGCTGGAAGGGTCAGGTTCCAAATCAGGGACATTTCCAATGTCACCAGCGAGAGATACTGGCAGCCTTAGCCCAGAGAGGGAGCAGCCCAGAGGCTTTTCTGAGAAGGCCACCACAGATGACTTGGCCAGGATGTTCCTGATTTCGGGAATCCTACTTTCTGCTAGCCAGGCTTCAGGCTCACTCCCACCCAGTCCTCCTTTCACTCTGCTCCTGTCCCACTATGAAAGTCTGCCCCAGCCTGCTGGGGGTGACCAGGTGCTGCCTGCCTCAAAGTGCCCACAGAGCTATGTCCAAGGCCATGGCTGTGGCATTTGCTTTGCCCCTGCATGTGACCATGGATCCAAGGAAAAGAAGCAGGACTCACCACTTCTCTCTGCTTTTCTGCTCCCCTACTGCCCACCACTCAGTTTTGCTCTCATTTTCAGCTTGGGAAGAGTTTTTTGAATTTTTTTTGCCACACCCAGCAGTGCTCAAGGCTTATTCCTAGCTTTGTGCTCAGGGAATCACTCCTGGTGAGACTCAAGAGACCATAGGTGATACCAAACAGGGTTGGCCACATACAGGACAAGCATCTTAACCTGTGTGCTATTGATTCAGTCCCCGGGTATTTTCCCCATGGCATGGAATAGCCACAGGGCACAAGCCTAGTGAGGATTCCATGGTGAAGAAGAGGAGACTGAGCTTCAACCAGGTGGGTGTTGCCACAGCCGATCTCTACCAAGGTGGGACTCAGCTTAATTTTCTGACTTGGGAGTAACCTGACTACTTAGTGCCACCACGGGGTTAGGTCATGGAATTATTCACTCTTAGGGAAATAATAAAAACCCTGTTTTTCTCCCAGGAGTTTTCTTGTTGTTGGGCCAGAGCAATAGATACTACAGTGGACAGGGCTCAAGCTTTGCATGAGGCTGACCAAGGTTCAATCCCCAGTACCCAATATGATCTGCTGCATTCCTACGCAGGAGTGATTCCTGAGCACGGAACCAGTTAGTAAGCTTTGAGTACCCTGGAATGTGATCCCTTCTCCTCCCACCAAACAACAACAACATAAAGAGTTTTTCTTGCTGTGCAGTTGCCTGCATGGCATGAGCTGCCCATTGCTGGAAGCATCCAAGCCTAGACCTGGCACCTGTTTTGAGGGACACTGGGAAGGAAAGTGGACCACATGAGTTTCCTGCCAGTTCTGAGGGCCGAGCTTTCTGGAAACCTGGTCCTCCCAGGTTCCCCTTGGATCCACATGAAGCCCTGTCTGATTGTCAGGCACCAGGAAGAAACTCCTGCTCCCCACAGGCTGTGTCTGTGCAGTGCATCGGGTGACTGAGACACAAATTGCTCCCTGGACTCCACCGTCTGCGTCTGACTGGATGCAGATTCAGAGGAATGCGCCGTGCACGCTCCTGAAATCATCAGGATTTGGTTCTCCTGTACGGAAACATCCCACAAATGACAGTAATTATCAAGTCCTACCTGACATGATAGTCTTCAAAACATGAGAAGACGTTCCAGAAGCTTCCCTTTCTTTACTCCCAAACATCCTCCCTCCCTCTCTTCATCCCTCTTCCTGCTCTGCTCAAGTTCACTCTTAGTGTAGATGGTTTTCCATGTCCCACATCATGCCACATGTGAACCCACCATGTGCCAGAAGACTCCCACCTTTTTTTTGCCATTCTCCAGACTGCAGCAGATATGAGAGAACTGGAACATGGGTGCTTCCCCGAGCGGGCCCAGAGGCACCTAGGAGCTGTGTCTCTGCGGGGACTCAGCTGGGATCTATGGCTCTTGGTTGACCTCTTGGGGTTGGAGGGGGTGTGGGCTGTCCCCACCCATCTCACCCCTATGCTGTCCTGTGTCTTCCACATGGCAACACGTCTTCAGTGAAAAACCTGGGGTCCACAAAGGCAACATGGGGCCCCAGAGAGAGAACAGTGGGTAAGGCTATACCATCCTGAGCACTGCCAGGAATAATTCCTGAGTGCAGAGCCAGGTGTAACCCCTGAACATCACCAGGTATGGCCCCAAACCAAACTAAACCAACCAACTAACAAAAAACCAAACCCCCAAAACCAAACAAAAAAAAGGCAATACAAGGGCTGGAGCAATAGCACAGCGGGTAGGATGTTTGCCTTGCATGTGGCCAACTGGGTTTGATTCCCAGCATCCCATATGGTCCCCCGAGCACTGCCAGGAGTGATTCCTGAGTGCAGAGCTAAGAGTAAGCCCAGTGCATCACATGGTGTGACCCAAAAAGAAAAAAAAAAAGGCAACACAGATCTATTCAAGTTGGTCATCGAGTTGGGAGCACAGGTATCAGAGATCTTTGGGGGAGGGAGGTGAGCATTATACTGGCTGAAGTCTTTAGATTGGATTCTTGCATTTAGTGATGAGTATTGAGGTTTCTTCCATGTTACTTCATGGTTTGAAAGTGACCTTTCTTGCTCCTTCTCCTCTCTTCCTTCCTTCCTTCCTTCCTTCCTTCCTTCCTTCCTTCCTTCCTTCCTTCCTCCCTCCCTCCCTCTCTCTCTTTCTTTCTCTCTCTCTTTCCCCCCCCCACTCAAGAATATTCTACTGTGTGGTCATACCACAGTTTATTTGCCCCTTCACCTACTAAAGAATATCTTAGAGCCAGAGAGATAATATAGCAGGAAGGATATTTGTTTTGCAGGCAGCTAGATCGGATTTGATCCATATTGCACTATCCCTGAGCACAGAGCTAGGAGTAAGGCCTGAGCATCACTGGATGTGACCCAAAACCCAAATACATAAATAAATAAATAATGTCTTCATTGCTTCCAGGTAATAAAACATAAGAATAACTTTGCGATACGCATCTCTGAGTAGGTTTTCAGCAGGTTTTCTTGTAGAATGTGTTTGACTTCATTGGTCAATAATGAGGGGCATGATTGCTGGGCCCTATGTAGCAGTGTTTTGAATTTTATAAGAAATTGACAGTCTTCCAAAGTGGCTGCCCTATTTTGCATCCCCACAGGAGAGAATGAGAGCTTCTGCTACTCCACACCCTCCCCAGCACTTGATATTGGCTTTTGGTAATTGTAGCAGGTGTTCTGGTGTTCCATTGTGATTTTAAGAAGTAATCCTCTGATCTAGGGTATCAAACATCTTTTTTTAAATATATTTACTTGCCATTTGGTTATTTGCCCATTCACCTACTAAAGAAATATCTTAAAGCCAGAGAGACAGTATAGCAGGAAGGGTACTTCTTCTTTTTTTCTTTTTTGTTTATTTGATTTTGTTTCTCTTTGGGGTTATGGAACACAGCTAGCAGTGCTCAGGACTTACTCTTGGCTTTGCACTCAGGGATCACTCCTGGAAGGTACAGGGGACCGTATGTAGTGCTGGGAATTGAAACTGGGTCAATCGTGTACAAGGCAAACAACCTGCTTACTATGCTATCATCCTGGCTCCATTTCATTATCTTTATTATATAGTTGTTAAAGTCTTAGGATATGTTAAAAATTTTTTGGTTGTTCATTTTCTCACTTTTGAATTTAAATAACTGTTGTTCTATTTCAGAATTAATAGCTTTTTTTGTCAGTTATTTCATTGGGAAACATTGTTTAGCCATTTATGACTTGTCTTCACATTCTCTATTTATGACATTGTCTCTTGTAGTGATGTTTTAAATGTAATTGAGCCTAACTGCTGAATTCTTTCTCTCATGGATCTTGGTGTTGTTTTCATTTTTGGGTGTTGTTTTCAATTCTTTCTCTCAGGGATGCTGACCTAGAATCATTGCTCTAGGTCTACCTGACTTTTCTCACACTTTTTTAAAAAAGGAATTTTATTGTTTCATGGTTTTGTTTATGATCCATTGTACATTCTTTTTTGTGGATGGTATTCTGGGGACACTAGTGGAGGAAAGTGGAAGGGATAGGTGTTGGAAGTTTGTATGCCTGAAACTCATCATGAATAACTTTGCACCTCACAGTAACCAAGTAAAATAAAATCTTTGCTTCATTGTATTTCCTGTGTTTCATCATTAAAGATTAGCATTAAAAGAAAGATTTGGGTTTTATTTTGTTGGTGGTGGGGTGGGGGGCCATATCTGGCTATGCTCAGAGCTTAGTCCTTGCTCTGTGTTCAGGGATCACTCAGGGGACTAGATAGGGATCAAACTTAGGCTGGTGACATGGGTGGCAAGTAAGACAAGCATCTTGTCAGCTGGTTTATCTCTCTGTTCAGCAACCCTAACCCCATTAGGTTTATCTAGCTACGTTTCAGTGTTTTTCATTGATTATTTGTCTGTATCCTCCCAACCCCCAATACCAAGCTGCCTTGTTTCTTTATAGTTAGTCTTAAAGATGGGTGATGTCTCTCCTCTGATACTGTTCTTTGATGTTTAATTGACTATTCTAAATCCTTTGCCTTTCCATATAAAACTGGGCTGGAGTGATAGTACAGCGGATAGGGCATTTGCCTTGTATGCGGCTGACCTGGGTTCAATCCTATATGGTCCCCTGGCACTACCAAAAGTAATTCCTGAATGTAGAGTCAGGAGTAACCCCTGAGCATCATTAGGTGTGACCAAAAGAAAATAACCAAAAATCTCCATGTAAAATAAGAATTTATCAGTATCCACCAAATAACTTTCTGGGATTCTCATTGGAACTCTATCAAATTTACAGATCAAGTGGGGGAAAATCTCAGCAAAATGAGCTTCTTAGACATGAGCAGAGAATCCTTCTCCACTCAGTTCTTCTTTGATTAGAGCCTTGTAGATTTTGTCAGGATGCTAGATGGATCCCTTGCTTTTTCAGCTTAAGAGTGTCAAGACATAATCATGTAGTAATACTGCCTGAATTATTGAAAGGGAGAGTTTTCCAGGGGGAACTAGCCTAAAGATGTGACCTGTCAAAAGAGAATGTCAGCCTTCTGAGAGAGCAGAGGTTCGGTTGCTGGCCTCAGGGAATAGGCCTCCAGGATTTCCACAGTTGCAAGGAAATGAATTCCACTATGTAGTCAGAAAAACTCAGGACCCAGCCCCAGTCAACCCTTTGCACCCTGTGAAATGTAAAGCAGAGGATTCTGCTAGCCTTACCAGAGTCCTGATGCGCTGAAACTGTCAGTAGAGACTCTGGATCTGCTTTCAACTGCTGAGCTCGGGCCGATTTACTGCACAGTAACAGAACAAATAAACTGGACGCTGTGCTGACCCTTGGGGGTGGGGAACTGGGCAGCACTGACATGGGGCTTTAGCACTTTTCCCATATACTTATTATAATATTAATTTTTGTTTTGTTTTGTTTTGTTTTTTTCTTTTTGGGTCACACCTGGCGGGGTGCTCAAGGGTTACTCCTGGCTCTGCACCCAGGAATTACTCCTGGTGGTGCTCAGGGAACCATATGAGATGCTGGGAATCGAACCTGGGTCAGCCCCGTGCAAGGAAAACGCCCTACCTGCTGTGCTATTGCTCCAGCCCATATATGTTAATTTTGCAATGCAAGAGCAAAGGGACTTGTTTTCCTGTAGATTTTCTCCTTGATGCTCTTACTGTGCTTCCAAAGCAAGCTCAAAACCCAACGGCTTCACGGCTGACCGCTGAGGCCTAAAGTGGGACAGTGACCCTGTTTCTTGCCCGAAAGAAGTCCAAAGAGAGGCCCTAACCCAGGGGGCCCTCCCTAGCTTCTAGAACACCTATAGCCATCCAGGGGTCAGACAGGGCTCCCCACCCCCGCCACATGCACAATCCTCCCATCACGGATAATCACGATCACGATCATCCTGTTGTTTGTCGACTGCCTCGAGCAGGCACCAGTAACATCTCCTTTGTCCTAGCCCAGAGATTTTAAAAAGTGCCATAATCAATGCTCTTTCAGGGTTAGGAGAATGAGACCCATTATTGTTACTGGTATTTGGCATATTGAGTACGCCACGGGGAGTTTAGTAGACTCTGCCGTGCGGGCAAGATACTTTCGGTAGCCTGCCGGGTTCTCCAAAGTAAGAATGAGATAATAAGATGTCGTTTCTGGGAGCTGGGTTTTATAGTCTTTGGGTCTTGGCCGTTGATGGGATTACCTGGCGCTGGGGGCAGTTGGTGGGTATGATGCCTGCCTACTGGAAGATGGAGGATCTGGGTGGAGGATGCTCAGCCCCAATCCAAGCAGACTTGGAGATCCCCCCCCCCCCCCCCCCGGGAACCCGCATGCCTGGGTTCCTCTGTTGGTTCCTTCATGCATGAGGCTTGTCCAGATGTGTGGAGGGTGGTCTCAGCATGGCTGTGGCTGGTTCTGGAGGTCTTCGGCTGCTGGGGCTCTGCTCAGGGCGGGGAGGGAAACTCAACCCGCCCCCCTCCAAGGGGCCCCGGTGAGGGCAGCCAGGCGCGGGGGCAGGAGACTCTGAGCAGCTCTCTTCCGGGAGCTGGGTTTTATAGTCTCTGGATAATGGGGAGACTGATCAAAGGGCTGGAACAGAAGCTTTGCATGCAGGAAGGGTTCCAGTACTGGCGTGGGGAAGGAGGTGTGGGGAGTGGGGACAGGTATCCCCAGCAGGACCTGAGCAGTATCACATCCTCTGGCCCTTGAGTTTAACAGTCCCTGGGTTGAAGGAGCATTGTCAGTAGGGCCCCAGCATCTCCTGAGCACCCGCTTGGGAGGCCCAAAAGAAATCAAAGAAAAGTAGTAGCAAAGAATAGGAAGGAAGTGTTCCACAACTGGAGCAGAGAAATGCATATCCCATGATTCTCTGTGGCTCCTACTCAGCCCCTCCCACCCACCGGGTGGGCTCCCGGGGACTCTATTCCAAGGTGGAGGGGGGAGGTGGGAGGAAGAGGCTGTGCTGGGAGGGGGCAGGTGGTCTTCAGGTCTGTCATCCTGGGGTTCCAGGCAGCTCCCTGGCAGGGAGAGGTATGTAGCCAATAATGAAATGCAAATTTTTGATGAAGTACAGAACTAAATCTTAATGAAAGGTATTATTAAATTCTGCAACACACAATGAAGTTTCAGCTGAACAGAACTGATTATTCCATAAAAGGGACTCGATTACAGCTTGCATCATTCATAGTCTAGACAAATCACTTAGATACACATGTGCTGGTTTTAATTAGCGCCCTGGAAATGAAGCATTCTGCAGCCCAAAATGTTACTGTTTGACAAATAAAGGAATACATATTTAATAAAGAAAATGCAGCAAACAATCAGCTTCTCATAATGCTGAAATAAACTGCGGGTTTTTTCCTCTTTCCTTATTTAAACAAGAAAAAAACACATTAAAATTGTTGCTTCTTGTATCTAATCTAGGGTTTGTACTCCCCAACCCCGCACCTCCCGCCAGCATCCCAAAATGTACAATTCTAATGGAAGTTATATGCAGCACTGAACATACCTCAGCAAGAAACTTTCCGTTTTTAGCCAAAAAGTCCAGACGTTTCCCCCTGGCTTCATTCTTCAGGAAATTCTCTGTGGCTCCTAGTTCCTGGCTCAATTTCTGCGCATCAACGAAAAGAGATAGCAAAGAGATTTATTTTTAATTTTTCATTCTATGGTGTTTCTGTCTGAACCATCTCCAACCCCAGCAGGGGTTTGGGGGTAGATTAGTCGGCCACTAGCCAGAGCCCTGAGGTCAGGAGGAGGGGAAGGCAACACAATTCGGGGCTGAGGGAACAGCAGAAAATTTGTGGGGGGAGGGGACAGTTCTGGAGGCTGTTGGGTCAAAAGTGAGGAGCTATTAAGGTCCCTGGAGAGGTCCTTTACCCTCGTTTTCTTAAGTCCTCCTTCTTGCTATATCCTCATAAGGGCCTGGCCTCCCTGTGTGTATGCAGAGGAAGAGGGATCCCTGGGGTCTCCTAAGGGGTCCTGCCCTACCCTCACTGTAATCTTAATAACTGCCTTATTTTACTGTGCCAACGATTATTGGAAATGATCACTCTGGACAAGTACTGAGTGCTGAAAGTAGGTAAAGGATATTGATAATCTTTCAGTACCTTTATTGCAAACCAAAAGGTCCAGAAGGAAGAAGAGAAAGAGAGAGAGAGAGAGAGAGAGAGAGAGAGAGAGAGAGAGGGAGGAGGGGGAGAGAAGAAAAGTGCCTACCGGGGCTGGAGCAATAGCACAGCAGGTAGGGTGTTTGCCTTGCACGCGGCCAACCCGGGTTTGATTCCCAGCATCCCATGTGGTCCCCTGAGCACCGCCAGGAGTGACTCCTGAGTGCAGAGCCAGAAGTAACCCCTGTGCATCACCGGGTGTGACCCAAAAAAGCAAAAAAAAAAAAAAAAAAAAAAAGAAAGAAAGAAAAAAAAGAAAAGTGCCTACCATGGAGGCAGGTGGGCCTTGGGTGGCAGGAGAGAAACTGGTGGGGATGTTGGTGGTGGCAAATATACAGTGGTGAAGGGATGGGTGTTAGACTATTGTATGCTGAAACCCACTCATGAACAACTTTGTATCGCACAGTGATTAAATTAAAAAAAAATACTGCTGTGTTTTTTGGGGCAAGGGAGCCACACCCAGTTGTGCTCAGGGCTTACTCTTGGCGATGCACAGGGGTTACTCCTGGCTTTGCACTCAGGAATTACTCCTGGCAGTGCTCGGAGGACCATATGGAATGCTGGGGATTGAACTTGGGTCAACCATGTGCAAGGCAAATGCCCTCGCCACTGTACTATCACTCTGCAACCCCTTCGTAACCTTCTTAAAGGCTTCATTTCCAGCCACAGTCATGCCAGGGGCCAAGATTCAACATCCTGACTCAGGGAGACAGAGATGGGCACCTTGCAGAGACTATGCGGAGTGGGACCTGGGGCTCACACCAGGGAGGAAGGGATGGGCAGTCTTGGCTGCAGAGATGCTCTGGCCAGGCAGGTGCAGAGGACGATGGGTTTGGTGGGGAGCTAGGGGAGGGCATTCTGGAATTAGGCCTGGAGTTAGTGAAGGTTCTGGAGATTGTGAAGGTTTAAGAGGGAGTCCGGGTGCCAGGGAGGGAGCGTGCTTGCTTGGGAGATGAGGTTGTGTCGTGCCTATGAGAAAGAAGCATCCCCGTCATGTCCTAGTCTCTCTCAATCCCAGGAGAGTTACATTGCCTTCAGAGTGACAGCAAGCATAAGCAAGAATTAGGAAACTATCTTTGTGCCCAATCAAATGCTCTCTCACTCTTTCCTTCACACACATCTATGAAGGGCCTGGGAGTCTGGATGCTGTGCCAGCCATAGTCAAGGAAAGGGATAGTCCCAAGTAGGTCAGGGATGGGGTCATCGGTTAAAGCTATCCACGTTGTACAGGTGTCTGAGACGATCCTATGTTAGAAGACAGCAGAGAAATGGAAGAGCACAGCGGAGGCACTGTGGCCCCTGAAAGGGTGGGGACCTGGTGTGGGAGAGCAACCCCAGGGGACTTCTTGGAAGAGGAAGTAATACTAAGAACTGAGCTTTGTAGGATGGGCAAGAGTGAGACCAGAAACAGATTGGATTTGGGGCAATGCTACAGAGGACATGCTGTGGATATACCCTTTGCTTGCTTCTGTGAGCCTCTCTCTGGGCCCACTCAGAACTCCCTTGACTCTGCTTCCAGGGATCCTGCACTATTCCATATGGTACCCAGGTTACAGAATATTAACAAAAATGGGGTCTCTTCTTACAGTGGAATATAATTCCAAAAGACATAAAGTACTGACATAGGGGTTGATCAGTCCAACCTTGAAAACATGTTCAATGAATAAGTCAGACTCACAAAGCTTACGGGAATAGGAAGTGGGTTCGTGGTCGCTTAGGGCTGAGGATTTGGGGTGATGGCTAAAGAGTTTGGTGTCTATTTGGGGCGTGATTAAACTGATTTAAAATTATGTGTCATCAGCTCTATTTACAATAGCCGGAATCTGAAAAACAATCTGAGCACCCAAGAACATATGACTGGATAAAGAAACTTTGTTACATTTACACAATGGAATACTATGCAGTGATTAGGAAAAATGAAGTCATGAAATGGGTATGGAGAGTATCATGCTGGGTGAAATGAGTCAGAAGGAGAGGTACAGGCATAAAATGGCTGCATTTATTTGTGGGATATAAAAAAAATAGTATGAGGCTAACATACAAGGCCAGAGAAAATAGGGACCAGGAGAACTGACAGTGACTGAAAGCTTACCACAGATATAGCAGGGGAGGGTAGGGGTAGAGGGCAGTTAGGATAGAGAAGTTCAATAATAGTTGGAAATGATCACTCTGAACAAGAACTTAATGTTGAAAGTAGTTTAGGTATCAGTATGGCTTGCAATACAGATATTTCAGTACCTGTATTGCAAACCATAATCCCAGAATGAGAGAGAAACAGAAGAGAAGAGAAGAGAAGAGAAGAGAAGAGAAGAGAAGAGAAGAGAAGAGAAGAGAAGAGAAGAGAAGAGAAGAGAAAACTGCCTGCCATAGAAGCAGGGAAGAGGCAGGAGGAAATCTGGGACATTGGTGATGGGAAATGTACACTGGTAAATGGACAGATGTTGGAACGTTATATAAATGAAACCGAATCATGACCAACTTTGTAACTATATATCACACTGATTCAATTTTTAAGAAATAAAATTATTGGGGCTATGGAGCTGCCAGCAGGTCAATCTGTACCTGTGAGGCAAATGCATCAGCAGCCTGATAGCACCATCAGACTTTCAGATACCCCAAAATTGCTCCTGTGCCTTTGGCCAGACCCCAAAAACTTGGGAAAAGTTTACCAAGAAAGTAAACAGCCAAAAGTTAGATATGTGGAGACACACCCACAAACCACCTCCGGCTCAGCTATATAATTGGAGGTATGGCCTCACTGGTTCCTGATAGAACTGCTTAATGGCCATGATCCCAGAGACTCAGAAACGAATCTCGTAATCCAAAGGCTTTTGGCAGAAATGTGCCCTGTTCCTGCAATAGATTATAGGGGCTGGGCTACTCCAGGTGGCAATAGGTTTCATGCCTTGGCCTATTCCCCTTGGCGGCCCGGTGACCACCATCCTCCAGAGGCCACTGGACAGTCAGGTTTGGGCCTGCAGTGACGAGACACATGGGGCCTCACCAGATGGGGGTGGAACTGGCCCTTTCTTCCTCATCCCAGCGAGACCCGGAGACACCGCCTACAAACGGCCTCTCTGGCTCCTGATCAAGCTGATTAATGACCATGATCCCAGAGACTCAGAAAAAAATCTCGAAACCCAGCTGCTTTTGGCAGAAATGCATCTGGACTGCAAACAAAGTGGCTGCTGCCTCAGAGCTTATTGGAAAGCCAGGTATGAGCCGGCAGTGATGGGGCAACTGCAATCTCATGGGAAGGGGAATGGTACTGGCTTGTCCTTCACGCCCTACCGAGGTCATGAGTTGCCCCCCACAAGGGGCTCTCCGGCATGACCATTGCTCCAGAGGCAAAAGGACTTAATCCAGAGCCCGGCAGCTTGCTGCAGAAAAGAGAATGGACCATGTGTTAAATTACAGCACCGTGCCTCCCCAGGAGAAAAAGGGTGTTGCTCCCCTCCACCTTTTTTTCCCCTGGCATCAAGGTGGCCACCGCCTCAGAGCTTATAGGAAAGCCAGGTATGCGCTGGCAGTGATAGGGCAACTGCAGTCTCATGGGAAGGAGGAAAGTAACGGCTCATCCTTCACGCCCTATCAAGGTCACAAGTTGCCTCCCTCGAGTGGCTCTCTGGCACAGCCATAACACCAGACACACAGAACCAATACCATAATTATCTGGCTCTTTGCAGAAATCCAAAATCATTATATGATTCTCATAACCAGCTATATGAAACAAAGTATTTCACAATGCCTTTTCAGCAATTCTGATTATTGGGGGCGGGGGAATTCTAAACAAAAATGGTGTATCTTTTGTCGAAATAATGCATGTAATCAATGTAGAGAAGAGTTGAGTGGAAATCATCTGCCTTACAACCATTGGGAGGGGTATATTGGGGTTCTTGGTGGTGAAAAATGAGTACCGGTAAAGGGAGAGGTGTTTGATCATTGTATGACCAAGACTTAAACCTGAAAGCGTAGTAACTTTTCCCACAGTGATTCAATAAATAAATATAAGAAGAAAAAAAGAATTATCCATGGTGATAGGAGCACAGCTCTAAATATACTAAAAGCCATTGAATTCTTTCTTTTAATTTTTATTAGTGAAACACCATGAGATACAGTTGTAGACTTACAAATTTTTGTGATTGGGTTTCAATTTTACAATGATCAAGTACCCATCCCTCCACCAGTGCCCATTTTCCACCACCACGAGACCCAGTATCCCTCCCACCCCCATCCCCCCATCCCACCCTGCCTCTGTGACAGGACATTCCCTTTTGTTCTCTCTCTCCTTTTGGGTGTTGTGGTTTGCAAAAGAGGCATTGAGTGGTAATCATGTTTGGTCTATAGTCTACTTTCAGCATGCATCTCCCATCCTGGGTGGATCCTCCCAACACCCTTTATTTGGTGCTCCCTTCTCTATCTGAGCTGCCTTTCCCCCTAGCATGTGCAGCTGGCCTCCAAGCCATGGAGTAAATCTCCTGGTACTTATCTCAGCTATTCTTGGGTGTTAGTCTCCAATTTTGTTACTTTATGTTCCCCATATGAATGCAGTCTTTCTATGTCTGTCCCTCTCTTTATGGCTCATTTCACTAAGCATGATACTTTCCATGTAGTACCACTTGTATGTAAATTTCATGACTTCATCTTTTCTAACAGCTACATAGTACTCCATTGTGTAGCTGTACCAAAATTTCTTTAACCAGTCATCTGTTCTCGGCACTCAGGTTTTTTCCAGATTCTAGCTATTGTAAACAGTGCTGCAATGAACAAACAAGTGCAGATGTCACTTCGACTATACTTTTTTGCCTCTCTGGGATATATTCCCAGGAGTGGTATTGCTGAGTCAAATGGGAGCTCAATTTCTAATTTTTTGAGAATCGTCCATACTGTTTTCCAAAAGGGCTGAACCAGTCAGCATTCCCACCAGTAGTGAAGGAGGGTCCCTTTCTCACCACATCCACGCCAACACCGGTTGCTTTTGTTCTTTTGGATGTGGGCCAGTCTCTGTGGTGTGAAATGATATCTCAATGTGGTTTTGATCTGCATCTCCCTGATTAATGATGTAGAGCATTTTCTCATGTGCCTTTTAGCCCTTTGGATTTCTTCTTTGAGAAAGTTTCTGTTCATTTCGTTACCCCATTTTTTGTGGGGTTGGATGTTTTCTTCTTGTGGAGTTCAACCAGTACTTTGTATATCCTTGATATCAACCCCTTGTCAGATGTGTATTGGGCGAATATTCTTTCCCAATCTGTAGACTGTCTTTGTATTTTGGTCACTGTTTCTTTTGAGGTGCAGAAACTTCTTAGTTTAAGGTAGTCCCATTTTTCTGTCTCTGTTTTCACTTGTTTAAGCCATTGAATTCTTGAATTGCCTTATTGGTTTCAGGGTCATACCTGGTGATGTTCAAGAATTAGTCTCGCTCAATGCTTCAGAGGTTGCTCCCAGCATACTTGCAGAACCATGAAGTATTGTGGCTCCAACCCTAGGTTCCTTTCATGCGAACACATGCTTCAATACTTGAGCTATCTCCCCAGGCCTGGACTATTGATTTGTTTGGGAGCTACACCCAGCATTAATTAGGGCTTACTCCTGGCTCTGTGCTCCGGGATCACGCCTGGCATGGTTCAGGGGACTATATGGGTTGCCAGGAATTGAACCTGGATAAGCTGCATGCAAGGCAATTAATTGCCTTACCCACTGTACTCTGGCCCCTGAATTATCAATTTTAAATGAACTGATTGCATGAAATGTGAATTATATTTCAATAAAACTGTTAAATGATATACAATTAAGAAATTCCAGGGCCAGGGGTTAAGATGTTTACCTTGCATGTGACAGACTGCATATGGTCCACTGAGCACAGATTCAGGGGCAGACCTGAAGTGTGGTTTAAAAGAACAAAAGAAAAAGAAAAAAAATAAAGAAATCCCATTCTGCAGTCCTCTCGTCACATTTTTGATGCTTAAGAACCACTTGTGGGTAGCAGTGCCCGTTTTGGATAGTGAGATGTAGTGAATGCCCACCATGTCCCCACAGATAGCCCTGCCATCCCTGCCACTGAACACTCTCCTCTTGTTCTTGGTGTTGCTTTTGGTCTCTCACCTCAAATCTGTAAGCACCACAAAGCTAGCCACTCCCTCCATTCTCAGCAACCCTAGTGGAAGCTGGAACCAGGGAGGAACAACCATGTTGGTCACTGAAAAGAGTCAGTAAATTTCTAGCCCTTTCTTGACGTCCTCATGCTAGCTCAGGTCTTCCCTTCCTTTGGAATAGTGAGGTATTTGTGATAGTGCAGTATTTGCTCACCTGTCCCACTGACTGGTCCCTACTACCTGACCCCTACCTGTATCCCACCACCCTTATTCTAAAGATGGGAACCTGGAGGTTGAAGAGGTTAAATGACTTGCCCAAACTCGCATATATTTGTCTGCTGAATCTTCTTTCTGCAACAAAGTACCATGAAAGTGGCTAAGACAATAGACATTTATTCTCTCATGGTTCTGGAGACGTTCAAAACAAAGAAGTCAATGAGAGTGATTCCTTCTTGGGGGCTCAGACTGACATCATGCCCCTCACCCCAACTTTACTGTCTGTGGGAAATCTTTGGCATTCCTTGGCTTGTGGCAGCATCACTGTGGTCTCTGCCTCTGCTCCATGGTGGTTCCTCGGGTTAAAAGGTCACCAAAGTCTGGATACCCTCTTTTCATATGACCTCATTTTCTTTTTTTTTATGTTATAGCATTTAATTCTTTTTAAATTTTTTAATGAAACACTGTGAGATACAATTACAGACTTACACACTTTTGTGATTACGTTTCAGTCATACAATGGTCAAGTACCCATCCTTCTACCAGTACCCATTCTCCACCATCAATGTTCCCAGTATCCCTCCCACCCCCCCACCCCATCCCCCACCCCCTGCCTCTGTGTCAGGCACATTCCCTTTTACTCTCTCTCTCCTTTTGGGTGTTATGGTTCACAATACAGGTAATAAATGGCCATCATGTTCAGTCTATAGTCATATGGCCTCATTTTCACTTAAATCGTAATCACAGCTGCCAAAGTGCCATTTCCAATTAAGATCACATTCTGGGTGGGGGTATTAGGACATCAACATATCTTTTGTGTGTGTGTTTGTGTGTGTGTGTTTATATTTCCAACAGTTTAAACTATTTATTGAAGTCTGATTAGGATTTGGTGATATACGATAAAAAGTGGAATGCATTCTTTTTTTATTTTCCAACACATTTTTTGGTGGTGGGGGTAGGTATAATTTAATCCATCACCAACAAAGGTCAGTCTTTCCAAGCTCCAGTCAAAGCCACTAACTGCATTCAATTGCCACTTTTATTACATGGAAAAAGCACGTGGATACTTGAGTCCCATGTACCCATTTTATAGCTAGCGGGACTGAGGGGCTGGTGAGTGAACTCCTGAACCTCTCTCCCCGTTAACTGAGGCTGCTCCGTGGGAAGTAGAATTCCCGTGGCTGCCTGGCATCTTTCCTTTTCTGCTCCTGGCTTCCATCAGGCATCCTCCTGGCCCTCTGTTACAGCCTCCAACTTCAGACTCCTTCCAGACCTTGCCCTAGTGATTTACAGCTGTCACCCTCGAGCATCTGCTCCTCTAAGTCCTGTTCCGGGGGAATTTTATCTGCTATATTTGGCATTTGCTGCTCCTTCTTCCCCCTTTTCACTCAGGAACCCCCTCCCCCACCTCCAATTCTCCTTGCAAGGGCTGCAATGTGCCAACTGGTCATGCTGGAGGCAGAGCTAGCCTCTGGCTATGTGGATAAGATGTCTGTCAAAGTTATTTTTGTCATGCCCATGCCTGTTTTTCATTCTATATGATCTCAATAAATACACCAGTATAAATCAATTGCACAAACAACCAACTATTGAAGAACAATCTGAAGTTTGCATAATTGGCTCAGAATCCAAACTGCTCCCCAAACACACTTGGGTTCGTTGTCTATTTCCAGCCCTGCCCTCTGCAGCCTGGAGCCCCACTTCCAAGGCCAGTGCCTTCCTCTACACAGGCAGCTGTCCCCCATGAAGGCTCTGCTCTTCAGGCTCAGTGCAAGGCTCTGCCAGAGGCCATATCTTCCGCAGCTGCTGAGTTGGAGAGGTGTCTTCCAACGCCTGGGCTTCCTCATCACTTTGGACATTGTGAAACTGTCTTCCTCTAATCCTGCGTTGTCGGGAAGTGTCTGTCTGCCTGGGGGCCTTCATTACACACCTTGAGTCAAGCAAACTCAGGGATTCTAAGCAAATACAGGCTCACCACATCCAACCAGATCCCACCCTCAGCGCCTCCTATAGGGAAGCTTAGGAACCTCAGTTCCCTTGCACAGACGTCTGGGGGCTGCTAATGTCTACAAACTATTCTCCTTAACTACCAAAACATCTCCAGAGTATAAACCCTAATTAGTGTGTGTGTGTGTGTGTGTGTGTGTGTGTGTGTGTGTGTACGTGTGTGATAGAAGGTCAATAAGTATCTGAAAAACAATTGAGTGGGTGATTTTAACTCATTGCACTTAGACTAAGATGCCCTGCTAGTATTAGGGATCAACTGAGGACAATAGAGAAGTGGTCTGAGCAAGGACTAGAAGAACAATGTGTGTGTGGGGAGGGGTTGGGGGGATCTAGGGTGCTTCTTTGTATTGAAACTATAGAGCCAAGCAGGCCTTGGGCAAATCCCAGCTCTTCCTCTTATTAGCTGTGTGTGACAGGATGTGGGATACATAGGATTAGCAGATAATCAGGGTTCAAACCCCAACTTTACCACTTGCTGGTTGCACAACCTTGACCAGTAATCTTGCACCTTGCCTCCTTGTTAAAAACCTGCCATTTTAGGAAAAGGGAGCTCAGATAGAGAAGGGAGCACCAAATAAAGGGTGTTGGGAGGATCCTCCCAGGATGGGAGATGCATGCTGAAAGTAGACTATAGACCGAACATGATTGCCACTGAATGCCTCTCTTGCAAACCATAGCACCCAAAAGGAGAGAGAGAGAACAAAAGGGAATGCCCTGCCACAGAGGCAAAGTGGGATGGGGGGGATGGGGAGGGAGGGATACTGGGATCCGTGGTGGTAGGAAATGGGCACTGGTGGAGGGATAGATATTTGATCATTGTATAATTGAAACCCAAGCACAAAAATTTCTAAGTCTATAACTGTACCTCATGGTGTCTCACTAATAAAATTTTTTTAAAAAACTGTCATTTTCATATATATGCATATATATACATATATATATATATATATTGGGCTGGAGCGATAGTACAGCGGGTAGGGCATTTGCCTTGCATGCAGCCAACATGGCCGACCCGAGTTCAATTCCTCTGCCCCTCTTGGAGAGCCTGGCAAACTACCGAGAGTATCTTGCCCGCACAGCAAAGCCTGGCAAGCTCCCTGTGATGTATTAGATATGCCAAACACAGTAACAATTGTCACAATGGAGACGTTACTGGGCCCACTCGAGAAAATCAATGAACAATGGGAGGACAGTGACAGTGATATATATATATATATATATATATATATATATATATCAAATGAATGCAGTCATTCTCTATCTGTCCCTCTCCTTCTCACTCAACTCACTCAGCTTGGTACTCTCCATGTCCATCTATTTATAGGCAAACTTCATGACTTCATTTTTAGTAATAGCTGCATAGTATTCCATTGTGTAGCTGTGCCATAGTTTCTTTATCCAATTGTCTGTTCTTGGGCATTCAGGTTGTTTCCAGATTCTGGCAGTATAATATTGCAAACCACAATGTCCAAAAGGGGAGAAAGAGAGAGAGAGAGAGAGAGAGAGAGAGGGAGGGAGAGAGAGAGAGAAGAAAAGCACCTGTCATAGAGGCAGGTAGGGGGTGGGGGCTGGGGGGTGATGGGAGGGAATCTGGAGACACTAATGCTGAGAAATGTACACTTGTTGAGTGGTCGAGGTACAGGTGTTGGAATACTGTATGACTGAAATTCAATCATGAACAGCTTTGTAAGGGCCTATGTCTCAGTGATTCAATCACGATCACGATCACGGTCATCCTGTTGTTCGTCGATTGCCTTGAGCAGGCCCCAGTAACATCTCCTTCGTCCTAGCCCTGAGATTTTAAAGTGCCATATTCAAGGCTCTTTCAGGGTTAGGAGAATGAGACCCATCATTGTTACTGGTATTTGGCATATTGGGTACACCACGGGGAGTTTGCCAGACTCTGCCGTGTGGGCAGGTTACATTCAGTAGCCTGCCAGGTTGTCCAAAGTAAGAATGAGATAATAAGATGTCGCTTCCGGGAGCTGGGTTTTATAGTCTCTGGGTCTTGACCGTTGATGGAATTACATGGCACCGGGGGGGGGGGGGGGGGTCAGTTGGTGGGTGTGACCTCCGCCTACTGGAAGATGAAGGATCTGTGTGGAGGATGCTCAGCCCCAATTTGAGCAGGCTTGGAGATCTCAGCCCCGGGAACCGCATGCCTTTGTTCCTCTGCCGGTACCTTCATGCATGTGGAGAGTGGTCTCAGCATGTTTGTGGCTGGTTCTGGAGGTCTTCGGCTGCCGGAGCTCTGCTCGGGGCGGGGAGGGAAACTCAACCCGCCCCCTCCAACGGGCTCCGGCGAGGACAGCCAGGCACAGGGGCAGGAGACTCTGCCTGTGATTCAATAAAAAGGTAAAATAAAAATATAAAAGAAGGGGGGTGGGAGGGATACTGGGATCAGTGGTGGTGGAGAACGGGCACTGGTGGAGTGATGGGTTACTCGATCATTGTAAAATTGAAATCCAAGCACAAAAATTTGTAAATCTACAACTGTATCTCATGGTGTTTCACTAATAAAAAATCTAAATAAAAAATAATGTTTAAAAAAAGAAAGAAAATATAAAAGAATGCCATCTTAATTAGAAAAATATTTTAATTAAAAATGTTTAAAAAATACTTACCTTCAAAGAATTCTACCCTCACACTCAAAAAAAAAAAACAAAAAAAAGAAAAGAAAAGAAAAGAAAAACCTAAAAACCCTGCGGTTTCTCCAAATAAGTGCAAAGCATTCAGTGAGCACTGGGCTTGTGGTGCACCTGTAACACATGGCGACTATCGTGGCCCCAAACCTCTCTAAATCTGTTTCCTATGCTGACGTAACACGGCATCAGTGGATTTAAAAGGGAAACCGAATAATATTGGTAAGACTATGCAGCACTTACTTTGTCTGATGCATTCTAAAGTATTTCATTTTATACTAGCTCTTTAAGGAAAAGGAATCCTGTGAAAATTAATTTCATGATTCATTAATTGCTAGACTGGCGAACGTTTTTGTTTATTTGGGACCACATCCACCAGAGTGCTCAGAGATCATTGGCTCTGCACTCAGGGATCACTGCTGGCAGGGCTCAGGGGTCCAGGGAACAACCTCAGGTTCGGCTATGTGCAGGGCAAATGTCCTCCCTACCCGCTGTCCTATCCCTTCAGGACCCCTAGAACTGCAAGCTTTAAAGCCCAGCCTATTCTTAACTATCTGACTTTCAGTAGAAATACCTCCAGGGTCAATAGGTAAAATAGCAGAAATCCAAAACCAACATTTAATTCTTGAACCCAGCTGTAGAAAGCAAATCACTTCACAATGCTTTTTCAGCATGTCTGATTGGGGGGGGGGGGGGTAAACTCTAAAAAATAGTGGTGAATCTTTTATTGAAACAATGAATCTAATCAAAGCAGATAGAGTGTTAACTAGAATTCATCTGCCTCACAGGGACGGGGAGGGGTGGGGGGTGGGGTTTTATTGGGGTTCTTCATGGTAAAAAATAAGTATTGGTAAAGGGAAATGTGTTTGATATTTGCATGACTGAGACATAAACCTGAAAGCTTTGTAACCTTTCCCACAGTGATTCAATAAAAAAAAAAAAAAAAAACTGAAGAAAAAAAAAAGCCCAGCCTACAAGTCTTTTAAAGTAGTTTGAGGACCACAGCAAAGTGGAACACGAAGTTCCCACATGCCCTCTGCCCACACTTCTTCATGCTCAATCTCCCTCAGCTTTACCGTCCCAGAGAGGAGCACTTCCCTTGTTGATGCTGATGGTGAAGCTGGAAGTGTGTTAAGTCAAGTCAGTTGGGAAAGTTGGTGGCTTGTGCTGGGAGGGGTGGGGAAGCAGCCGGGACTTCATGACTTGACAAAGCTGCTGGGTGTGCGGCCCTGCAGAGAGGAGCCAAGAGCCACTGGCCTCAGAACGGGGAAACTGGGCATAGGAGCAGAGGGCACTCCAGGGCTACCGAACCCCGAGGGAGGCTGGCTGTTAGCCTAATGCGGAGAAATGGCCGGCGGTGGGCAGTGAGGCCTTGATGGGGAACTCCACCTGCCTCCCGGTTGCAGGTGAGAGAGGAGCGAGGGCGGCAGGAAAGCCCTGGATTAAGAGGTGGCCACACTGTGCTCGCTTGCCACCGCGCTGTGTTGCCTTGGGCCCATTCTGTGGCTCCCGGCATGGGGCTGGGCGAGATGGCACTGTTTCAGGGGCAGTGCCAGCCAGGGCAGGGCAGCAGGGAAGCTTCAAGGAGCGGGCAATCATTGAAGTGCGGGCACTCTGGTGCTAGGGGCCTTTTGGGGGGTGGGGGGAGGGAGGGACTTGACATTCCACCCCAGACACACACCTGCCACTGAGCAACAGGTGGCCAAGTTCTGGGCTGTCTTCCGAAACAGCAGCAGAGGAGCAAGCTCCCGGCCAGCCTGCAGCGTGGTGGGTGGTTCCTGGGCCCCTTTGGTGACCCGCTGAAGGCCGGCTGGGCAGGCAGCGGCGTGGGCGCGGTGGCCCCCAAGACACCGGCGCTGCAGCTGTGCCCCCCCCCCCCCCACACACACACCCCGAGCCCACGGCTTCACCCGCTCCCACACCGCGCGTGCCTTTCGGGGTTTCACCAGAAGAGGGGACCGTTTAAAAGGCGCTTGACGTCAGGCTGGAATTCCTATTGTGTTTGGAAACGGCTCGGGCCAAGCCAGCCCAAGTTCGCTGTCTGTCGGCGCGCTCCCCTCCGCCGGCTGCGTGGGTCCCGCGGCTCGCGGACACGCTCCGCGTGGGGGGCGCACGCGGGGACCCGCCGCCGCCGCCGCCGCTGCCGCCGCCTGCGCGCCTCGGGGCTGCGGAGGTGCCCGCCGCCCTCTAGGGGTGCCCCCCGCCCCCCACCAGCCCCGCCAGCGCCTGCAGGAAGCCGAACCCCGAAGCGGCGGCGGATCGCGGCGCGCGCGCGCGCGCGCGGGAGCCGGGTGAGTGCCACCCGGGGCGGGGAGCGAGGCCGGCGGTGGCCGCCAGAGCCGCCCCCCACCCCCCCCCACCCCCCGCCACCCCGGCGCCCGGATGCCCGCCCTGAGCTCGGCCGCCCGCTGCAGGCGTCTCCCGCGGCGCGCGCCCGCCGGCGGCTGCCCGCTGTGAGCGCCGGAGCAGGCAGGTGGGCACCGGCCGGGCTCGCGCCGAGCGCCGCGCACCGCCGGGAGCCGCCGGAGCCCCCCGGGAGCAGCGGCGCGGCGCGGCGGGGCGCGGAGCCGGAGCTGCCAAGGCGCCCGGCGGGAGGATGATCGGGGAGGAGGAGCGCGCCGACCCGGAGCCCCAGCCCGACCCGGACCCCGAGCCCGAGCCCGAGCCCGTGCCCGAGCCCGAGCCCGAGCCCGAGCCCGAGCGGGCAGCCGCGACTCCCGGGCGGGCGGCGACGACGACGACGACATCGAGATCGTGGTGAACGTGGGGGGCGTGCGGCAGGTGCTGTACGGAGACCTCCTGAGCCAGTACCCCGAGACGCGGCTGGCCGAGCTCATCCACTGCCTGGCGGGGGGGCTACGACACCATCTTCTCGCTGTGTGACGACTACGACCCCGGCAAGCGCGAGTTCTACTTCGACCGCGACCCCGACGCCTTCAAGTGCGTCATCGAGGTGTACTACTTCGGCGAGGTGCACATGAAGAAGGGCATCTGCCCCATCTGCTTCAAGAACGAGATGGACTTCTGGAAGGTGGACCTCAAGTTCCTGGACGACTGCTGCAAGAGCCACCTGAGCGAGAAGCGCGAGGAGCTGGAGGAGGATCGCGCGCCGCGTGCGGCTCATCCTGGACGACCTGGGCGTGGACGCGGCCGAGGGCCGCTGGCGCCGCTGCCAAAAGTGCGTCTGGAAGTTCCTGGAGAAGCCCGAGTCCTCGTGCCCGGCGCGCGTGGTGGCCGTGCTCTCCTTCCTGCTCATCCTCATCTCCTCCGTGGTCATGTGCGTGGGCACCATCCCCGAGCTGCAGGTGCTGGACGCCGAGGGCAACCGCGTGGAGCACCCGACGCTGGAGAACGTGGAGACGGCGTGCATCGGCTGGTTCACGCTCGAGTACCTGCTGCGCCTCTTCTCCCTCGCCCAACAAGCTGCACTTCGCCCTGTCCTTCATGAATATCGTGGACGTGCTGGCCATCCTGCCCTTCTACGTCAGCCTCACGCTCACGCACCTGGGCGCGCGCATGATGGAGCTGACCAACGTGCAGCAGGCCGTGCAGGCCCTGCGCATCATGCGCATCGCGCGCATCTTCAAGCTGGCGCGGCACTCGTCGGGCCTCCAGACCCTCACCTACGCGCTCAAGCGCAGCTTCAAGGAGCTGGGGCTGTTGCTCATGTACCTGGCGGTGGGCATCTTCGTCTTCTCCGCCCTGGGCTACACCATGGAGCAGAGCCACCGGAGACCCTGTTCAAGAGCATCCCCCAGTCCTTCTGGTGGGCCATCATCACCATGACCACCGTGGGCTACGGCGACATCTACCCCAAGACCACGCTGGGCAAGCTCAACGCGGCCATCAGCTTCCTGTGCGGGGTCATCGCCATCGCCCTACCCATCCACCCCATCATCAACAACTTCGTCAGGTACTACAACAAGCAGCGGGTCCTGGAGACGGCGGCCAAGCACGAGCTGGAGCTCATGGAGCTCAACTCCAGCAGCGCGGCCGGCGAGGGCAAGGCCAGCGGCTCCCTGGACATCCTCCCGCCCGAGCCGGCCGGCAAGGAGGCGCTGAGCTGGGGCAGCCGGCTGAAGATCTCGCACAGCGACACCTTCATCCGCTGCTGACCGAGGAGAAGCACCACAGGACCCGGCTCCAGAGCTGCAAGTGACCGGACTGTCTGTCCTGTGGCAGGTGATGGGCATCCGGGCGGCCCCTGCCTGCCAGGGACTGCGGGGAGGGACCATCCTCTGTCCCCCCAGTCCTCTCCCCAGCAGAACTCGGGAGGCCCTCCTGGCACCTCTCGCGAGGCTGGGTAAGACCCCCCCCTTTGTATTACCCTTGTACAGGCGCGGGTGCGGGGGTGTCCAGGAGTCCCAGGAGGTGTGGGCTGGCTGACGGCAGGAGCCCGCACCCCATTCTGTATCTCCTTCAATAAAACGCCCTGCTCTGTGTGCCCCCTGTGTTCCGAATGCTGTTATGGCTGGCCGGCCCCCAGAGGTGGTTTAGGCACCCCCAAGCCCCCCCATCCCTGCCCCCCAGGCCTGGAGGAAGGTGTGGTGCGGGGTTATTTTTAGTCGGGAGCTAATGAGAGCCGGACTCAGAGGCCTGGGTGTCAGGGAGCCTTGCCACATTCCAGAGGCTCCAGGCGACGGCTCATTCCTCTGTTTCCTTCTGTGGAAAGGCTCGCTCCGGGCACCAGGAGGGAAAGCACTCCCAGATCTGGAGGGTGCCAGTCCCCATATTTTGCACTGATTTATCCCCTTGACACAACACTCTTCCATTCCTTCTAACAACTTGCTGGGTGGGGGGGGGGGGCAATCGACAAAGGAAGAAACTGAGGCTTGAGGTCACACACAGGGCAGGGGCTTTGCTCCCCGATCTGATGAAGACTGGGCATTAGCTCTGCCATCACAGTGCCTTGGGCTCCAAGCCCTTTGGTGGGCCTCCAAGAGGAGGGGCTGCAGGTGGGGAGGGGGGAGTGCCCAGCCCCTAGGTGCATCCTTCCTTCTGGCACCAAGACCTCTGACATGTCAGAGCACGCAGAGCTGGGTTCCAGCTTTGGGGCGGGGGGGGGGGATGCCTCTGAGGTGCTTTCTAGCTGAAATTCTTGTCTCCTGCTCCACTGCTCTTTTACTAGCTGTGTGGCCTCAGACCTGTTAATGAACCTCTCTGATCCTCATTCAGTCACCTATTGAAAGGGGATACAGATATCTTAGAGAGGTGCTCAGCACAGTCCCTGGCACACAGTAGCTGCTCAATAAACGGCAGTTGTGTCTACTCCTGTGTATGGGGAGGAGTTGGTTTCTTCTGAGGCCTGACCCTGACTCCGGGGCCAGGAGGATGGGGGCAGGAAGAAAACAGGGCACAGTCCACTCTTCTCTTTCAGGGGCAGCCTCCTTAGTACAGGACTGGGTCCCAGTGGGCCCCTCTCTCCAGCTTGTCTGCGCCTACGCCAGAATCTGCTCTTTGCTTCCTCTCACAAGAGCCGTGCAGAGGGAAGAGCCTTGGAAAGGGACTGGGGGGAGGGGGGGGGCTGACACTGACCTGCACCCTGCCTGGCTGTTCTCCCCTTATCTGGGCCCCTTGCTTTCCCTTCTGGACAGAAGGGGCATCTCTCAGGGGCGCTGCTCACGTGTGATGCTGTGCTCTGTGGAAGTGCAGGCATGAGGGCTGCCAGGTTGCAGGGGCCTTGGGGAGAGGCTTGAGGAGAGAGTCGGGCACCCTGCGGTGGGGCCCAAGGCCTGAGCCAATGTCCTGCACAATCCCTCCCGCCTTTCCTGTCCAGGGAGATAGCAATCTAGTGGCCCTGGAGTGGAGGACAGAGAAACAAGGGTGGGGGAGGGGGTGGTGCTGGGCTGTGAGGTGCAGAGGGAGGCAAGAGATGGCGTCCGGAAAAGGGGGCTGTGTGTGTATGTGGGGGCGGGGGCGGGCGGGGCGGGGGTGGTCTCTGTGTCCCTGGGTCTGGTGGGGTGAGGGTTGGGGCTGTGTGCCTCTCTTTGCCCCTTTGACAGAGCTCCGGGGGAATCCTGGAGTTCTGCTGGCCCGAGAGCTCTGAGCCAGATGGGGCAGCAGGAGGGATGGGATGGAGAAGGCAGGAGGGGTGAGGTAGAGGGAAGCAGGGGTGGAGGGAAGCAGGAGGGTGGGGTAGAGAGAAGCAGGAGACAAGCAGGAGGGGTGAGGTGGAGAGAGGCAGGAGGGGTGAGGTGGAGGGGAAGGAGGGGTTGGGATGGAGAGAGGCAGGAGAGAGAGAAGGAGGGGTGGTGTAGAGAGAGGCAGGAGGGGTGGAGTGGAGGGAAGCAGTGGGGTGGGTTGGAGGGAATCAGGGGGCTTGGTGGAGGGAAGCAGGGGGGTGGGGTGGGGGGGTGGGCTGGCCATGGAAGAGCAGGCTGTGGGCTCACTGTCTCCGGAGGCAGCTTTCCGGGGATGCTGGCACCAGCTGGGGAGCAGCGCACTCTCCAGGCTGCACCCCCAGTGTGGAATTTCCTGTCACAGCCAGACAGCAACATATAATTGATTCACTGATTTTTTTTTTTTTTTTGCAGTGTGGGGTCTCAAACCCAGGACCTCACAATGCAAGGCTGAACTCTGCCACCGAGCTATAATTAACCCTGGCCCTTGAACCCATTATTTCTTTCAAGTCGCCTTGTAAGAATGCAGACCAGGAAGGGGTAGAGCTGGGTGGGACCCTGGAATTGTGTGTATCCTCTGCAAGCTCCCCGCAGAGCCCACCCCGAGTAAGGAGAGGCAGCACCAGGAGCCTGACGCCAGGCTGCTCCCTGCCTTTGTACCGTTTCTACATCTCTGAGGGCTTAAACATATCTTTGACAAATCAAAGTACTTGAGATTCAGATTTGTCTCTGCTAAGAAAACCTCAGTGAGAGAACCAAGCCCTGTTGCCCTGCAGACTTCTGCCTCCCAGTGGATGCAGGTGAGTCTGGCGGGTGGGGAGGTTGGGGGGTTGTGGAGATGAATCCGAGCATAGAAGTGGTCTCTTAGCCCCAGAAACTGTGAAGGCCAATCAGAGCCGGTGTGTGTGTGTGGGGGGGGGGGGGGGGGCTGGCCTGGAACTCAGACTGGCCTTGGAGGACCAGGAGGAAGTTCTTTGGAAGCGGAAGTGCACAGCATCAGACATGGGGAGCCAAGTCACAGTCGGGTGTAGCCCTTCAGCCTCCCAGGCTCCCAACCAGAACCCCTTCCTGATCCTGAACCCTTCCCTCATCCAGAATCCCTCCTCCACCCAGGACCCCTCCCCCACCCAGGATCCCTCCTCCCATTCTGAACCCCTCCCCCATTCAGAATTCCCCCCTCCCATCCAGAACCCTTCTTCCCACCCAGAACCCCACCCCCAGAATCCCTTCTCCTATCCAGAACCTCCCTCATCCAGAACCCCATCCCCATCCAGAACTCCTCCTCCCATCTAGAACCCCCCCCAACCCAGAACCCCTCCTCCCAGTCTCCGCCTGCTCCAACTCCCACAGCTTCAACTCCTCTTGCCTTGCGTCTCCTCTTGCGTCTCACCCTCCCCAGCCCTTCTCCTCCTCTTCTCTTTAGTGATGATGACAAACTTCTTTCTCATAGTGTGTCAATGAGGGGAGAGGAGGGAAGGAGGGGAAGGAAGAGAAAGGGGGTTGGGACTGGGGCTGAGGTCAAGTGGGGGAGCCTATGTTCTTGGTGGTATCACCAAATTAAAAGAAAGATAAGAATATCTAAATTAAAAGAGGGCTGGAGTGATAGCACAGCAGGTAGGGCGTTTGCCTTGCACACAGCCGACCCGGGTTCGATTCCCAGCATCCCATATGGTTCCCTGAGCTATAGCCAGGAGTAATTCCTGAGTGCAGAGCCAGGAGTAAGCCCTGTGTATCGCCAGGTGTGACCCAAAATGCAAAAAAAAAAAAAAGAAAGAAAGAAAAGAAAAGAAAGATAACTAGCATCAGCCCAGCCCTCCCCTCTATTGTGCAGATGGTAAAACTGTGGCTCCAAACCCATATAGCTAGTGACGGGGTTAATTAAAGACCTGAAGGTCATAGCCAGGATGAGGGGTCCACCTTATTCCACTTTCATCTAGTTGGGAGCGAACAAAACTGGGGCCATATGGTTCCTTGGTGGCAGAAGCTGGATGAGGATCTTTGGATGCCCTCATGAGCCCTCGGGAGACATTTCTGCAGATACAGTGGGTGGGACACTGCATACCTTGCACCATAGCTCACCCCAGCTTGGTCCCCAGCACCACATATGGTTCCCCAAGCACTTCCAGGTGTGAACCTTGAGCACAGAGCCAGGAGTACGCCCTGAGCATCGCTGGGTCTAACTAACTTCCCCAAACACACACACACACACACACACACACACACACACACACACACACACACACACCCCTCAAGCCTTAAAAGAAAGAGAGAAGAAAAGAGAGAAAGGAGAGAGAGAGTGTGTGTATGAGTGAGAGTCCCTAGTTTTGGGGTGGATGCTTGGGCCATGCTGAGTGGGGGTGCCTCGAGTTGGAGCTGGAGGGCTGGGGTGGCACAGAGCAGAGGACACAGGACTTGGAGTGGCAAGATCCGATTATGCCACAGACACGCCAGAGGAGCAGAGGCAGGTAAGACCCTGGCAACCACTGGCTGCAGTGAAGGGTTTGTAAAGGGACACAACTATAGGAAGGGGGTCAGCAGGTGACAGACCAGTGCAGAGTGGGCTTTGGAGACAGGACCCCTGTCTCTAGCACCAGCACTAGCTAAGAAGAGGCAGGTTGCTCCTCCCAAAACTCCTGAAGACCCAGACCTCTTCACTTACGTAAATATACATGTGCCCACTCACAGACATGTACACACGATGCACATGTACACACAATGCCCACACACAAAACACATGTACACAATATGCACACCTGCAACAAACACATGTACACATATTCACACATTTACCAACACATACAACACGCGCACACATGCATAAAGATACACAAGCACACACATGCACACAGACATGATGAACATGCACATAAAACATGCATGGACACACATGTACACAATATGCACACGTGCAACAAACACATGCACACACACGTACACATTTACCGAACACATACAACACACGCACACATGCACAAAGGCACATAAGCACACATACGTGATGAACATGCACACAAAACATGCATGTACACAACTTGCTTACACAATACACACTACACACGTGTACACATGTACTCAACATGTACAACATGCACACACAAATACAAACACATGCACACATGCACACGAAGGACACATGCACTCACACACATACACATATGGGAGAGAATTTAATGTCTCCCCACTTTCCTGGCACCTCCTGGGAAGATGAAGACCCAGGAATGTCCCAGAATAGGCTTCTCTCTCCCTCCCGTAAGAACCCTGCTTCCTGTTCTCGGACCTGAAAACGGGGTGCAGCCACCATCAGTATCTGGAGTGGAACCCAGTGCTTTGCTCATGGTGGTGGCCTCAGATTCTGTTCTGGGGATGATGTGGGACTCCATCAGCAACACAAGCGCAAGAATGGGGCATTCAGCTCTCAAAGGGGCTTCCTTTCCCTCTTTCAGCAACCGGTCGGAAAGGGGGCTTCCGGCTCAGCCTCCACCCCACGATCACAGCACGCTGCTCTGGGCACGCAGCTGCCTGCAACACTGCCAGATGAGGCTAGCACTGCCAGCCCTTCTATGCAGATGGTCTTCTGGGTCCGCCCTGGGCAGAGCGGTGGGAGGAAAGAGCAGGCAGCCTGGTGCCCGCCGCAGCCTGGCCTAAGCCCCAGATGCAGACTATGAAGCCCGGGACATGGGCTGAGCAGGGTGGCTGACGTGGACAGAAACCTCCCCGAGGGGGCCTGAATCTGATGCGCAGAGCTGCACTCCGGCCTTTCTGACCCCAGCTGCCCAGGTGTCTCTGTCCAAGCTGGGAGCTGGCCACGCCGGTTCTGACTTGCCTGGCTCCAGGGGTGGCAGGTTCTCCCCCAGGAGAGACCCGGGGCCAACGAGTCCCACTGCAGGTGAAATGAGCCTCTGGCAGCTCCAGAAGGACTGAGTCAGGGTCCAGCATAACTGCCCCCTTCCATCCTGCCCTCTGCTGCCCTGGCCTGGTCCCTGAGGCCTTCCAGAGCACAGGCCCTCCCGGAAGTGCCCGTCAGTAGGTTCTCAGAAGCTGACAAAACCCAATTCACTAGAAGCAAAGTTGATACATAGAGTTAAGTGCCGATGACTTATTTCTGACCACACTGACGTCACCAAACTTCTAAATAAAGATCCGACCACTTCTGATATTCAACCATCATGTTTGGATCGAATGAACTCATTCATTTCTTCACTTTCCAACCCACTATTCCAGTGCAGGGTCAAGGAGGGCCAAAACCTCTCCAGGCATCTCAGGTCCAAGTCAGGACCATCCCCCTTGCCCCACATCCCTCCACCGAGGCCAGGCCCCTACTGGGACACCCCCTCCATCCCTGCCATGTCAGCCCAGCCCCACACCCACCGTGGCTGGGACAGTGGAGACACACCAGTGAGGTCCCGCGTGTCTCATTTCCGACGGAAGGAAAGTGGGTTCCCACGGAGACGCAGGGCTGTGAGAGGAGAGAAGAGACAGCGGCCAGCAGAAAAGACATTGCTTTTCTTGCTATTTTCCTCATCAGCACTAGAACAAAATGAGCGCGTGAAACTGAATTCTTTGGGCCTTCTAGACCCTGGCAAAGTGTGGTGCGCCAAGCCCGGGGCACCCCTCCTTCTCCCCACACACCACCCCCACCCTTGCACCCCCCTGCAGAGCATGCACTCCTGCCCTCTCTGTGCTCAGTCTCCCCAGGATGCAGCCTGGCTTTATGAGAGCAAACACCCAGCTGAGACTTCACAGTCCAACCACCTCATCTCCGTGGGAGCAAAAAGCTCTGGGGAGACCCTGGGGGCAAGGACATAGCACAGGCAGCTGTGGGTACCAGAATCCCCAGCTTGTCTCTGTGCTCGCTGCTAGCTGTGTCCACTCCCGACACTCCGTGTCTAACACAGAGCCTGGCCTCCACAGCTGAGAGCGCGTGGCAGACCATTTCCAATGCACCATGAACCCTCTCTAAAGGCTTGGCATTCACGCACGAAATAGGTAGCCCACAGTTGAGAGTGTGTACAGGAGACTGGGAATCCTTCAGATCTCATTTCCTGTCTGGCCCAAGGTCGCCAAGGCTGGGTCCGACGCCCACCTACAGGAGCCTGGAACCAGAGGGCAGGGGACACAGGAGATGGAGAACCCCAAACATCACTCTCTTTTGGCTGGTCACACCCAGCTTAGGTGTCAATCCTGGCTCTGCACGCAGGGATCACTCCTAGTGGACTCGGGGACACTATGGGATGTTGGGGATCAGATCTGGGTCAGCTGCTTGCGAGGCAAGCCCCCTTTACAGTGCACAGTCTCTCCTGCCCGTAAACATCCTGCCCGTAAACATCCCTCTGAGCTGACTGCCCAGAGCAGGAAAATTGCAGTTCCTCCCTCCCGGTAACAGATCCTTAGCATGTTCCCTGACAACGAGGGCTGACACGCGTCCAGGATCTGGCCGTGAGGGAGGGGTGTGTGCAGAGTGGCTGAGGGGGACAGAAACCTCTCCTCCAGACGCTGGGCAGCCCTCCAGGACAGTTTGCTGTCTGGGTCACAGGTGGATCTTCTGGCACCCAGAGCAGTTCCTGGCACCCAGTGTCTGTATGACAAATATTCCAGGAGAAACTCACTGTCACCCACTCTACCCACGGTGCTGGGCCTCACTCCCGGCTAGACCTGGATCTTTGCTTCAGTGCTGACGTGGCTGCCTCCTCTCTTGGCATGTGGACCATGTGTAAGTGGTTCCCGGCTCCAAATTCCAGTGTGGGGGAGGGGTCCCCCCAGTTCTCTGTGTCACCAGCTGGTTGTCCTACAGTCTAACTCAGTTCTATCCGGATGCCCGAGAGCACATCAGATTGCATAGGGTTAGGACTCGGCTTGATTAGGGTGGATTACCTACTGTGCGGGCTACCGCGCACGTGCACAAGTCTGCTCAGGTGCACGTGAATGAGCCAACCCCCCCCCCCCCAAACACACACACACACACACCCACGCACGTGCACGAGCCCACGTCCTCACACGTGCACGAGCCCACCCCAGCACTCAAGCACAAGCCCGCCCCAGCACACGTGCTGGAGCCACCCCCCATCCCTGCACGAGCCCGCCTCCTCACACATGTACCAGCCCGCCCCAACACACGTGCTTGAGACATCCTCCCCCGCCCCCCCCACCATGCACGCGCATGAGCGCCCTACCCCGTGCATGTGCACGAGCCCGCCTCCTCACACGTGCACGAGCCCGCCCCAATAAGCACGTATACGCACGAATACGTACGTGCCCACCTAGCAGAGACCAATCATAAGGTAGGGTAGACCGTGGTGTTTCTGACCCACAGTCTGTAAACCAGCCGCCCCACCTGCTCAGTCCTTGGATTTGACCGATTTTCTAGAGGAACTCAAGAACTCTGAGGGGCTGGAGAGATAGTACAGTACAGCGGGTAGGGAGCTGGCCTTGCAAGTGGCTAACCCAGGGTTCAATCTCCGGCAAACTATATGGTCCCCCCCCCCCCCCCAGCACCACCAAGAGTGATCCTTGAGCACAGACCTAGGAGTGAGCCCTGAGCATCACTGGGCATGCATTGTGTCCCCCACCCCACCCCCAGAAACAGAACTCAGAGAAACATTTAGCTTGTAAAAATCACCAGTTTTTTTTTTTTTCATTTCATCATCTTGTTATTCATCGATTGCCTCGAGCAGGCCCCAGTAACGTCTCTTTCATCCTAGCCCTGAGATTATATTCAAGGCTCTTTAGGAGAAAGAGACCCATCATTGTTACTGGTATTTGGCATATTTGGTATGCCACGGGGAGTTTGCCAGACTCTGCCCTGTGAGCAGGCTACATTCGATAGCCTGCAAGTTTGTCCAAGGTAGGAATGAGATAATAAGATGTCATAAAAAGATGTCCTGATAAGACGGCATTCGCGGCCGCGCGGTTCCAGGAGCTGGATTTTATAGTCTTTGAGTCTTGGCCGTTGATGGGATTACATGGCACCAGGGGGCCAGGTGGTGGGTGTGACCCCCGCCTACTGGAATTTGGAGGATCTGGGTGGAGGATGCTCGACTCCAATCCGAGTAGGCTTGGAAATCTCGGCCCCAGAACCCGCGTGGCTTTGTCCCTTTGCCAGTACCTTCATGTGTGCAGAAAACCTTCATGTTTGTTTTTAAGAGGTAAAAACTCAGTGACTCAGACAGAAAAGATGCACAGGACAAGGTCTGGGGAAAGTGGCTCCTCATTCACCCCAAATCTCCACATCGGTGTTCATCATTGGGAGTTCTCCAAATCCTGTCCCTTTGTGTGCTATGAAAACTCATTATACAGACAGGATTGATGAAATCATGGTTTATTGACAATTGCCCTCCAAAGTGGAAGGAGGGCACTAGAAGTTCTCTTTTCCCAGGTTGGGATCCACATCAAACCAGCAACCAGCTTGTCCCAATGTCAAGGCTCATTGCAAGGGGTGGTCCAAAGCGACCTCACTCACAACACAAAGGACATGCTTGTAGTTCTTAATATTTAGGAAACTGAGTGTTTCGGGACTCTGCAGAGAAACGCTCCTTTCTCATAGATCACAGTGTCTCAACATCTCACCTCCGCTGCTATCCCTAGCCCAAGAGGCAGAATGCAGAACCATGCTCCTGAAATGCTACACTGAGTGAGGGACCAGCCAATGGGGTCATCCAGGAGGAAGCTGGAAGTCTGGGTTGGAAAGCAGGAATGGGGCCAGAGAGTTAGTTAGGTTAGGTACTTGCCTTGCATGCAGTCAATTCCGATTTGTCCCCCGGCCCCATGTAAGGATCCCTCAAGCACCCTTAGGAGTGACCCCTCAGCACAGGCAAGTCAGTGTCCATCACACCCTGACCCCAAATAGAAAGAAAGAAAGCCGGAACACAGGGAATGTTCTGGAAGACCATGAGCACTGACATCTGGGGTGACTCTCCTGGGATTTTACTCTCCTTCCCTCAGTCCCGCTCAGTGAAGGTGCCGACATGAGGTCCGGTGGTGGGGAGAAGCCCTGGGCTGTGAGTGTCCTCTGAAGGGTAGGATCGGCTGTCTTGGCATGTCTGCGGGGGTCCTCCCTTCCAAGTGGGGTGCAAGCTCAGTTCAGAGAGCCTGGGATGTGGGTGGCATCTGGAAGCTGGGCTCCTTTGCTTCATTCAACATCTGCGAATCCTCCTCCTGAGACTCCCCCGTTGGGCTGGTCTTGAACTTTGAGGACTGGTCGTGAAGCCAGTCTGAAGGAGGAGGCTCTGAAGCAACGCAGACCCCCACCTCCCAAGGTCAGCGTCTCCCAGGAAGAGGACACCACTGAGACTTGGATGGGGTGAATCTGTAAGCCCCCCACCTCACCGGCTGTCTCCTGGCTTACATAAAATCTTCCAGTCTTGGTCTTGGAGCCCATTTCCTATGTAATGAAAGGATTGGTCAAAAGGGCTGCTCGAGGGCCAGGAAGAGAGCCCAATGGATAGAATACGGGCCTGTGTGTGCTAGACCCCAAGTGGGATCCCTGGCACTGCTGGCCCCCTGCATCAGATGTGGGCTGCTTGGGGTGGGTCTGAGCATCACCGGCCATGCTCCATTTGCCACAGACTGGGCTCTGCTGGGAGGGGCCTGGGCCCCCAACAAGGCTGGCTGTGGCCATATATGAAAATGGATACTGATTAATAACTGCCTCACCTCCACCCCTCACTAGCCTCAGGATTGGTCCAATTCTTTGGCAACCCTTGACCCCTCTGAGAGGGGGGCTGCAGGCTCACTCTCTCCTCTTCTCTCTGCTCCACTCACACAGTGTGAGAGACGAGTGAGAGCCACTGGGAGGCTTCAGGCTACAAGTTACCAAGAATGGCACTGATGTAAACAGTAGCGGAAACTTTAGGCTACAGGCTTGTGGATGTCAGGCTTGGCTTGATCCAGGGGCCTGGTTCCCTACCATGTAATTCTCCCAAACAATGCTTCATCATCTGGCTGGCAGCTAATTGGTGGAGGCAAGTACATGCCTCCCAACTATAGATAGATTCAGAAGGAGAATAATAACTGTCTTTCTATGTCTCACTTTGCAATGAAGAAAACTTTCCCAGTTGCCCCAGCAGCTAACCCCTTGTTTTCCAACTATTTAAATGGGGGAAGGCCATTGCTAAGTCCTGGGTTTCTGCAGTCTGCCCTGACCCAGGATGGGGTCTCACAGTTGACTTGCACTATTTAGGGACTTTGTCCAGAAGGGACAGTCCCCAGACCACCTGGATGGGAAACATCTTTGCCCACTGAGCATCAATGCAGATACCTACCTTCCATTTTATTAAGCGCTGTTCCCAGCCCTGGGGTGACCATTCTGAAGCAATGCCCATGGTCACCAAGAGCCTCTTGTGCCTCTGTGAGATCAGCTTGTGTCTTCATGCCAGATCCCTGGGGCACTGCCCCCGGCCCATGAGATGCCTATGTCTCTGGCATTTGAACCTCAGAGTTTGCTAACTTGTGGCCACAGCTCTCTCATCTTCTACCAATAACCGCCCAACATGTGGGACTGTAAGAAGAACAAAAAAAAGGCTGAGGAAAGCCTCTAGTGTGGGAAACGACAGCCCGGCTATCACCTATGGTCACACTTGTCTGCTTTCTCTGGTCAGGCAGAGACTCCAAGTTAAGTAGCCTGTGGGCTACAGTTTGGAGGAGCTTATGACCCACTGCCCTCACTGTCCTGGACAAACAGCCTAGATTCTGGTCCTCTAAGGGCTACACAGACTCTCTATTCAGTCCCCAGCATGGTTTAATAGGGCTGGATATTGCCCTGTGCACCTAGCAGGCCAGACTGCCCTCAACTGGACATTGGGGTCCTCAGACACAGCTCCCTGCAATGCGTAGCTCTCTGTTCTCCACACTCAAATACTAACATGCCCAATATCAGAGGAGTGGAGGAGACAGAGGAATAGCTGTGTTAGAGAATGCCACTCAGCTTTGAGAAAGGATGACGTCATGCCCAGGAACTTGGATAGAACAGGAGAGTGCAGTGAGTCAGAGGCAGAAAGACAAATACCAGATGATCTGGTTCATTTGTGAAGTATAAAGAAATCAAGCAGGAAATTCGACCATCTACAATGGCTACAAACCTTTCCATGCTGCTGATAGAACTGTGGATGAAGGTTGAAAAGCTGATTGGGGGGTGAGGGCAGGGTAAGGAGGGACCTTGGCGCAGTGGGGAAGGTTATGGACACTCTGTAGGGTGTTGGGGAAGTGGCATCGCAAGTTTAAAATAATGATACAGAAGTTGATCTAAACTGTATCATCTCAGTCAAATGAAGCTCCCCTTTAAAAATATCAGAAAGTCATCTAACATTTAACATTAAAGTAGTTTGAAAGAGGCTAGGAAGTAGAAAAATAGGTAGAGAGAAGAAGACTCAGAGAAAATAAGTCAAGAAAAGAAAACTCACAAGAAAAAAAAAAGAGTCTGTATCAGAAGGACCAGAGCAATAGTACAGTGAATCAGGTGCTTGCCTTGTATGTAACTGACACAGCTTCCAACCTCATCACCACATATGACCCCCTGAGCACCGCCAGAAGTGATCCCTGAGCACAAAGTCAGGTGCAAGCCCTGAGCACTCTGGGGGTGACCAAAAAAATGAAAAACAAAACAATAGTCTGTGTCATGGTGTACATCAAACTGTGCTGTTATTTGCAGTGGTGATGATGGCATTTGGTAAAACTAACTTCCTTGATAAGCTCTGTAAACAGTTGATGGAATCTATATAGTAAAAGACACAGTCGGGGGGCTGGAGAGTACAGTGGTGGGGTGCTTGCCTTGACGGGGCCGAGCAGACTCAATCCCAGCACCCCAGATGGTCCCCTGAGCACCTCCAGGAGTGGTCCCTGAGCATCCTGGGTAACCCCAAAACAAAACCAAACAAATTTTTTTATGGGGGGTTGGGTCACACCCAGCGATGCACAGGGGTTACTCCTGGCGGTGCTCAGGGGACCATATGGGAGCTGGGAATCGAACCCAGGTCAGTCGTGTGCAAGGCAAATGCCCTACCTGCTGTGCCATTGATCTAGCCCCATATCATCCTAAACGTGTTCAATCTCATCTGATCTCGTAAGCTAAGCAGGGTCAGGCCTGGTTAGTACTTGGATGGGAGAACAATCAAATCTTTCCAGGCTAATTGTGACAACAGACTGGGGACTCCTCTCCTAGGCTGACAGGTTGAGGGTCTCAGCCTTCCCTGGAAGAGCTAGGGGGACACTCAGAGGCAGCTGGGTTACCCCTTTTCCTTCCTGTCAATGGTCTTCTCTGCTCCCATGGATTTTTCTTGAGAGTACTCCAGGACTGCGCCCATTTAGCCCCCGTGCATGGGGTTGGGATGGCCCAGCAGGCCAGCAGGCCAGATTGTCCCTGATAAGCACCCCAGTGCTGCTCACAGAACGAGTCATCCCTGAGTAACATAGTTAGGAGTCATCCCTGAGTAACATAGTTCTGGGTTCTAGAAGCAACCCCGAATAGGTAAGGTAAAGGTAAAGGCCCTCCCGTTGATCGTCGATTTGCTCAAGCAGGCCCAGTAACATCTCCATTGGAGACTTTGTTGTTACTGTGTCTGGCATATCGAATACTCTCGGTAGCTTGCTGGGCTCTCTGAGAGGGACGGAGGAATTGAACTCGGGTCGGCCATGTTGGCCGCTTGTAAGGCGAACACCCTACCGCTGTGCTATCGCTCTGGGGTTATAGGTGGGTGTTCAGGAGAGATAACCTCAGTCTTCTTACCCTCCCCGTCATGCCTCTGCTGGTACTACCGTGCACCCTCTGCTGGACACACAGTAGAACTGACTGTTTGCCTCCAGGTCCGTTAAGGTACATTTGTTAGAATTCTAAGTCACCTTCTCCAGGACATCCTCTGATTGCACAGTCTAGAAATGCAACTTCCCTCTTCCCCCAACTCTTCTCTTATCACTGTTGATATGACTCACTATTACCCCATTATTCCTCATGTCTTCCTCCTCCCCTCCCAGCCCACCAGGTCAGGGACTCTGTCTTATCTCTCTGGAGCTTACTGAGCATAACTCCCAGCTGTTCTTCCTCTGCCCCTGGATGCTCTGTCTGAGTCAGTGCACTTGCTGGCTCTGTCAGTCAAAGGAACATATGCCCTTTCTGCTTTAACGACCCAGGTTACAAAGGTTCTGGACTTAAACAAGGAAAACCAATGCCTTGCTTGTCTGCTAGTTTCAGAAGACCCTTTTGTCCAGTTCCCATCCCACTCCAAAGCTGGAGAACTCCATGGGATCCTAGATCAGTGGGAATGCTTCTGCCTAATGTGTCTCCCCACTTCCCAGTCCTCTGGGTGGTCATTCAAACTCTGCTGAGCAATCCCCAACCTTCCTCACTGACCTGCTCCACTGGCCCTCGGCCTGGACGCAACCTCTGACACCCAGAGAAAGAACTTCTCCAGTGCTGGTGGCATCCACCCACCAGGTGTCAGTAGCAACCCCAACCAGCCCCTCATGGTGACAGCCAGCACAATCCTCAGCTGTCACAATGCCCCCCCTGAATGTCCCTGATCTCTCTCTCTTCCCTTTTTTGGGGGGTCTGCTTGGAAACTGGCCCCTGCTGGACCACTTCCCTGGGATTCTGGGATCCTGGGATTCTCCTCCTCCTGCTTCAGTCAGCACCGTGGACCTCACCTTCCCTAGCACACCCTCCTGGCTGTCCCCTAGCCCCGACGCCCCAGGCTCAAGCATTTTTGTTTTTCACGAAAACCGTAGGGAAATCAGACAAGATAACCCAATGCTCAGGACCACATGCCAGCTACCACCGCACTAGAACACTTCTGGTCTCTTCCTTCTGTGGCTGCCACTGATGTAGGCAGGTAAGTTAGGGAAGCCCCCCCTACTAACTTAGCCCCCTAACTTAGACCCCCCCACACACACATACACACATCATGGCAATGAAATTTCTGAAAGTAATAAAGCCATGAGTCCTAAGTCTGATCCACCTTGTGGATACAGAAAGCAAGACCTGATAAGACCTTCCCCAGCAACAGACCATAAGGAGACTGGAACAATCTCTACAGAAAGAGCCTGAAGGAAATTACTGAGACCCCTCAATTCCTTCCTTTAATCCGATTAACCCTCAGCTAGCCCAGGCCAGAGAAGTCTGAACCCATCCTCTCTGAGAAGATCCAGCAGGACCTAAGGTCAAGAAAAGGAGTTTCAAAGACCGCATCCAATTCTACCCCACTTAGCAACAACCCTAGCAAAGACTCTTATCTAATTGAAAGTCCCACATAGGGATGACTTGGAAAAAAGCTACAAAAGCTACCTTGAACAAAGAGAAAGCGCGCATATGCTGCCCGAGCCCATGTGCTGTTTACACCCATGTGGTCAAACACATGTCACTCCCAAGCACATGTGTAGACCACATCTTCCCCCTTGAGATGCTTTCCTGTCAAATGCTGGGATATGTGTAGAGGCTCTTTCCACCCTTGGAGACCCCCAGGTTCTCTCTCTCTCTCTCTTTTTTTTCATTTTTTATAATTTTATATATTGAATCACCATGAGAGCAGTTACAAAGCTTTCGGGTTTAAGTCTTGGTCATACAATGAAACACCCATCCCTTCACCAGTGCCCATTCTCCACCACCAAAACCCCCAGTATACCCCCATCCCACACCCTCCCTCTACCTGTGGGGCAGATGATTTCCACATTACTCTCTCTCTACTTTGATTACATTCAATATTTTGACACCAGACCCATTATTATTATTATTTGGGATTTTACCCCAACACTCAGATCTGCTGAAAATTGTAGACAATTTGTTTGCTGGTTATGAATAACATATGATGTCACGTGACTGCAGTAGTGGCCGCGCGATTTTGAAATTCCAAAATTTTAACAATTAAATCTGGAGGGATTTCTGCCAAAACCTGCTGGGTTCTGAGATTTGTTCCTGAGTCTCTGGGATCATGGCCGTTAAGCAGGTTGATCAGGAGCCAGAAAGGCCGTTAGTGGGCGGCGACTTGGGGGTCTCCTTGGGATGGGGAGGAAAGGGCCAGCTCCACCCCCTTCCTGTGAGGCCCCTCGTGTCTCATCACTTAGGGCCCAAACCTGACTGTACAAGGGCCTCTAGAGGATGGCGGCCACTGAGTCGCCAATGGGAGCAGGCAGAGGGACAGCACCCTTTCCCCCCTGGGGTGGCCCGGAGATAGTAACCTACTGCAGGGTCTGGAAGCATTTATGCCAAAGGTCACTGGGTTCTGAGATTTGTTTCTGAGTCTCTGGGATCATGACCGTTAAGCAGCTTGATCAGGAGCCAGAGAGGCCATTTGCGGGCGGTGACTTGGGATCTCCTTAGGATGAGGAGAAAAGGGCCGGCTCCATCCCCATTCCATGAGACCCCGCGTGTCTTGTCACTGCAGGCCCAAACCTGACTGTCCAGTGGCCTCTGGTGGATAGCGGCCACCAAGCCGCCAAAAGGGAGCAGGCAGAGGGACAGCACCCTTTTCCCCCTGGGGTGGCCCGGTGGCAGTAACCTACTGCGCAGTCCAGATGCATTTCTGCCAAAAGCTGCTGGGTTTCAAGATTTGTTTCTGAGTCTCTGGGATCATAGCCATTAAGCAGCTTGATCAGGAGCCAGAGAGGCCGTTCGTGGGCGGTGACTCAGGGTCTTGTTGGGACAGAGAGGAAAGGGCCAGCTCCACCCCTATCCTGTGAGGCCCCACGTGTCTCATCACTGTGGGCCCAAATCTTATTGTCCAGTGGCCTCTGGAGGATGGCTGCTACCAGGCTGCCAGGGGGAACAGGCCAAGGCACGAAACCTATTCCCACCTGGGGTGGCCCAGCGCCGGTAACCTACTGCAGGGACCGGATGCATTTCTGCCGAAAGCCACTGGGTTTCGATATTTGTTTCTGAGTCTGTGGGATAATGGCCGTTAAGCAGTTCAATCAGGAACCAGAGAGGCCGGCCTCCAATTATATAGCTGAGCCGGAGGTGGTTCGTGGGTGTGTCTCCCACGTACCTAACTTTTGGCCATTTACTTTCTTGGTAAAGTTTGCCCCAAGCTTTTGGGGTCTGGCCAAAGGCACAGCAGCAGCAATTTTGGGGTTTCTGGAAGTCTAAAGACACCATCAAGCTGCTGATACACTCACCTCACAGGTACAGATTGACCTGCTGGCGGAACCATACCTTTTCCGGGTTCTCTCTTGAGCACATTACTCTCCACTCTCCCACTTTCTCTTCCTCCTTTCCTTCAAAAACCTCCAAATAAAATCTGTTTTATTTCACTGCTTGTCTACTCCTGAATCTGTTTTACTTCACTGCTTGTCTACTCCTGAATCTTTTTCTGTGAGGTGAGACAAGAACCCAGTGAGCCCAGTGCAGAGGCAGATCTGGAGAAAGTGACCATCTCTCTCCCCCCACAGCTTCACATGAGCCACCGTGGAGCCCACTGACATCATCATTGCTTCCTGCAGCCCAAGTGTGTCCCTCAAGCAAACCAGAAAATGTTGTTTCATCAGGAATGAGCATTTGCATGTTCTTCCTGCTTCCTCAGCACCTACCAAAATGGCAAGCATTTATGCGTTCTGCCTTTACTCAGGGTGCCGTATGGAGCTGCCCTGATAAAAGACTGTTTTCACACCTTTGCATTCCTGCAACACCTCTGTCACAGACAGTTTTCTCTTCATGTTACATTCAGATTCCCACACCCAGCAGTGCTCAGGGCTCACTCCTGGCAGTGCTCAGGGGACCATATGGGGTGCTGGGGATCAAACCCAGGTTGGCTGTGTGCAAGGCAAGCACGTAGTTACTGTACCATGACTCTGATCCAGTTTCAGACTTTGTCTTAGACAAACACCTGAGAAGCCAAAATAAAAATTTGCCTATAGTTTCCTTGTTCTCTGCCCCCCACCCCCAACTTTTAGATTGTGGGTGTCAGGGTTTCATGAGACTTACAGAGTGAGTGGGAAGACTTTCCATCTATTTGGTTACTTTGGGACAGAATAGAGACTCACCCCAATGCTTTGATTTATGTATTCATCCATTCATTCATTCATTCATTCACTCATTCTTTCGTGTATTTATTTAGATTTGGGGAACTTCTTGTGAAGTTGCATTTCCATGACAAAATTCTCTGGTCCTGAAGAGGGAGAGTGGCCGTGGCTAGTGTGTGTCCCCAGACACATCAGAGCTGGCAAGCCCCTGGTGGGGGTTAACTGGGTCCCTGTGCCTGCCAGGGAAGCCATGGGGACAGAGGGACATGGGTTCCCCTCTCTTGGGGCCTGGTACTTTCAGGCCCTGAATCCTTCACTGGGATGTGAGAGGCCATATCCCTGCCCCCACCCCATGGCCCTCTGAACCTTATCTCTCATGCTCTTGTGCTCTCTCTCTCTCTCTTTCTCTCTCTTTATCTCTCTCTCTCTCTCTCTCTCTCACACACACACACACACACACACACACATCTTCCTACACTCAGCCACCCTCAGCCTCCCCTTACTTCTGCCTCAGAGCCTTTGCACTTCTCCTAGGAGGGGTAAGAAACATCTTCTCTCCCCTGCTTGGTGATTTAGCTTTATGCCCTGCAGATTTCAGCAGGATCATCCCTTCTCTCCCTACACCATCTCCCTGTCTCTGCCAACTGTCACTAAGTGACACTCTTACCACCCCATATGTCACTTTCACACCATTATACCTGCAACACTGCCTTTATTCATCACGATCACAATCATCATGTTCATCAATTGCCTCGAGCAGGCACCAGTAATGTCTCCTCCTTCCCAGCCCTGAGATTTTTAAAGAGCCATATTCAATGCTCTTTCAGGGTTAGGAGAATGAGACCCATCATTGTTACTGGTATTTGGCATATTGAGTACGACAAGGGAAGTTTGCCAGACTCTGCCATGCGGACAGAATACTTTCAGTAGCCTGCCATGTTCTCCAAAGGAAAAACGAGATAATAAGATATTGCACGGCCACACGCTTCCGGGAGCTGGGTTTTATAGTCTCTGCATCTTGGCCATTGATGGGACCAACCTGGCGCCAGAGGCAGCTGGTGGGTGTGACGCCTACCTACTGGAAGATGGGGGATCTGGATGGAGAAGGCCCAGTCCCAATCTGAGCAGGCTTGGAGATCTCAGCCCTGGGACCCGCATGCCTGAGTTCCTCTGCTGGTTCCTTCATGCATGAGGCTTGTCTGGACGTGTGGAGAGTGGTCTCAGCATGGCTGTGGCTGGTTCTGGTCTCCTGCCCCTGCACCTAGCTGTTATCACTGAGGCCCTTTGGAGGGGGGCGGGTTGAGTTTCCCTCCCCCCACCCCAGCAGAGCCCCAGCAGCCGAAGACCTTCAGAACCAGCCACAGCCATGCTGAGACCACTCTCCACACGTCCGGACAAGCCTCATGCATGAAGGAACCGGCAGAGGAACCCAGGCATGCGGGTCCTGGGGCTGAGATCTCCAAGCCTGCTCGAATTGGGACTGGTCTTCTCCACCCAGAAACCCATCTTCCAGTAGGTAGGTGTCACACCCACCAGCTACCGCCGGCACCTTCATTCATATGAAGGATTTTTTTTGGCTATTTATTTATTAGGATTTTGGGGCCATACCCAATAGTGCTCAGGGGTTACTCCTGAGTAATTCCTGGCTCTGTGCTCAGGAATTACTCATGGTAGTGCTATGGGATGCCAGAGATTGGACCCAGGTTGGCCATGTGCAAAGCCAATGCCCTACCTTCTACTATCGCTCCAGCCCCTTCAAGTGATTTTCAAAATGTAAATAATTAGTAATAGTGCCATCATTCCCCCACCCTGTCCCCTCTAGACTTTCAGGACAAGAGTTTTTGCTTTACTTTTGCTTTACTTTTGAAACAAGGGTTTTTGCTTTACTTTTGAACTCGCAGGTACACTTCAGTACCAAGCACAAGCAGGGCAGTGAATGCACAAGTTAGGGAACATATAAACTCACCTGTCACTGACACAGTTCAGCTGTCATCTGTCCATGGTGGCATTCCTGGCAATCATGACTTCTGCCGCCAGTCACCTTTGACCTTTCTTGATTTCTTCTGTGGTTTCCCTTATCATTTTACAGCGTGAGCCTCTGTTTCTCTTTCTCAGCCATCTCAGGGGGATCCATTGTGCCTCATGGGATCAGCTGCTCACTTCCTGCCCTCCCTCTCTCCCTGCCCTCTCTAGCCCCCAGGCCTCTGGGTTCTGCTCTGCCAAACTATCAAACAGGTAATTTCCGCCCTTGGAGAAGCCTGGGTTCTCTCTTGAGCATGTTACTCTTCACTCTCCCACTTTCTCTTCTTCCTTTCCTTCAAAATGGAGGACTGAGCTTTCTGAAGTCAATCCGACTGACCTTTTTGACCTACGACCAGAAGGATGTCTGTGCTTTCAAAGCAGATGCTAAACACATTTGCACCAATCACCAGCATTTTCAACACTATGATTATGCAATGATTTTTCTTTTCCTGGCCAAGGTAGAACAGATGGAACGAGATGCCCATCGAAGGGGCAGTGGAGCATTTCTTCTTGAGATCATGCTTTCTGTTAACTCCCACACCATTCAAGACTCGTCTCCTGCTGTGCCGGAACAGTGGGTCACACGGTCCTGCCACAATCTGGCCAAACTGCTGCGTCTCAGAGTGGTGAAAACTTCCGCATGTAGGCTGGGGAGCTCGCGCAGGGCTGAGCCTCTAGCCTTGTAAGTGGACAACCCTGGCTCAGTTCCTAGTACAACAGGGTCCCCCAAGCATCACTAGGTGCATCCCTGGAGACCCCTGAGCACTGCTGGGGTGTCCTGGGTAAGAACGGGCCCCCGCATAGAACCATCAGCCTGGTCGGTCAAGGTGTCCTGAGCCTCCCAAACACCACTTGGGAGGTTCCCCCTGAGTCCCCTTCTACCTCCCATGACAAAAAGTTAGAAAAAATGCAAGCCCAGCACTTCAGTTGCCTGAGAGGTGTTTGCCCTCGCAGGGGTTCTGTTGGGCCCATGTAACCTTCTGGCACTCCCTGGGAGGGGGTTAGACGCTTGTTTCTCAGCACCTGGGTGCAGGTGTCAGAGGCGAGAGGCTCCCAGGAACTCTGTGGCTGGACAGCACCCATCGGCCAGGTGGCTGAGAGGGGCCTTCCCGGGCCGCAGCCCGGCTTTTCCTGTTTTCTCAGACCCAAGGAAGCAGCGTTAGGGGCCTGGGCTTCTCCATAAGGGATTTCACGAAAACAGCTCTTGGCATTTTTTCAATGCAGATGGCAGCTTGGAAAGCAATAATTTTTTTTTTAATTCCATTTTGATATGGTCTGTTTTCTTCACTGCAATTACCCAGCCCCGTGCTCTGCTCTTGAGAGGTAGACATGCTTCTCTCTTGGACTCTGTGGCTGGGGTTTGCCCTGCACCCTGGGTCTGTGGATAATTTTAGAACAGTGGTTCTCATCATCCTTCTTGGGTTCCTTCCCGTGTTGCTGAAGATATACCTCGAAGTGTGTCTCTGGTGAGGCCTATGGATGATGTACTTCCAGGGTCTGTCATGTTGGATTTCCCTTTTGGTGTCTGGGCCATCCAAGGCAGTATTCAGGGCTTCTGCCTGGCTCTGCACACTGGGATCACTCCTGGCAGGCCCAGGGGACCAAATATGGTGACACGAATATGGTAACATGTGTTAGGTACACTCAAAGCAAGCACTCTACCCACTGTGCTAGATCAGTAAAGTAAAGTAAAGTAAAGTAAAGGCCCTCCCGTTGATCATCGATTTGCTCGAGCGGGCCCAGTAATGTCTCCATTGGAGACTTTGTTGTTACTGTGTTTGGCATATCGAATACGTCACGGGGAGCTTGCCAGGCTCTGCCGTGCGGGCGAGATACTCTCGGTAGCTTGCCGGGCTCTCCGAGAGGGGCGGAGGAATCGAACTCGGGTCGGCCATGTTGGCTGCGTGCAAGGCAAACGCCCTACCGCTGTGCTATGGCACGGCCATACCACCCTGAACGCGCCCGATCTCGTGCTAGATCAGTGACCCCCGGAAATGCCTTCATTCCATGCTCACGCACCTCTCTGGTGTGGCTCGACCAGGCTCTGCAGGACAATTCACCCAAAATTAATTTCAATGTTTTGGTCCTTTTCCAAGTTATTCCTTGCCCTCCTCCAGCCCCTACCCCTTACCTCAGAGGCGTTTAAGGTTCTTTCCTAACTTTGGAATTCTTCATTCCACATTCATTTTGGAGAACGTGGGAGACTGTAGGCTAAGCAACACTCAGTGGGGCTGGGTGCTACCCCCCAGAAGTACTTAGAAAACTGAACTGAATTGAATGCTTAGGCCCAGCAATGCAATGCTATTAGGCCTGGCAGTGCTGAGGGTCTCCGGGACCACATCTGGTCGTGCTACAGTGGGAGCAGGGGTCGACCTTGAGGTCTCAAGCATGCAGGAGATGTGCTCCAGCCCTTCAAGCTATTTCCTGAGCCCTGAAATTTGGATTCTTTTAATTTGTTGTTAAAGTGATATTGACCTACAAGGGTATAAATGCTTCTGTGTTTTAGAGGCACAATGTCCATACCAGCTTCACCACCAAAGTGTCAGGATCCTTCCACCACTGTCCCCAGGACCCGTTGAGCCATTCCTACCCTCCCTATGGCTGGTCTCCATGGTCAGAGTCGAAAGGTTTGTTTTCACTGGCTACCATCTGTTCCCTTTTAGTTTCTTTAAAAACTGCCAAAGAGTGAGCTCGTCCAGGATTTGTAATTCTCCTTCTGACTTATTTTGCTTATCATGAACCCCTCCAGTTCCATTCAGCTTGTAACAAAAGACAAGACTTCATCTTTTTGCACAGTGGAGTAGTGTGGAATTCTCAACTTCTCTCAGGAGAGGAAATCTCATCTGGAACATGTGCATCTTTGTACACTTTTCCAGTTAGACTCTTGTTCAATGACTTCCATATTGGACAACTTTTAATTCAACCCAGAAAAATTTGTCAATGTTATTATGTGATATTTCTTTCCCGCGTTTCTTTGGGTTGAGCCCTCCAAGGACTTTTATTAGAAATCGAAGATCGGGGCATTAAAAGCAAGCCACAGAAAAGATCAATAAAACATTTTCAATGCCTAAAAAAAATGAAAAAAAAAGTGAAAGAAATTGGTGATAGTCAAACACTTGTGTTAGTGACATCATTGTGTGAGGGGGTTTATTTTGTCTTGTTTGCTTTTCTTCCTTGTTCAAAGAGTTCCTTGATTCTTCCATCAAGAGAATTCTTTTTTTTTAAATTTTTAATGAATAACCGTGAGGTACAGTGACAGACTTACAAACTTTTGTGCTTACGTTTCAGTCATACAATGATCGAGTACCCATCCCTCCACCAGTGCCCATTCTCCACCACCAATGTTCCTAGTACCCCACCACCACCCCCACCGCATTCCCCCATCAAGAGAATTCTTGATTTAGTGTTTGCCACCATGCCCAGTTTATCATTCTTATGACTGTGTGAGTTGGGGAAATCATGAGTGAATTTCTAAGAAATCTTCCTTTTCTCATTGCTTCTGCTCACTCTCAGTCTGGTGGCCAATTCATTCACTCATCCAACTCGTTCTCCAGTGCGGACCTTTGGGAAGCAGAAGTTAAGGCTGATTTTGTGGAGGCTAAACAAGAACTTGGCTTGTCTCAAGCACTCCAGCACTCACCAGTAGGGTGAACTTGCAAACCTGTAAAATGGGAGCAACACTGCTTACTTTGCATGAAGGTGTACCCTCAGGGGTTACCCTGGCCTCCCCAGATTCTCATGCTGACTGTGAATGAATCTTCATCCATTAACACAGCACGCCACCCCACATTCTCCCCCACGTTCTCCACCGTGACAAGTCATCCTCTGTTATTCTTCACCTCTGAGCTGTCTTGCTTTAGGACTCTATATATGTCTGTCTGTATTTTCGTCGTTTCTGGCCAGCTTCTCATGCATATGCAAATCCACGCAGTTAAGGTGCTGGGAATGATTCAAATGTTTACTGCCCAACGTAATGGAATCTAATTTAGCTGCCATCACTGGAGCCTGCTATTCTTTCCCGACCTCCTGACACCCCCTTAACTACATTGTGGAACCCAAAGGTCCACATGTCTGTGCACTGGCTGGTGTGTAGCATGTTATATCTGTTGCACACGTGTGCATTAGAATGCATATATTGGCACCTGGACACCATTATGAGTGATCATGTGTGTCTGTGCATGTGTGTGTGCGCGCACATATAATAATAGGGGAAGAGCAGAGTGAGGCAGAATTTACACACCACTTCCCTCATTTTTTCTATTTTGGGGTCACACCCAGTGGCGCTCTAGGACTCCTCCTGACCTGGTGCTTAAAGGTCACTCCTGGAGCGAGAACAAAAGAGAATGCTCTGACACAGAGACAGGGTAGGATGGGGAGATGAGGGGTGGGAAGGATACTGGGATTAGTGGTGGTGGAGAATGGGCACTGGTGGAGGGATGGGTACTCGATCATTGTATAACTGAAACCCAAGCATAAAAATTTGTAAGTCTACAACTGTACCTCATAGTGTTTCACTAATAAAAATTTTAAAAAAATAAAGGTCACTCCTGGCAGTGCTCAGGGGTCCATGCAGTGCTGGGATGGTACCACAGTCTCCTGCAGTGAAACCTGAACTTCAGAATTTCGAACCATCTCCCAGGCCCCACTACACTCCCTCCCCTTTTCTCACAGGCCTTCCCCAGCCTGGGCCCCTGAAGCTTTAGATTGGTGCTATCAACACGCATGCATGGGGCACTCATTCCCAGGACTTCTCGGCGACCCACCTGCTGCCAGAGACCCACAAACATCCCTTCACAGTCTGACCCAACTTCACAGGAGACACTAGAAAGATTGCTCGACAAATGTCTGTCTGAGAGGAGACTTTCCCCCAAAATACCCAATTCTGGTGCCTGCTTTTGATGAATGAGACTGTATGAGTTCGAACTAGCAGGGGAAGGTCTCTGTCTCTGTCTCTCTGTGTCTCTATCTCTGTCTGTCTGTCTCTCTGTCTCTCTGTGTCACTCCTCTCTCATTCTCTGGTGGGCAAGCAGCACAGTTTTTCTTAATTTTAATTAAGGAAAAATTCTTCGGCTATAAAAGTAGTCATTAACTTTTTGTTTGTTTCAAGCACCTGGTGGGCACACAGTGGCAGAGATCAAACCGCACCCTTCTTCAGAATCTACACTTTACCAAGTCTCTCTTTCAGGCAGAAAAACTTAGGGGTATACCTAGTTTGGAGTGTCCAGCTGCGGGGATGACCCCTGACTGCCCTATTGTGGCGAGTGAGCCAAGAGTGGCCTCAGCAGTAGTGACCTCTCTTCTGGGTGGAGGACCATGAAGAGAGGTTCAGGGGTCCCACTTTTTCCCAGGGCTGAGTGCCTTCACTCCACCTTGTATTGGGCAGCCACATGGCTGAGAAAAAAGATAGCCTCACTTCCGCCCTCGTTCTATCAAGTGATGCTTCCGGTGGCTCTCTCCGACGGTCATTTAGGATTTCTTCTTGCCATCCAGCTGGCCTCACCCACACCTCACTGTGTCTCCTGGTGAGATTCCAGCACACCTGGGCAAGCCCCAGCATAGGGTCCAGGTGTGAAGAAGGCAAGAACACTGACTGCCAGGAAAATATTAGTGTGTGTGGTGGAGGGTGGGCATGGGGCTTCATTCCACCAGAGGGTGTGAAGTGAAAATTCATGACTCTCTTGGGTCAGAGAGATAGTACAGCAGGTAGGGCATATGTCTTGCACACAGCTGACCCAGGCTCAACCCCCTCTATCCCATATGGTCCCCTGAGCATCTTCAGAAGTCACTCCTGTGTGCTGAGCCAGGAATAAACCTAGTGCATCACCTGGTGTGATCCAAAAAACGTTTGCTTTGGGGCCACACTTGGAGGTGTTCAGGGGTTACTGGAGATGCTCAGGGGACCATATGGAATATTGGAGATCAAACCTGTCTCGGCTGTGTGCAAGGCAAGTGACCTATCTGTTGTACTATCTCTCCAGCTCCCTCACATAAAAATCTTGACTCTCAAGATGTTCAGAGCCCTGAGCCAGTCTGCCTGTCATGGGGGTGCAGGAGGGACGCCGGAAGTCATCTGTGTGCTCTCGGCTGGGATTATGAAAGCAAGCCAGACTGTTGAGGCTGTCCCGGCTCGCCGGCTGTCTGGTCTGTGGGCCCACACGGTCGGCTGCTAGGAAGCAAAGCTGCCGGGGGAGTGGGGGGCTGAGCCCTTTGAACCAACCCTGTCTGGGCCCTTGGGAGGATGAGGCTTTGTTCAGGGGACCCTTCCCACATCTTAGTTTGTCTTCTAGCAGGATTCCTTCCTCTCTCCCCTGCCAGGGATGCTGTGTATTTCTTACTCCTGGTCCAGCTGTCAGAAGTGGCTGCCCCACAGAGGATCCCTGGCCTGGTCTTCCCCCAGCCCTATCCTCTCTTGGACTGTAGGAAACATCCCCAGGGCAGAGAGAGCCCCAGACCCTCGGCTTTTCTGTCCAGAGGATAGTTTCAGGATCCCAGCTTGGAGGGCAGCAAAGCGGAGGAGGAAGTTCTGGGAGCCCAATGGGCCCAGGCACTGAGTCCCTTGAATAAAAGGCTCAGGCCAGGCAGATACTGAGGTCTCGGGCCTGACTGGAGCTCTGGGAGGGAGGGGACATCCCCCCAGTCCCCTGAAGAGGGGTCCCCAAACAAGCAGCCAGAGCCACGCCCTCTCAGCTCCTGGGGGACTTTCAGCAGGGTTTTGTTTTTGTTTGGGGGCCACATCTAGTTGTGTTCGGTGCTTACTCCTGGCAGTGCTGGGGGACCATGAGGGGTGTCGTGGTTGAACCCAGGTTGGCCACATTCAAGGCATTCTGTCTCTCAGACCCCAAAGGATGTTCTGCACAAGGTAAATCTCCTGTTATATATATATTTTTTCTGTTTGTTTTTTTTTTGTTTGGGGGCCAGAGCCAGCAGTGCTCAGGTGCTATTCCTGCTTCTGAGCTCAGGGTTGATCCCTGGCAGTCTTCGGGAGGTTATATGTGGTGTTGGGGATTTGAATCAGGGTCGCAGGTGCTGCAGCTGTATCCTTCCCATCCTTCTGCTGGGAAGAGCTTAGGGAGATGGCACAGGGAGGAGGCACGGGGCACTCAGGGCAGGAGACAGGCTTCCAAGCTCACACTCTGCCCAGGCTCTCAGTCTGATGCTAGCAACTATTTCACAGCTGCAGCCCTTTTCGGTGATCCCGTCAATACCTCTGTCCTAGGGAGGGGTATTTGGACCATTCTTGTTTTTCAGATGGGAACTTGGGTGCAGAGTTTGCCAAGAGTCTATTGAAAGAGGAAACATCCATTTTCCCTGGCCGGCTGAGAGTGGCTTCATTTCAGCAGTCCCCCTTCTATATTTTAAACTTTCTGCAAACTCCTGAGCTCTTTCAAGGGAAGTTTACCTTTTACCAAAGCCTTGGGCTCTCAGGACACTAAGAGATAATGGGCAATACCTGGGAAGGTGGTCAAATACATAATCTAAAAGACTGTAAGCAAACAGCTGTCCCCACCAGCCTCTGTCAGAACGCATCAACCCTAAATTAACAAGACATCTCAGGAAAATTAATGGGGATTCTCTGACACCGTGTTCATAAGAAACACAAAGACCAGTTTCCCCATAGAAACCCTATGAAGATGAGTCCTATACTAAGTCTCTTCCCTCCTGGGAGATTCTCTTCTACTTTCCAGTTCACTTTTCTAATCTCTAATTCCAAGTCTGAGCACAGTGGGCCCAATGGGCCCAGGCAGTATTTTCATTCTTAAGAACATCAAAGAGGGGGTATGGTGCCGCCAACAGGTCAACCTGTACCTGCAGGATGAGTGCATCAGCAGCCTGATGCTACCCCAAAATTGCTGCTGTACCTTCGGCCAGACCCAAACAATTTGGGGACATGTTTACCAAAAACTTAAACAGCCAAAAGTTAGGTATGTGGGAGCCACACCCACAAACCACCTCCAACTCAGCTATATAAGCTCATTTATTTGCTATCTTTCAGGGACCCATAAGTCTCAAAAGAGATCAAAAGACACTGTTAGGGCCAGTAGTGTGGAGGTAATCAGGAACCTGTGACTGAGCTTTCCAAGCACATTTGGATCAGGACAGGGCCTCCTCCCCCTAGGTCCCCAATTTTCCAGTAGCTTGGCAATCACACCCACAAACTGCCCCCAACACCATGTAACCTCATCAACAGCCAAGACTCAGAGACTATAAACTAAATAAAGCTCCTGAAAGAGAGCACCACAGAATGTCTTGACCCCGTGCCAGGCTGTCTTCACCGGGGCACCTCAGATGGGGTTGGTTTGAGTTTCCCTCCCTGCCCCAAGCAGAACCTCAACAGCTGAAAACCCCCAGATCCCAACTGCTGCCATGCTCAAGGCCACTCTCCACATGCTTGGACAACCTCCCCCAAGAGGGGACAAGCTTCACCCAAGACAGGATGAACATTACCGGAGAGTGGACCAGCAGGAAAACCCAGGTAAGCGGGAACCCATGACTGAGATCTCCAAGCTCACGTGGATTGGGACAGGGGCTCCTCCCCCCAGCTCCCCAGTTTTCCAGTAGCTTGGCAGTCACACCCACAAACTGCCCCCGGCACCATGTAATCTCATCAACGGCCAAGACCCAGAGACTATAAACTAAAGCTCCCGGAAGAGAACGACACAGAATTTCCTGTACATTATATTCTATCCATAACAAGCAATATAAAACAAATCATCTAGCATTACCTTTCCGGCAGGTTTGAGTGGTGGTGGGACTGGTGTCAAAATATCGAATGTAACCAAAGTAGAGAGAGAGCATGGGGGAAATTATCTGCCACACAGTCAGGGGAAGAGTTGGAACAGAGGTGAGAGGGAGGCGGGGGAATACCGGGATTTCGGTTCTGGAAAATGTGCATTGGTGAAGGGATGGGTATTTGATGATTGTATGACCTAAGCTCAGACATAAAAAACTTTGTAACTCTATCTCATGGTGAATCAATAAAAAAGGGGGGGGGGAATAATAAAATGTAGTTCTGTAGCACTGTCCTCCCATTGTTCATCAATTCGCTAGACCGGGCACCAGTAACATCTCCATTGTGAGACTTGTTGTTACTGTTTTTGGCATATTGAATACCTCATAGGTAGCTTGCCAGGCTCTGTCGTGCGGGTGGGATACTCTCAGAAGCTTGCCGAGTTATCAGAGAGAGGCAGAGGAATCAAACCCAGGTCAGTCACATGCAAGGCAAACACCCTACCTCCTATGTGATCGCTCCAGCAATAGTAAAATAATAAAATAAAATTAGCATTCTGAATTTTAAAAAAAGTAATGTGACGTTCACACCCAATTCAATCAGCATAATCAATGGCTGAGAGCGATAGCACAGCGGGTAAGGCATTTGCCTTGCACACGGACAACATGGCCGACCCGGGTTCGATTCCTCCACCCCCTCAGAGAGTCCAGCAAGCTACCGAGAGTATCTCACCCACACAGCAAAGCCTGGGAAGCTATCCGTGACGTAGTCAATATGCCAAACACAGAGACAACAAGTCTCACAATTTGTTGTGAGATGTTACTGGTGCCCACTCGAGCAAATCAATGAACAATAGGAGGACAGTGCTACATTATGAGAGAGAGAAAGAGAGAGAGAGAGAGAGAGAGAGAGAGATCATAGAAGAAACTGGAAACCATGTACCCACACAGGGACCCGTCATCACGGCTCCTGCATCATGATTTTGGGGAGTTGGCCTGAGAACCACCAGGTCTCATGTGTGACACATGGAAATGGTTCCATGCCTGGTCAGGGCCCATGTGTCATCACAACCTCAGTCCTCCCTCACCCCTCCCACCCTCCGTCTCAGTTCAGAACTCCTGAGGCTGGACTGGGCATTGAGGTGCATGGGGAGCCTCACGCTTCCCACAGCCTGCCTTGCATTTGGGGCTCAGGGCAGGGTCCCACACTGAGGGCTTCCTCCCAAGGTGACAACTGATGGGGTGTGCACCCACCATCAGCTCTCCCCCCTAAGACAGCCGCTCAGGATGGACTTTTATTTTTGCCTTTCTTCTTTCAAGGGCACATTGGGGACATAGGGATATTTTTAATTAAACAAAAACATTCTTAAGATCTCTATCTATTATTTGCAATTGCAGCAAAACCAGAATCTCTTGCCAAATTGAGAGCCACATTGAGAGCCAAATTGATCTGGAGTGGGGGAGAGGCGCACAGATGGTGCCATGCAGACCACATCCCTTCAGCTCTGAGAGATCATCAGAAAAATCACGGGACTGCTCCACTGTGCATCTGTCATCGAGGAGATGCATCTGCCGACAAGGAAAGCACCACGCTTGAGCCCCGAGCCCAAGTCCACGCTCTGCCATGTCCACGCTTGAGTCCATGTTCTATGGTGTTCACACTCAAGTCCACTCTCTGCTGTGCCCACACTCGAGTCCACGCTCTGCCTTGGGAAACTGAGGCTACCTCTTTCAGGCGTATCACTCAGTTCAGGCAGCCATCACAAAATAGGCTGGACTGAGGGGCTCGAACAAATAGAGGGAGAGAAATAACGTCCCCCAGGCTGGGGTGTGGGCAACTCCAGACAGAGGCGGCCTTAGATCACAGAAGCATTTTCTCCTAGAGCTCAGTCTTAGCTCACAGATACATTCCCCATACTCGCCCCGCCTCCCTCCCCACGTCCCACCCAAGAGATCGGGCTAAGTCATGATGCCCAGAGCTCAGGATAAGTCATGATGCATTTTCTTTTCCTTTTTGGTGGGGGAAGTTGTCCAGGCTTACTCCTAGCTCTGTGCTCAGCAATCACTCCTGGCAGGCTCCAAGGACCACATGGGATGCTGGGGATCTGGTTAACTGCCTGCAGGGCAAGCACCCTCCCCACTGTACTAGCTCCCTGGTCCTCTAGGATGCATGTCCCCTAGAGCGCAAGCTTAATCTTCAGACCCGTCTTCCCCCCACCCCCACCCCCCCTGAGCTCAGGCTAAATCAAGGGTCCTTTTCTCCTGAGCTCAGGAAAGATGCTGCAGGTAAGGCTTAGTGGACACGAACAGGTAAGAGCTGTCTTTGCTATCAAGGGCCACCTTTCGTGTCCTCTGTCTCTTCTGCTGCATACCCACAGAAAGAGAAAACTCTGTTTCTCTTCTTGTATCCCTGTCCTGAGCTCTCACCTCTCACCTCTCAGATCACCTCCTATTACAACATATTTGTGGGGGAAGATGCCAACACTCATTTCAGCTCAGCAGAACACCCAGGGGCAGACAGGTTAGGCAGCTGCCATTGGGTCCTTTGTTCTCAGGCACTCTGCAAGGCTGGGGTCTCTGCACTCACCTTATTTGACCAGAAATCTGCACAACTTGGGGCTGGTTTTAGATATCTTTTGAGCCACTAGGTGAAGGTTTTGTGCAAAAGCAAATTTAAAATGGTCCCAAAGGAGGGAAACTTCCTCTTTGCTCAGGATTGCCTTCCCCGAGGGGAGTAAACAGAGTAACCACATGTGGTGGGTATAAAGACACTTAATCAGTCCAGAAGATGTCACACTGACCCTCTGCTCCCCACAATAGGACCTCTCAGCATATTCCCCCCAGCCCACCCTCAGTTGGTGACATCGAGTCTCCAATTGGGCAGAATAAGTCCTTAAAGATAGTTTTCTCTAGCAATTACACTGGCTGTTGAGCAAACCTTATTAGTAATTAGTTTGCCAAAGATAGAAGCCCCTCGGAGAGCAGAAGAAATGGTAATTACTGCCATCAGCCTCTCAGCTATTTCCTGTGAGAGTAAACACCAGCCCTCCAGGAATGCAGGACCATTTGCAATCCAGGGAGCCCCAGCTCCCTGCCTGTGACCCTTGAGACTCACCACCCCCCACCCCTGTCCTTTCAACCATAGCCATCACTGCGGCTGGCTTCCCATCCCATGGCTGACCGGACCCTTGGCTGGCTGGCCAGGTGGGACCCAGCCTGTCGGAATGCCTCCCAGATTTAAAGATGGGGTGTGTGTATGTGTCTCATGTTTTTTTTTCTTTCTTTTCCTTTACTATTTTTATTGAGGTGCTGTGATTTATGGTACTGTTAATGATAGCATCATGTATGAGTTGGTCCAACCCAACACCCACCCCAGAGTGCCCTCACCCCTCTGTCAGTGTCCCAAGGACCCTCCCACCCACCACCCTCACTCCTAGGCCAGCTCAGTGCTATAGACCCAATCTCCAGTTCTTGTGCTTTTGGCCATTTGTTGTTGAGAGGAACCACAGGGTCAGAAGCAGAGGTGACCGGGGCAAAGGGGCTCCCACATGAGACATTCCTGGCACTGACCAAATGGCCAAGTGTCCAGGTGGGTTGAGCTTCAGCCTGGCCACAGGCAGTATTGGGATCTCAAGGAGACCTGAGAAGATCTGAGTCTGGGATCACAGGAGACCAGGGGATGAGCATGGCCTGGGAGGCACACACCTGGAGCTCAGAGGCTGTGGTGGGAAACTGAGGCAGGGCAACGTCAGAGTCCTGCTGGGTCATGGGCGTGATGCAAGCCTACTCAGACCCGGGTAACCAACAGAGTGGTAAATCCACCCTTGTAACTTTGTTCCATGTGACTTTGGATCATCTGAAATCTATGAGTAGAAGGATGGAGGGATAAGGAGAGGAATGGAGGGAGGGATGGATGAAAGATAGAGGCATGGATGGAAGGTGGATGGAGGGATGGTGGCATGGGAGGGTGGAGGAGTGACAGGAAAGAGGGTGAGAGGGATGGGAGGAATGGAGAGATGAATAAAGGATTGATGGAAGAATGGAGAGGTGGATGGAAGAAAGGAGGAGGACACGTATGGAGAGAGAGATGGAATTGGAATGAAGGATGGATGAGGGATCTATGAAGGAAAGGGTAGAGGGATAGATGGAAGGCAGACTGGATGGATGGAGGGGCAAATGGAAGGGCGGATGGAGGGGCGGATGGAGAGATGTGTTCCCAGAGAATAGACTCAGGGAGGCTCTGAGATAAAGGAGATGCTGCATGAACACCTGCTCACCCTTAGAAATAAAGGCAATTCCTGCTCAGAGACGAGGACAGGCACCCTGCGAGAGTCCCCAAAATGGCTTAGCCTGGGATTCAACCCTGAAACTCTGAACCTCTGTGGTTCCTGAGACTTGATTTAACTCATTTGGATCCAGGAAAAGATGTGACAGGGTCTTTGTCTGTTTTTGAGAAAGAACGCAAGTACAAGGAGCAAAGCCAGCAGCAGAGAGGCCCACTGAGGGGACAGTGCCCTGCTGAGTCTGAGTACAGGGCCTCTCAGGGGAGAATTGTGCACTGAATTGGGGGGCATGGATTTTTGGTTTTTGAAGCAATAGCACAGCGGGTAGGGCGTTTGCCTTGCATGAAGCTGACCTGGGTTTGATTTCTCCCTCCCTCCCGGAGAGCCCAGCAAGCTACCGAGAGTATCCTGCCTGCATGGCAGAGCCTGGCAAGCTCCCTGTGGCATATTCAATATGCCAAAAACAGTAACAACAAGTCTCACAATGGAGCTGTTACTGGTGCCTGCTAGAGAAAATTGATGAACAATGGGAGGACAGTGCTCCAGTGCTATGGAAGGAAGGGTTATTTAGAAAGGGTGATAGGATTCTGGACCAGTTCAAACAGCTATGTTGTGGCCTCAAAATTCCTCCTGAATTCCACGGACAGTTTGTTCTCTTTTGGGTAAATGCTCCCACTTCTGGGTTTTCTTCCTCTCCCCCCTACCTCTGCTTTGAGATTCCGGGGAAGGGTGGGGCTGTGTACATATGAGGGTGTGAGCTGTGAGGGAGCGTGGGTACATGCAGAGGGTGCCCTCATGGACTCCAGGGCACAGGGTGGCCCCTGCACTCTGGAGTGGCAGCTCCTGGTCTTGCTCTACCCTGTCTGAGTCTGGCCATGGGCCACTTGGAGTGCCCAGCACCCACCTCAGGGCTCTCCCATCTGCTCCCAGGCTTTTGCTGGTTCATCTGCTCCCTGGCACCCGGGTACTTCCTGTGGGGTCAGCTCCAGAGTTAAGAGTCCTGAATGCCTGTAGGGGGCAGGTCCTCTCCCTGGTGGAGGTGGGATGGGGGTGCTTTGCGGGGCACAGGCTTCCTGACACCTTCCCAGGGGTCTGCACACCTGACCCACCTGGGCTGCTCAGGGAGGGACAGGAGATGGCTCCTTTCCTGCCCGCTGCTTCACTCCCTTCTGGGGATACACCTTCTGCTTGGCCCCTCAGGGGGAGGGTCACTTGTCCTTCCCTGGGACCTGCAGGAATAGCCTGGGAGTGTATGTGTGTGTGTGGGGTGGGGGGTGGCGCTGCATTTTCCTAGCCCAGGGGTTCACTGTGGACAGACGAGAACATGGTGCTGACCCAGGCTCTGGTGTGGGCAGGCTGTCCCAAGTTACCTCCCTCTCTCTACACTCCCATCTCGAGACCCCAAGTACCCCCCGAGGAAGTAGGCAGGTCCCACTGTCACAAGGTAGTGGAAATTGGGAACACCTCTGCTTCTTCTGGGGGTCCTTGTGGGATGGTGCAGTGGGTTCCTGGGTCACATCTCCTTCTGGAAGGGAGAAGTGAGAGACATTCACTCAGCACCCCGCCCCCAGACCACCAACACCCCACCTCCACAGATGTCCGCACAGGCCCTCTGCAATGATGGACTTTCACAGGCAAGAAATGAGGTTCCGAGCCCCTGGCAGTCAGGCATGGAAGACTCAAGACTGGGACCCCTATCCTAATGCTGGTGCTTTCTGGTTGCCATGGCAACACGTCTGCCATATGCACACAGCTGCCTGGGGCCTGCAGCTGATCACAGTGACATCCATTTGCAGCCCTAGGCACCTACACCCCAACAAGCCCAACTTCCAGCCATTTGGGAGACAAGGACAACACCATCTCCAGGCCCCTGGGGGTCTACTGGGATGGCATTTGACTTTCAGGGGTGCGCATCCCACTCTCACAAGACATCTGCAGTGCGGGGGTGGGGGGTTCAACTCCAGAAATTGGGGGGGGGGGACAGAAGATGGGGATACACCTTCTGGAATGGCAGCTGCTGGGACCCCAGGCTTGACCCAACCCAACCTCTGCTGTGGCTGCCCCTCAGGGTCATTCCTCCAGGGCTGGGGACGGCTCTATCTCCTCTCCTGGTCCCCTTCCTTGAGCACCCCCAGCCCTAAGGGGTGACACAACTGAGACCATGCCTGAAGAGAGGGGTGTCAGCTCTGGGCCAGGCTTGGTGGCCTGACAATGGGGTATGAGAGGTGTAGGGGGGGGGGTCGCATGACAGAGCTGGGGCTCTCCGTGGGGGCTCAGAGCACCTCAAGTGGTGTGGGCTCATGGGCTGGGCCATGTGCTCACCGGGCCTTGCTTGCTCACACAGGTGCTCTCCAGGGCATGTGCCTGGTTGCTGGAGCTACTCGCCCCCCCCCTCCTCACCTGAAACCCTGCAGAGAGCTGACTCGGGCCCCAGGGATGGGGGAAGGGAAGCACTCCCAGCCCAGCCCAGCCCAGCCCAGCCCAGCCCAGCTCTCGTCCCTCTCTCCACAGTGTCTGCAGGTGTCAACTGGAGAACAATCCAGAAAAATGGATTTTTTAAAAGACATTTTTTCTCCTATTTTTCAAAATGTATGTAGGATTTTCTTTACTTTTAAACTTTTTTATTTTATAAAGTAGTTCACAGTACAGAAAACACTTTTCTTTTTTAATGTGCTATTAAAATAACTGATCTGGGGGCCAGAGAAATAGCATAGTGTGTATGTGGGGGCGGCATTCGCCTTACACACGGCCGACCAGGGTTCAATCCCCAGCATCTCATATGGTGCCTTGAGCAACGCCAGGACTAATTCCTGAGTGCAGAGCCAGGAGTAACCCCTGAGCATCACTAGGTATGCTCCTCCCTTCCCCCCCAAAATTTAAAAAACAACAAACTGATTTTAAAAATAGCTCACATCTCAGAAAAATGTAGAAAGACATCTCCATTTAGATGCATGTACGCTTAAGAGAATGCAGAAACAAGAGGTGTCTAACACACAGAGCTCTCTATACCTGGTGCATCTTACACCCACTCACGATTGTGTGCAGTGTCTGCACAGGGCAAACGCCATCAGCACTGAGAACAGACAGCTTTACCGCACCCACACCCGGGCCCTGGGGTGCCGATTTCTTCTTCATTAACCCTGGCCCCTGGCAACACCACCACCTCCCAGGGAGTGAGAGGAAGTGCCTGTCTCCCACCCCCTCAGCTGTCAGGGGCTTGAAATTTTTGATAGTGCAAAAGACAGTAAGTGCAGAATCCCTCGGATAATCTAAGAGTGCATTACACTGCTGATGCCTGGAGGCCAGAGAAAGCCTCCCCCTGCAGCTAAACCCTTCAGAGGATCCCTGCTAGGAAGCAATCTAGTGGCTGGTGGAGGGAAGGCGGCAGAGGCACCCATCCACCCTGCTCCACTCAGGGACCATCTTCCTGCAGGATGTCAGTTGTGAAGCACGTGGGCAGCAAATCAACACAGCAGAGAGGGCTAGGCACTGTTCCAAGGTCACACACTGGGCTGCTAGTCCAGAAAACTGCCTTTAGGTAGTTTCTCTACACTTGGTATATCTTCTCAGAATGTTCCCATGCTCTAAATTAGGTTTTATTCTCCAAGGGTTCCTGGAAAGTAGACAGAGGTGAGAGAGCGATTCCCTGACACCCAGGAGAGAGGGGAATGGCAGAGACAGACGCATGAACAGGAAGAAGGCGGTCCGAGGATTCGGAAGGAACGGTCATCACCCCACAGGGGTTTGCTAGGGAGGGATGTGTCTGTCTGAGCCACACACACTGTGGTCCTCAGCCTTTCACAGCCACCAGCAAGCCAGTAACACAGCCCCCTCCACCCCATTTACAGGTGAGGAAACTGAGTCTCAGAGTAGGTTCAACAGTACCGAGTGCAGGAGCTACGATTCATAACCCAGGCTGGTCTCTATTGGCATGTCTTTTTTTTGTTTTTTGTTTTCTTTTTGTTGTTGTTGTTGTTGTTGTTTTGCTTTTTGGGTCACACCCAGCAATACTCAGGGGTTACTCCTGGCTTTGCGCTCAGGAATTACTCCTGGCGGTGCTTGGGGGACCATATGGGATGCTGGGAATCGAATCCGGCCATGTGCAAGGCAAACGCCCTCCCCGCTGTGCTATCACTCCAGCCTCTTGGCACATCTTTTAAATGAATAACCAGACCCTCCTAAAAGTGTACCAGAAGTGTGGCATCTGTTCAAAGAGGGATGACAGAGGGCTCCAGTGGGGGCTCGGTGGCTGGACTGGGGCAAGTGGAGGAGGAAGGACACTCGGTGGCAGGGGCTTTGAGGGGAGGCTGCTGGGGCTGATTTGCAGATGAGGGAGGCAGGAAGAGCGCAGACCCGGGGAAGCACCCGCCCACGTCTCCCTGCAGGCTCTAGCCTGAACCTACCACCCCTGCCCTGCACACTTCCGGCCTGGGCCAATGTCCTTCTGGCGGGGAGTGGCCAGCTCCTGGGGCCAGGTCTCTGGAATGGGTGCAGGTGGGAGTCTCAGGGAGGGGTGTGTGCACCGGCTCTGTCCTCTCACATCTGCACCGGGGTGTGGCGCGGTCAGCCCCTCCTCACTCACCCCCTTTCTTGCCGATCTTTCTTGACCTCCCAAATATGTGACTGACCTTTTAGTTCTGGTTCCTGGGTCTTTGGGGGGTGGATGAAGGCAGAAGGCCCCGGCAACAGGTTACTCCACTGCTCTGAGGTGGTCTCTGGAGTCAGGAGGTCTCTGGGCAGCAAGAAGGAGTGTGGGACCAAATGGCATTCCCTGAGCTGCAGCAGCAAGAATGCTGAGCACTCACAGAACCATCCTGTTTCGGGGAGTGGCCCCCAGGAGTGAGTGGCCCCCAGAGAAGTGAGAAAGCAGGTGATGGAGCTGGAGAGAGAGTAGAATGGTTAGTGCATTTGTCTTACGTGTGGCCAACCCTGGTTCAGTCAATACCCAGAACTCCATATAGACCCTGAGCCCTGTCAGGAGAGCTGATCACTAAGCCCTGAACACTTCTGGGTGTGGGATAACCCCCTCTCCCCCCCAAAAAAAACACAAGAAAGCAAAGAATGCCTCTCCTGACCCCCATTCTTTACTTCTCTTCTCTGCTCTCTACCTACAGACCTGAGTTCTGCTTTCAGCGAGGTTGAGTCCTTCAAGGGTCTGAGTCCAAGACCACCCACTATGGGTGGGCTGGAAAGCCTCAGAGGGGCGAGGAGGCGGGTGGTAGCCCCCTCTCCTATCTCTCTGGATACCTGTAGGGCCCAGGAGAATCCTGCTGGCCCAGGTGCCTTCTCTCTTCTGCCTGGCGCTGGGTCTGCTGAACTCCCAGCCCCCACCCAACTCTGCACCTCATCTCCCAGCGTGCCCAAGACTCACAGAGAATCTGTTTGCAGGAGAAGTTCCAGTCCCCATGTACTCCACCTCTTCTGGGCAAACTTGGTGAGCAGAGACATCCTGTAACTCGCCCCATGGCCCCCTTGGGGCCGCCTTTGCATTCCCACACACCCATCAGCCCCAGACAGCCTCCAATTATGAAGTGGTCCATTTGTGGGGACCATGCTCTCTCATCTCCCACCAAGAAAACTCCTGGCTTTACCCTTTACCAGGATCTTCTTCATACTGCCTAAATGTCTTTCAGAGTGATTAGCTCTCAAAGAATAACCCTTGAGCCCTATGCGCTCTCTCTCTCTCTCTCTCTCTCTCTCTCACTCTCTTTCTCTCTCTCTCTCACACACACACACACACACTCACACACTATGCCCACAAAAACTTCCCAGAATCTTCATGGGATGGGCGTTGGAACACTGTATGACCGAAATCCAATCATGAACAACTTTGTGACTATGTTTCTCTCTGTGATTCTATAATAGAAACAAAATCAACAGAAATCCGATTGCTTCTCCAGCTATCAATGATGCAGAGAATATAAAGATAAACACAAGAAGAAATATAATTAGTGAGTATATGAATAAATAGTAAATTATATATTAATCAGATAAGTGCTAAATTAAGTATTATTTGGTCCCATTCATTTAGCAATAATCTATGAGCAAGGACCCATATAAATTTGTATTCTGATAGAGTGCTATTGGACAGAAATATGGATGTTGCATTGTAACTTTTATAGGGCATGCTTTGCAATCCATTTTAAAACCTAAGTTTTATATGTCTTTTGACCCAATAATTCCATCTTTACGGCTATATTTCATGGAAAAATCATAAATATGTGCTAGAACATTCAGAACTTCAATGATCACCAAGTAAGTAGGCAAATAAAACAGAGGACTGACTTAGGACTTGGGAATTTGGGCCACACCTGGCAGTGCTCAGGGGTTATTCATGGCTTTGCACTCAGGGACCATTCCTGGTAGTGCTCAGGGAACCATAGGGAATGACAGGGATTGAAACTGGGTTGGCCATGTGCAAAGCAAACACCTTATCCACTGTACTATTGTTCTAGCCCAAAGAGAGGACTGATTTAATACTAGCTTATATATTACATGATCATGAAAATAGAGAGTTAATAAATGGGGGACCAGAAAAGTGTGTGATATATAGTTATATAAATAATATATAAGCAAGAATATTCTGTGATTAAGACAGAAATTATTGTGCATATAGTTAGCTATATAACAGAGATTATCACACTCCGCTCCCGGGAGAGAACAAGGCAGAGTTTCCTACCCTGTGCCTGACTGTCCCCACCAGGGCCCAACAGCTGAAGACCTCCGGGCCCCAGCCAAGGCCATGCTGGGACCACTCTCCACACACTTGGATGAGCCTCACGCATAAAAGAACTGGCAGAGGAACCCAGGTGTGTGGGACCCGGGGCTGAGATTTCCAAGCCTGCACGGTTTGGGACTGGACCTGCCAGTAGCTAGACAGTTACACCCACCAACTGCCGTGTAACCCCAACAATGGCCAGGATCCAGAGATTATCACACTCAGCTCCTGGAAGCATGACATCTTATCATCTCATCCCTACTTTGGAAGCGCTGGCAGGCTACCGAATGTAACCTGCCCACACGGCAGAGTCTGGCAAACTCCCTGTGGCGTACCCAATATGCCAAATACCAGTAACAATGAAGGGTCTCATTCTCCTAACTCTGAAAGAGCCTTGAATATGGCACTTTTCTTAAAAATCTCAGGGCTAGGACGAAGGAGACGTTACTGGGGCCTGCTGGAGGCAATCGACGAATAACAGGATGGTTGTGATTGTGATTGATAGTTAGCTAGAAAAAAACAAGTTACACTTTAGTAATGCATTCATTATAAACTCTTATTTTTTTAGTGTGTACATATAGGCATAGAAAGAAATATTGCATGTATATTGACAACAATAATCTCAAGGGAATAATTCTGATTTTCTACTGTTGGGTTCACAGCATTTTCTATTTTCCTCTATAACGAATATTTATTCCTTGGTACCAAGACAACATTTAAATTTTCACTTTAGGAAATTTTTATTTAAAGCAAAGAATGCTCTACTTTGGTGGCTGCTGATTCTATTGTCCTGAAAGGTGGGTTCTTAAAGGTGATGGATGTGAAGTGAACGTCAGCGGATGGATACAAATTCCTCCTGCACCAGGCACCAAAGCAGAGCGTATAAGAGGGAAGTCTCCATTCTTGATGAGTGAAGCAGGGAACATATTTTAAAGGAATGAGCCAGATGGTCCCCAGCATAATAGACAGCTCTGCATCTTCATGTCTCTGCATTTCCCACAGTGTGAGGCTTTATCGGCCTCAGTCAAAGTCCAGATGGGCAATCGTGGAGTGAAAGTGTAGCTGGCCATGGGTAGGGCTTGCTACACTTGGACAGGTGGAGCTGAAGGTTGTGGGGAGAGGGGAAACAATGGAAAAGCGGTTCTGGAGTCATAGGAAGACCCCAGGGGCCCTAGGGGCCCAGGCAGGATTCGATCTCAGGACATCGCATGTGATATCCTGTGGCCTCCCAGGGTATAGACTTGGCTTGGCTGCCTTGCCACAGTCTCCGTGGCTTACTCGGTTCAGTGGGTCTCCTTGGCCCTGAGAGCACCTGAATGTAGGAAAAGGGAGATGGGGGAGCTTGTCATGGACCTCCAAGGCTCAGGGATATGACTCTGCTAGCGACCCTCCGCTATTGTTGAGTCCTGGACCCTGCGCCCCCGCACACATGGCCTGAAGTGGCACCTTTTGACTCTGTCCATGACACATAGTTCAGCCCTGGGTGTTGGTGGCTGGGGTGCGGGGCCGAGGAGCCCGTGAAGGGACGGGTTGGTGGGGGCAGGGCAGGGGCTGTGAGGGTGTGTGCTGGGGTTCACTGCACAGCTGGAGATCACTGTGACCCCTGGTGGAGAGCAGAGCCATCAGGATGGGAAATGGCAGAGCAAGGGGCCCTGGAAGTACCGACCCTCCCAGAAGACTTGAGGACAGGACCTGAGCGCCTGTGCCCACGACACAAGAAACCCTCCCGAAATTCTCTTGTGCCAGTCCCCAGAGCCCAGAAACAGCGTTGCAGCAAAACAATTAGGGGCACCACAGAGGTTTTGGTGCTGACCCCCCAATTATTCCTCCAGCATAGCCACACAGACACCAGCAACTACAGCTCAGCCACCCAGCCACGGCCACCAGCCAGGTCCCTCCAGAGTCTCCTGTGCCTGCAGCCCCTGTAACCCTCAGTCCCCGACAGCCCCAACACCCAGAGAATTCCTCCTGCCACTGAAAACTAAAGTCCTGCTTTTCTCCACAGAGAAAGGAGGGTGAAATCTGACCTTTTTTAGGTTAAAAGGCCAAGAAATATTGGAAAGATTTCAAAACCTGAGAGGGCTGGGGGCTGGAGTGATAGCACAGCGGGTAGGGCTTTTGCCTTGCACGCAGCTGACCCAGGTTCGATTCCCAGCATCCCATATGTTCCCCCGAGCACCGCCAGGAGTAATTCCTGAGTGCATGAGCCAGGAGTAACCCTTGTGAAACACTGGGTGTGACCCAAAAAGCAGCAGCAAAAAAAAAACCTGCGAGAGCTGGAGTGGAGAAGGAAGAATGGATTCCCCTCCACCCCCCATCTCAGCCCCAAAGCCCCTGCCTCAGTCTCCCCCTCCCTCAGTCGGACCAGAAGCAGGCAAGGTCTGGGCCCAGAGGCTTCAGGGGCCTCCTGGCCATTGGAGCAGAGCAGCTGGGCAGACAGACACTCTGAAAGGTGTTGAAAGATGCAGCAAGAGTCTCTCCCCTGATGGAGGGGCCTTGGTAATGAGCCACTGCCGAGTCCTTCAAATTAGCTTGTAATTGGACACAATTGCTATTCCCCAGGGCAACCAGCTGCCTCAAGACTCTACCGTGATTCATGCCAGGCTGGTGTCCTTCCCCTCCACCCCCATGTGTTAATTAGCACTTGGTCCTGGAGGCAGAGGGAGAGTCATTAACAGCTGGGGACTGGCGAGGCCCCATAGTGCCTGCTTCCCACCCAAACTGGCTGTCTCTGTGCCCAGTGCAGGGCTGGGGAGCAGACGCACACCACCTGCAGAGGGGCACCTGGGCATCAATGCATCCCCTAACCCCCAAGCCTACAATGTGTGGCACTGGAGCTCAAGGCAGGAATAGGGATGCCCACTGGGGTATACACAGGACCTTAGGGAAGGGCTAGGCATGGCAGGTGGGAAGACTAGGATTCTCCATCCTCTGGTCTCCATGTCAATTTGCATGAAATGTTCTATGACAGATTTGTGACCCTTTGGCTCCTTCCTGGCTTTCTGCATCCTCCCGTGGTCCCTGTGGCCCAGAGCAAGCAGATGTCACTCAAATATGGTCTCTGGACTCAAAGGGAAACCCAGGCATCCCTCAAATGTTCTCCTTGACCTGCTCAGCTTAGTTCCCAAGAGGGGCTAAGGGTGCTGGCTGTAGGAGTCAGACTCATCCTCAGATAACTGAATCTCCCTTTCGCCATGTTGGCCGCAAGGAAACCTTATGCTAATCTGTCCATCTGTTTGGAACCATTCTGTGCTGCTCCATCATGCTTTCTCAGTAGGACGATGTCACTTCCAGGGCCACACCTTGGTTCCCAGATAGAATGCTCTTACTTTTCCTGTATAAAGCACAGATAGAGAACAACCAATGAACAGGTGTGCAGGGGGTCTGCGGTGTTTGGCTTCTATTGGATGGTGGGAAGAGAAAATCCAAGGCTCCACAGGCTCTCCATGGGAGGCAGTGATGAAGGCCCCCACAGATGAAAAGGAGTGGGGTCTCTGCAAATCCTACTTTATTGACTCAAAAATTTCAATGCAAGGAATGGAACCCAGGGCACCATGTGTACAAGGCAAGCGTTCTGCCCCTGAGTCACAGCCCTAGATTGAGAAGGGCCTTGAGAGCTTCAGGGATGGGCCAGGATGCAGGATGCATCATTGATTTACTCAGTCGAACAGCAGAAGTGTGTGTGTGGGGGGGGGGGGGGCGGGGGAGATGCTGTCCTCCGTGCTGGAAGGGGGTCTTAAGCCACACCAAGCTGGCTGTGTGTGTGGAGGCTACCAGGAAAAGAGTTGTAAACAGAAAATCAGGAGGCTCCAAGTGAATAAGAGCTGCAGAAATAGGGGAAGTGATGGTGAGGGGAGCCTGTGGTTTACAGCAGGGAAGACCCTGAAAGGGGGCACCAGAGTCAGCCTGTGGGCTGGAGCATGGGAGAATGGATGATTTATTCACTCCTGCCCACTGTGAGCCATAAGACTCAGCCCGCTCCCTTTTGTGGACATCTGAGGAGTGTGGCCATGGCAGGGGTGGGGTGGACGACAAGGGAGTGGGGGCAAAGTTCTCCTCATGTGCACCAGACAGCGTTCCACACATCTCTGCCCTGTCGTACAACACGAGTCACCAAGTGACCACCAGCTTGTAAGAAAAGGAATTCAAGCTCTGCAAACCAGTTTGGCAAATCCATGGAGGCTGAGGAGGGCCTGGGAAGGTCTAACCTAGAGCCTCCTGCCCGGGGCACAGGGAACAGCTCAGATCTGAGCATCTGAAGTGGAGGGAGCCGTGGACAGGACAAGACCAGCCTGGATGTGATCTGCCACCTCCTTTGGCTGGCGGGTGTGAGGAATGAGCCCAGGTCAACTGTCCACGCCGAGCAGATGTCTAGATAGTGGCATGTGTGGCCGTCAGCATTGGCCTTGAGCAGCAGGCTGCCAATTTCTGGGCCATGGAAGCAGTCCCCGGTCCTGGCACATGTCTGGGAGACAGAGGACCTGCAGAGTGTGTCAGGGTGAAGAGCAGTGTGGATGCAGACCCGGGAAACGGAGCAAGCAGAGTGGTGTAAAGTAAAGGGCAGGGGTGGGAGAAATGACACCAGCGAGAAGGTCAGGGTACCCCCCTCCCCCGCGCCAACCCTTAGTCACCCTCAGCTGATTCAGTGGTCTTCCTGGTCGGGTCCCTCTAGGGACAGGGCCAGCCGTCCTGGTAGAGCAGAGTGAGGATGCGCCTTCTGAGAGTTCTGACCCGGCCAGCAGGCTCCCTGCTGCTAATTTGCTTGAACCTTCTTTGCAAATACGATTTAGACAACATTCCCACCGGCCATGGAGGAGACTTCCTTTTCAACATGGATGGAACCAGAAGATGTCATTCTGAATGAAGCACACGAGAAGAAAGACAAGCGCAGGATGAGCTCACTGATATGTGGCATTTAGAATAACTGGACAAGGGAACGAAGTGTCTTAAAGGCGAACGGTCTAGTTCACCCCTATCTCCAAAGCATAAGGGGGGGAAGGACAGGGAAAGAAAGAAAGAAAGAAAGAAAGAAAGAAAGAAAGAAAGGAAAAGAAATCAAGTGGAGGGAGAAGAGAGACAGGATGCAATGGGTGAGAAGGGCATGGAGCCAAGGGGGTTCAGGTATATCGGCTGTCTAGAACTCAATCATGAATAACTTTATGAATCACGGTGCTTTGATCTCATCGATTTGTTCGAGCGGGCCCAGTAACGTCTCCATTTAGAGACTTGTTGTTACTGTGTTTGGCATATTGAATACATCACGGGTAGTTTGCCAGGCTTTGCTGTGCGGGCGAGATACTCTCGGTAGCTTGCCGGGCTCTCTGAGAGGGGCGGAGGAATCGAACCCGGCTCAGCCAGGCTGGCTGCATGCAAGGCAAACACCCTACCGCTGTGCTATCGCTCCAGCGATATAACTTTATGAATCACGGTTCTTTAATAAAATAAAATGTTTTTAAAATTACGAAAATTAAAAATAGGACTGAAAATAAAATCTACCAGACACCTGCGATGACCAAACAAAGAAGAAGGACACAGAATGTCCCAGAGGAAACAAATTGTTTAGGGAATGGGAGAAAAAAATTCTTAAGAAGAATTATAATTAGGATCTCAGAAGAAAAAAAAAACTTCAATAAAAGTAAAACAAGCTGCCACAAAAAAGGGAGAAATCAGAGAACATAAGGAGTTTGTTGAAAATTGTTTTAAATGTTATTGCCAAAATTAAAAACAACAACAAAAGGAAAGCAGTAAGATAACAGCAAGGGAATTTTCCCAGGGCCCAGATAGCTCAGCTGGTAGAACTGCTGCCTTGCAGTTGGAATGGAGTATCCAGCACAGTCCCACCTCCCCAAGCCCTGCTGTTTGGGATCCCCAGAACCCCAACAATGTGTAATTTCCGATGCAACTAAGAGTTTGCAAATACCACAGCTAAAGCATGTGCCCTGCCATTGAATCAACAATAAGAGAGAAAGAGAGGGGCCAAGAAGAGAAAAAAAAAACTCTCCCAGAACCAAGAGCACAGAAAAGGGAGTGAAAAATATAGGAGAGGGATCAAAAGAGAGAGAAAAGCTTCAGAGAGAACAAGGAAAAGTCCCTCTCCCCTAGGACGTCATGAATAAAAGATTCAAACCCGGGCTCAACTCAGAAACAGTAAGAGATTTGCACTAAGGCTTTCATGACTTTGGAAGCTGGCACTGAGCCACAGTGAGGGCGAGTCTGAGACACAGAGGCCAGACCACCAGGAAAAGGCCCAGCACTCTCCACAGGCCGACTTTCTTCTCTACTGGAAGAGAGAAGCTCACAACACCAAGGATCACCCCAGCAATGCTGGGCACTGCACTTGGCTATGATTCAGGGCAGTACAGGGATCTAGCACAGTCTCCCTCATGCACGGCAGGTGCCCTGCCACTGAGTCACATTCTCAAGTCCCACATTACAATTTCTGTTGTTCAATGTGTGTGTGTGTGTGTGTGTGTGTGTGTGTGTGTGTGTGTGTGTGTGCTCTTGAGATCTTTCATCTAATGGAATCAGGCACACCTGGAATATCTAAGGAAATGATTTCATATCAGATGATTGTGCACTCTAATCACATCCACGAAATGCCTTCACAGCAGCACCTAGATGAGTGTTTGAGCAATGGGTTGGAGACCGCCTAAAGTGACACTTGGTCTTTATCTTTCTTTTAAGACCTGTTCAATGGTCTCATTGTCTCTCCATAACCCACTCATTATCCTCAGTGGTGGGTCTCATTCTCCTCCTTGATACAGCTGAATATTCCCCATCAAAGACCACAGCCCTCTATTCTGTTGCCTCATCTCTTCATTTGTAGGCCCTTTCACCACATTTTTCTTTTGTTTGGAATCTTCTTTCCTGTTCTTCCCATCATACCGAAAACTTCCCACTTCACCTCTTCTTCAGAGAAGACTTATCTGACTGCCAGACTATTAAACAACAATTATTTGAGCACTCCCATACATCAAACATTGCACCGCTATTGTACTCCTAATGTCTAGGACTGAGAGGTAATATTTCTTTTCTATCCAATGGAATGATAGCAATTATACAGCAGGAATACAAAGTCTGATAATTCCAAAAAGATTTGGATGAAGTAAGATGTCAAATCATCTCTTCAAAATTATTTTAGTGAAGAGAGTATGCTTCTGCCAATAACAAATGAAGGCTTGATAGATTATAAACATGGACTAAAACAATAAGCTCCAAAAAGTCAGAACAAAAATAGAAGGATACATTAGTTATCTTCTGCTGAAAAACAAATTACATAAAGACAAATGGTTGAAAACAACAGCTAGCATTTATTATCACTTCTGGTTTCTGAAGGCTAGTGATTGGTGGCATTAGCTGGTGGTCCTGATTGGTGGTCTCTCATGTGGTAACTGGCCTTAGTGCAGGCACCTGAAAGTTTGCCTCAGTGAAGGGGGTGGGTCCCTCAGAAAACACCTTTTTCATCACCAGAAAGTTGATGGTAGCTGTCGGAGGAGGGCTCAGTTCATTTCTCCATGGCTTTCTCCACAGATCACTTGCATGGATTTGTTGTGGTTTTCTGCCTCCAAAGCTGGTGATTGTAGAGTAAACTTGGAAGTCACACTTTTTCCCGTTGGCAGTTTTTTACTGACCAAATGCTCCTGTGGTATTTTGCCACAGGAGACGACTACACAGGGCATGGCCTCAGGATGTGAAAACAGTTGGCAGCCATCTTGAAAGTTGGTTACCATAGTCACCTTCTGATGCCCAGTGATTCAGGTTTTCCCCACATACAAAATATATGCACTTTTCTTAAGTCCTAGAGTCTCTTCTCATTACATTAAAAAAATATTTTGCCTTCCTTTCTCTTTGTTGTTGTAGTGGGTGTGCCAGGGGGCACATCCTTGACTTGGTTGTATTTGCTCTCACACTTGCTCACAACACCAAGGATCACCCCAGCAATGCTGGGCACTGCACTTGGCTATGATTCAGGGCAGTACAGGGATCTAACACAGTCTCCCTCATGCACGGCAGGTGCCCTGCCACTGAGTCACGTTCTCAAGTTCCACATTACAATTTCTGTTGTTCAGTGTGTGTGTGTGTGTGTGTGTGTGTGTGTGTGAGAGAGAGAGAGAGAGAGAGAGAGAGAGAGATGACCAATCACTCCCTTTTTCTTCTTAGAACAACAACAAAGATTTATTTATTTCCTAACATTTGTGGGTCAGGAAATCAGAAGTGAGCTGATAGGTGGCTCTGGTTCCATTTTCCCAAGAAAATAAAGATCTGTGCATTTTCTCTAAGAAATACATTTAATATTGGCTGCAGTCCCCAGAAATGCATGGGACAGGAGGAATTGCTTCAGAAGTGGCACTCCCAATGGTTGGCTGCTGGCAGAAGATTCAGTTCCCCTCTGTTTGGGCTTCCCCTCAGAGAGGCTCAGGTGTCCTTACAACATGGCAACTGACTTTCCCTGGAACATATGAGCCAACACAAGTCGGGGAGGAAACCGCAGTCTCTCTTATAACTTAACCTCAGCGGTAACCCACTGTCACTTCTGAAGTATGTTCCACATTATCACAAAGTGTTGGTTTCACTGCCAATCCATAGACACCAGGGAACAAGCAGAGGCAGGGTTTAGGTAGAAGGTGGTGGACTTACATCCTAGACAACCATCTTGCTTATATGCTCCTAAAAAGCAGTTTATATGGGAAGACAAGGGAATTTATCAAGCTGGGGACCATGGTGCACACAGAAGCCTGAGATCCATCCCCCTCCCACATACACCCCATCCCAATGCACTACCAGGTGTGACCCTAAAGGAACCCAAGCTAGGGGAGCCCCCACAAAAAAAGGGGAAGAAATTTCTGTTTGTGACATGGAAAATTTTGCAAACTAGTGAGTGCTCAGGTGGCTAAAGTCCCATCAGATAAGCTGCATTATATCTGCAAACCTAAACAAAGCTTTTCCTTTAAGGATTTAATGGGTCCTTATCTTATACTTCTGGTGGAAGGACAAGATAGGAGAAATGCTTTCTACATTTAACAGCTCCTTCCCAGAAGAGTTTGCCATTGTTTATTTTTCTTTTCCCTCTTTCTTTTTTCTTTCTTTTCTTTTTATCTCCTTTCTTTAAATATCATGATTAACAAAGTCCTCTTGATGCATTTGTCACAGGTATTTAATATTCCGACACCAACACCACTGCTAGTGTGCCCTTCCCTCCACCATTGTCCCCATTTCCTCCACCACCTCCCCTAATCCTGCACAAAATAATCTATTTTATATTTCTTGTTACAACTAAATGGCTAATGCGATTATCAAAAAATACTTCAGTAAAGGAAAGTTTGTGAAAATTATTATATCTCACCATGAAAATTATTATATCTCACCATGGGGACAGTTGAACCTTTCGTGTTAATATTTTTTGTTTATTGAGCTTAGTGGACTTCTATGTGAATTTCCCATCTAATTTCTCTAAGCTCTTTTCTTTTCTTTTTTTTTCTTCTCTTGTCTTCTCTTTCATTTCTTTTTTTTTCAGTTTAGCTTCTAAGTCCATTTGACTGATTTCAATGGAGCAACAAAGATCCATGAGAAGACCCAGAAAAAGCCGCAGAAGACAGAAAGGCAATAGCATTAGAAAAGAAGTCTCCTTGCAAGAGAGAGCATTGGTGAAGAAACTGATTCTGAGCTGTTGAGAGAACACAAGAATAGAAAATTCATTTTAAGTATTCCATTTTCTACATCAAAGAATTAGTGACAGATTATATTTCCTACTCTGTTAGCTGGTAGAACATTGAATATTCTTTGCATACTTATTATATTATAGATGTTGCTTATTTGATTTCAACATTAAGTATGTAGGAATATCTCAGAGGACTTTAAATATAAGTTCACTGAAGCGAGAAGGAATTTTCACCCTTATACTCATAGCAGAATTACTCACAGTGACCTAATAGCCCATCAGCTGATGGCTGAATAAAGTAGCTGTGGTCTATACTCACTTGATCACTTGACTTCTTGTTAATCATCGATTTGCTTGAGCAGGAGCCACTAATGTCTCCATTTGTCCCTGTCGTGTGCTAGTGTAGCCTAATGGCGTCTGTTCGTTCTAGGAACACGAAGAGCCTCAAACCAATCATTCAGGGTCTTGATGAAGAAGTCTGACCATCTGGTAGGTGGGCGGCCACGCGGTCTTTTGACGTCCCGTGGAATCCAGCCGGTAACGGCTCTAGTCCAGCGGTCTTCTCCAAATCTCATTATGTGTCCAGCCCATCTGATTTTTGATGCCTTGGCAAACGAGACAATGTCCTAAGCACCATCGCAAAATGCTGATCTTTAAACTATAGGCTAAGAAGTGATGTGCCCTTAATTGGATTGGTTAAGAAAGCATATGTTGTTACAAATCTATTGGCTATGAAATGCGCGGGCTTTGCTGTAATGGCCAGTGAAGGCTTATATAAGATCCCCTTTGAAGAAGTTCGGGGTCTTGCCTCACCTAACTGACCTGTGTGTCTGTGTAGGCGGCTTGACCCTGGCTAGCCAGTCTTACAATAAACCTTGCTTGCTGTTTGCAGTCTCTGGAGTCTCTTTGTCGTTAAAGGGAGATCACGATCCGCGCTCTAACACTGGACATCTGTCATATTTACTTGGCTTAAGTCTCAGTTGCCCTTAGTTTCTAACAGCGGGTCCAGAGCAATAGTACAGTGTAATTACTATTTGGAGTCAATTAACTGCCATGTTACAAAAGCATAGCATTAACTGTCTTCCTGTGTCTATACAAAAAGGACATTACACTAAGATAAACTATGCAAAGGACATAAAGGAATGAGAAAACCAATATTTCACTTACATACACAAAATTTAGAGCTCTCAGAAGAATTTGACTTTATGAATTACAGGGTCTGATTTGGGGATATAAGTGATTAACAGATAGGAGAAGAAGAACACAAAGGAGAGGTTGAAGATAAACACAGAGGATTGGGAGTGCCTGATGAAATTGGGTGTGCCTCGGGAGCACTGTGGTTGGAGCAACTCAATAAACCTAAGCTCCCAGCGGAAGGAGCAAAGACAATCCAAAGTTAAACCTAAAATGCTTAGAACTATAATCCAAAAACAGTGAGAGAGTTTCATTCATAGCACAGCGGTAGGGCGTTTGCCTTACAAGCGGCCAACATGGCCGACTTGAGTTCGATTCCTCCACCCCTCTAGGAGAGCCTGGCAAGCTCCCCGTGACGTATTCGATATGCCAAACACTGTAACAACAAGTCTCATGATGGAGACGTTACTGGGCCCGCTCGAGCAAATCGATGAACAACGGGAGGACCGTGACCGTGACCGTGGAGGATAAGCAGCTTAAGTAAATAAACTAGCAGAACACAACAAAATGAACTCCTAGGCCCACAGAAACTATGGTGGTGGCCAGATGGAAGGGGAAGGGGTGGATGGAAGAATGAGTTGAGAGGTCTGTTTGATGGTGCTAGCTTTGGCGATGGGTGTGATGAATCTTGTACACACACTGAGGGGTGCATAGAGCATATACACTCCATTCTTGTAGTTCTATAATAAACTCACGATAAATCAATAAAAGAGGGACGAAGTACAAAATAGATGCCAATGCTGAAACAAAAAGTACCAGCCATGGCGCAGCTAAGAGTGAGGTGTGGGAGCAGTGAGAAAGTGGGAAGAGGCGAAGCCAGACAAGGGACCAGGAGGCTGTCACCCACAGCGGGGAGGAGAGACACTTCCTGTAATTGATGGATCACTGCATGAGGTTTACGTGCCTTATTTAAACTTATGTAGGCAACCATTAAGTTCTTAGGTAACCGAAGAAAAGCCGTGTGTGTGTGTGTGTGTGTGTGTGTGTGTGTGAGTGTGTGTAACTTTTTAAATTAAAGGAAAAAGTAAAGGGGAAAAGGTGGAGATTGTGAGGGGGGGGAAAAAAGAGCTTTTAGTTTTCAGAGCTGGAATTCAGTAAATATTGCTTTAATTTCTCAAGCAAAGCATGAGCTCTACACATATAATTAAGATAAAACAAAAACCAGGCAGATGTCCTTTTTTTTAATTTTTATTAGTGGCAAATGTCTTTTATGAGCCTCAAAATATATAATAATAGGCATTACTTGAAGATTGAACTTTTATTCCCATGTAGATTTATAATTTGTTGGAAGGGCTCCCAAGCAGTGTTCAGGAGGCCGGGTGGGGGGGGGGTAGTATCAGGGATTCCGTGGAGTCTAAGGGTGCTGCTCAGGCCCCAGGGTTTGAGGGTTACCTGTGCTTTGAATGGTGCTGGCAGATTCCAAAGCTGCATGCAGTCATGCTGAGGGGGCCATGTAGTCCCAGAATCAAACCCTGGTTTGGTCCCCTACCTGCTGTACTGTATTCCAACCCCAAACATTAAACTAATATGTATTTTATCACCTCTCTCCTGCTTCCAAAACTCATATTTAAAGAATCTGAAGAATCTGGGGTAGCAGTCAAAGACACAGTAAGAGGGTCAAGGGCTTGGTTTACAGGGTTGAACTGTTCACTGGCATTATCCCTCAAGCAACACAAGGTGTGGGGCTCAACCCCCACCCTCACCCCCAAAGAATATAAGTTTTCCCAGTGCATGGGGAAATTCTAAGATTCTCAACTGAATGTTAGGACTTGAACATAATGTTTATAACAGAAGATTCCTAATAGGATTTTGTGACAATTAAGTGAGATGTTTTGACATCATTCTGTAGAAGTTATGCGTTTGTGACATCTGTCTTGTCTTAAAGAAACCCCTTTAATGCTTCTTGCAAAGTTGGCCTTAAGGCTATGAAATTCTTGAGCTTTTGCTGATCTGTGAAACTATGTTGTCAGGTGTGGCCAAAAGAGAAAAAAGAACTATTCAAGTCTTCCAGGCTACTATCCTCACTCACAAGCTTGGTAGGGTTTGATGTTGCTTCCCCATTGCATTTGTTACACTCAGGGGGTGAGTCTAATTTATCACTAGTTTCCCTCTGTTTCCACTTAACCCAGTCATGTTTTTGCTAACTAGTCATTTAGAGTTTCCTGTGAGGGTCCAGAAAGACTTTCAATGTCATTGGCGCTGTCTCTTCTCCAGCTATAATACAAAGTTCTATGATTCCTGACTACTATAACTCCTTTGGTGTGTTTTTGTGGGAATAGGTGACAGGATCTAGGAATAAGTTAGTATTAACACAATGTGGTTGGGGACAGTCAAGCCATTCCAGAGTCTATGGGTTTACTGCAAGATTCCTGAACGTGTTCTCTGTGAGATATAATGGATAAAAGCATTGCTAATGCAGCTACACGATTCTGGGAAACCCTGGAAACAATCTTGTTCTGAAAGTGGGGCCAGAGGAGGTTCTCCCACACAGGGTCCTTTCATGGGCCTTTCAATACCCCACAGGGCCTTGGAGATGGAAAGGGCCAATGTGATTAATTGATATACTTTGGGCTAAAGAGAGGATCTGAGTTAAAACACTTGCCTCCACATGATTAACTGGGTTTGATCTCCAGCACCCCAGATGATTCCCTGAACTCTGCCAGGTGTAGAGCCTAGTTATAGAGCCAGGGGTAAGCCCTGATCACTGCCAGATGTGGCTCAACCCACCCCACAAAAGAAACATTTCATATAAAGGATTAAATTTAATGGCACATAGTAGGTACCAAGTAAATATTCAATATTGTATATAATTATGTTATTATTTTAAAACTACTGTGACAAATAACAATAACACATTGATTGTTAATCTATATTGGAGTATTAATTTCGTTTTTCTTCCCTACCAGGTGTGACCCTAAATCAGAACTAGGCTCTGAGCATGGCCAGGTGTGGCCCCAAAATGAATCAAAGGAAACAAAATTAATTCATTTATATTTATTTATTGGTAAAGATAGTTACTGCTTCAAAATTAAAAGCTGTGTCCACATCAGTGCTATGCCATAAAGATCTTTAAAATCATTCTGAAAGAGGTAATTATTCTCTGAAAGAGGTGGTAATATCTCTTAGAGAAGGATATTAAGTAAAAACAAGTCCTCAGAACAGTATGTACCCAGGACCAGAATGATAGTACAGCAGGTGGGGGATTTTCCTTGCACATGATCAACATGAGTTTGATACCCAGACCACATACGGTCCCCTGGGATCTACCAGGAGTGATCCCTGAGCACAGAGTCAGGAGCAAATCCTGAGCATCATTGGGTGTTACCTATAAAAACCCCCAAACACTCTTCTCCTATGAATGTGAGTTTTGTTACTAGGCTAAGCATATGATAAGTGAGTGCACGTAAGTAATTGTAGAATGAACAGATGACTGACTTCAGGACTATGTGGGGGTGGGGCATGATTCTCAAGAACATCAGTAAGATGGGACAAGCCCAGAGCCCAGGGCTCACTTTTCTTAGCAAAGGCCTGGAAGCAGTATTACCTCAGGTCTCAGGGACCTCCCTCAGAGGAATTCACTGGACAGCCCTGCCTGTGAGTCAGATGCAGCTCGGCCAGGCAGCCTGGTGGGTGTGGAAGGGGCTCTCATTGCCCACGTTGGGATTCTCAAACATGCAGGCTCAGATCAAGTTCATGCTTCTTCACACAACATGTGTCTCTTTAGCATCCTGTGCCTCTTCCCTGGAGTGTGTGTTTTCTCATGCTAGGGAATCCCAGCTTACTCTGAGCTGGCCAGCCTAGGGTGATTGGTCGATGGGCGTCTTTGATTTCTCTATTTGCTTCCCACATTCTGCTCAGGGCAGGAAGGAAAAAAAAGATCTCAACTCTCCAAACCACTAATTATTTCTGGGAAGTATAAACCACTGTCAATCAGACCCATGGACAGGCATACCCATAAACACAATGACCACCCCCCATGGTATCCACATAACTTATCAATACAGTGATTAAGGGCAGTGTCTATTTTCTTTCTTAACTTGAAATTTCAAGACAATCCATAAAACATGCATTGCCTTTGTAGTGAAAAGCAAACCAATAAAAACAGAGGAAGGAATGATAGGAAGTTATCCAAAGATTCATCAGAAACTGTAGCCGTGTTCCCAGCTGACTTGTCTGTCATGTTATCACAAAGACAACTTTGGCAGAAAGCACAGAATTGTCAGTGGAAGGAGACCTGTGCTGCAGACTTATGCAAAGTCAGTTTGGGACAAGAAACCCACCTTCTTCCCATCATTCCCAAGGGTGTGTTTGAGAATTGTCGACTTGGTACCTGGGAGGAAATAACCATACCTTAAAAGTTGGCCTCAAGGGGCTGGAGCAATAGCACAGCGGGTAGGGCATTTGCCTTGCATGCGGCCAACCCAGGTCTGATTCCCAACATCCTATATGGCCCTCTGAGTGCTGCCAGGAGTAATTCCTGAGTGCAGAGCCAGGAGTAACCCCTGTGCATTACCAGGCATGACCCAAAAAGCAAAAAAAAAAAAAAAAGAGAAAAGTTGGCCTCAGAACCTAAAATCTATGGCAAAATCTACAAAGGACAACCTAGTGGTCTTTCCTCTCCCTATAGGGGGAGGGCTGACCCCCACCCTTCATGCTGGCTGGCATGGACAGGTCCACTCTGATCACCCCGGGGTCTTGATTTTTCTGAACGTAATTTATCCATTTGGTATCTGTGACCCCAATTTAAGGATGAAGGAAATTCTTCAATGTTACCTTAAGTATTTCTGCAATTTGCAGAAAATTCCTCGGTTCCTTTATGATGATGTTCACAAATGACAGCTCTTCCCTGAAATAGTCAAGGCTTTTGTAATGAACTCCATCATTTATCTTTTGAAAATGTGAGGCTTTTTGTTCTTCTCATGACTTCAAACTGCAGGTCATTGGGAAACAGAATTTGCTTTTCCAATGACTAGAGAACTTTCCTTACAAAAGAGGCCTATTACTATTTTTTTTTATTATTACTATTTTTAAATTCATTTTTTTTCTTAATAAGAAAGGAAAGGGGTTACCAACTGCCCCGACATGTGAATGTGTACTTCTTAAGCCCTGTTTTTCAGATTTCTCTGCCTACCCCTTCCCACACTGCCCAACCATACCCCACACTTCCCAAATCTGTTTCAGCTAGACTGGAACCCCACTTGTAAGATGAATCAGAGCTGAATCCCATTACCTGCCAATTTTCCATCATTTTCAAATAATAATTTTTAAAAAACATATTCCTTATAATATGATATTCTGCCAAAGCTGCACTGAATCGCCTGAAATTTTTCAAAGGAAGAATTATGATACAAGAATGGGAAATAAATGTGTTTTAATTCGATTAGATTGAAAGCAAATACAATGGAAGTAACTCTGTCCAGATGACAGCTGGGAACTGAGAACTCCTTAGAGACTTTTCTCACAACTTTTGGAGGTGGCAGAAAGGATAATGGGAACCATTGTCGTCATATTCCTCCTCACAAGTCCCAGGGGCTTGCTGCTTACCTGCCATGTTCTAGACACTTCCCTGCTTTATCAAAGCCAATTCTCACAATGCCTCTAGTGCCATTATCACCATTATCATTATTATGCCATATATATGTATGTGTGTGTATATATATATATATATATGTGTGTGTGTGTGTGTGTGATGATGAAGAAACCATCTCTTCCTGTCAGACAGAAAAATCCCAAATCCCAAACTTAAATACATCTGATATTCCTTGACCTCAAGTCTCCAGAGTTCTGCTCTCCACATACAGTGCTCGTGCACCCTGGCTCCACACCAGGGTATGCACTGATGCTCAGATTCCTCTTTACTCAGCTCCCTGCCTGATCCTGGCATACTCTGGCTCGGGAAGGAAGGTCAAGGAAAGCTGTGGGGTCCCAAGCACATGGTAATTCCTGGGAAAATGCTGTGCACATACCTCGGCTGGGACAAGACTTCGACGGGGAGCATCAGAGCCAAAAGGGTCTTTCACGATGACCTTGATTTCCTGATTTCCACATCGCAAGTCCAAGGAGGGCCGGGGGCTGGCTCACTGACATCACCTGAAGAATCAGACAGGATGGGGGTCCATCTCTCTGTAGAGTCCCTGCTTGCACTTTAGCATGCTCCTGTGGTCCTTCCACCCCAGCCCCATGCTGCCTGCCTTCCCTTCTTCCCTCTTCCGCTTCCCTCCACCACCCAGAGACAGGGAGGTTTGAGTTCTAGATGCTCAGATCCCACGGAGTCATGCCTATGATGTTCACAGTCACCATTAACTGCTTCCTTCCTTAATGGACTCCAGTGAATTGAATTAACAACCTGGACCGTCACCCACATCACCCACATTAGTCCGCAAACACTGTCCGAGACTGGTGAAATGGGGTCCATTGAACAGGAAAAGGCTCCTTTTGAGCATTCTTGGAGCCTCTGCTCTGGGCCTGGCAGTGGGCCAGGCTGGGGTAGACCAGATTCTGCTTTGACTGTCCTTTGTCTGGGGGGAAAGATGAGCACTGGGTCCAGAGTGCCACAAGGGGGGATATCAGCCTTGGGTAGCAGGATGTCATTTACATTGACCCAGGGGGAAAGGGAGTTGAGAGTCGTGGCCAGAACAAAGTTAAATCATGTTTCCTGGAGTCTGTCCCAGGGAGGAGGAAAGGATCGGAAGAAGGGAACCCAAGAGGTCATGCACGTGCCAAACGTGTCTGAAGCCCTGTGGCCAATCCCCAGCACTGCCACATGAGCTTGAGTGGTCCTTAAGGACAGCAGGGTCCCTGGGCCACTGAAGGGTGACCCTATTTTAAAAGAACTGAAGACAGAGACGGAGAGTACAGAAGTGAAGATGAGCTTCCAAAGAGGTCAGGGGACCTTGCTGGGAGTGAAGAATAGCTAGAGACAATGGTCAGAGTTGACCCTGACTCCCAGGATTTCCTGCCTATGGACATCACATTGGTGGCAGCTCCAGCACTGACCAATGAGAGGACCTCAGACCCCAAGAGCCACCATGGGAGAAAAAGAGAAAAAGCAGTTGACCTAGAACTGGCCCGAGTCCATCCCAGATCTCCCCATTCCTCCTTGCCAGGGTTGCTGGCTCCACCAGCTTCTCTCCAGGCACCCTCCTTCCGTACCCGAACCGCCATGCTCTCTCACTCACCTCTTTTGATTTTCCCTACATGTGCAGCCATGGGAATACCTGGAGGTTGTTCATTCCTTTTTTGGGCAAAACAATTACTGTGCAAACAGATTCATTTTCTCTTGCCAGTTACCTTGAAGTTATCACTTGCACTTAAATAGGATGGGGACTAAAAATAGGCGTGCTGAAGTGGCTTTCCACCTGTCTCACCGCTTCCCGACACCTGTGGTCGGCCTGGGTTCTCAAAGCACCACAGAGCTGTGAGCACTGGGTGGGGACCTCCAGGCGGGCGGGCAGGCAGGGTGTGGCCACTTTCATCTCCAGCCTCCCGTCTCCCCCGTGTTTTTTCAGGGAGCTGCAGAAATGCCAAATGACTATTTTAGCGGCAGCTGGGAAGGAAGAAAGATGTGAAAAAGTGGTCGGCCTAGAAAATGAAGCCGTGGGCTGGCTGTGCCGCCTTGTTAAATGGCACGGCTTTTGTTGAAGAGGCTTCGCATTGGGATGGAAAGGTCAGAGCTGACAGACTAAACTCATCCCCAGAAAAGCGGCTCTCAGTGCCCTGACTCCCCGCCCCCCCACCGTCCCCGCTTCCCCTCCCCAGTGAAGGCTCCTCATGTCAGCTTCTCAGCACAACAATTAATGGCTCATGAGCACATGCCAAAAAAAAAATGAAAAATAAACCCGATTAGGAAGCTTCTTGGTGCAATGTGAGAAAGACTAACATAGTGCATGGTGACTAACTATGCCCTCCCCATCCCCCCACCCCCGTTTTGTTTTGTTTTTAATTAAAGAAAGTTTTCATTTAGGCAAATAGTCAAACAGTTGTCCAGTTTTTCAATGCCCCAGGATTCTTTTCTTTTCCTCCCCAGGGAAATGCTTTGTTTCTGATACCTGCCCAGATTCAGGACCAACCCTGACTCTGTCAAGTGTGTAGGAGCACAGAGTAGCACTGAGGTCAGCTGGGATGGTGTCCACTCTGTTCACACATACAGGGTGTGGCAAAGGGTACTGGGGAGGCTGAGGCTGAAATAGGCAGGGGAGGGCAGCAGATGACCAGGTAAATATGGTGCAGGGAGGCCAGACTGGATGAAAAAGATGGTGCCACAGAGCCCAGAGGACAAAGAGAAAGCTTCCTTCCCACACAGGATGGGTCCCAGGAAACGTGGCTTCTGCTATCTTCTCGGACAGGGTTTTGTAGAGACATTAGTCTCTGTCCCTCTGTGTCCTGGCAGTGAGGTGGCTGATAAATACTGTCATCCCTCTCTTCACACACACATACACACACACACACACACACTCACACACATGACACCCATACATATTCATATACATAACACATACGGGCACATACGTATAACACATTACACATATACATAACACACACATATACTCACACTCACCCACGCCAGGATAAGTGAGTGTGTTAATAGTCTCCTGCCTCTGGGCATACAGCTGGCTCTCAGAACTAAGAGCATGAACTGACTTCTTGATTCAGTGTGAGAAGGTGCTTTCTTTCTCTTCTCCCGCATATCAACCCCATTGCAGGTGGTAGCACTGTAGCACTATAGCACTGTCCTCCCCTTGTTAGTCTATTTTCTCGAGCGGGCGCCAGTAACATCTCACAACAATACATCACAGGTAGCTTGTCAGGCTTTGCCATGCGGGTGAGATACTCTTGGTAGCTTGCCGGGCTCTCTGAGAGGGGCAAAGGAATTGAACCTGGGTCGGTTGCATGCAAGGCAAACGCTCTATCCCCTATGCTATTGCCCCAGCCCCATCTCAGGTGAGGGGGAAAAAGAGAGAGAGAGAGAGAGAGAGAGAGAGCATGAGTGAAAGCAGGTTGTAGCATCTTGCCTTCTGCACCCACAGTGGAGGCCTCAGTCAGGGCAGAGAGTCCCGAGGCCCAGTGGTGCCAAGCACCTCGAGGGCTACCCAGGGGATGCTCAGGGGCCCCAGGACCACACCCATTGAATAGGTGATGAGGAGACTGGGGAGTGCCAAGGGTGGAACCCAGGTCAGGCTCATGGAATTTTATGCCTTAACCCCTGTTTAATCTCCCTGGCCTGAGCAGGCACTCAAAGGCTAGGTTAGCCCCCTCCCCCCGCGGGTGCTGTGTTTCCCTCCCAAGGCCCCTTCCAGCTCCCCACAGGGCCCTGTGCCGAGTTCCACACCATCTGGTGGCTTTGGTGTTTTCTTCTCCAAGACAGGAGCCAGACAGAAGGCTCCCCAGAGATCGTCCCAACACTGGCCATCTAGGAATAGGGTGCAGGAGGTGGGGGCAGCCTGCCGTTCTCCTGAGGGTCTCCTGGGGAAGAAGCCAGGAGTCTCTTCCAGTCTTTGCCTTTCTGAGCTGTGCTCTGAGACTGGAAGCATGTGTGCTTGCTGTGCCCGCAACTCAGGAGCCCCCTTTGAAGGGTGAGACGCCTCCCGGCTGTTGTCCTGGGCTCAGCCGGTCTACATAAATCTGCCCCTGTGAGGCCATGGTTTTGAGGGCTCTTGTGGGGAGGCCATAGTGTACAAGTGGTCAGTGAGACAGAGACAGCCATCAGGCTTTCTATAACCCTGACCATAGGGACCAGACAGTGGCCGGAGAAACCTAGAAATCCAGATAGGCTTGGTGCTCACCATAATCCCGCCATGGTTTGTGCCCCTGTGAACTGAGATGCCTAATTACCTCAGGGAAGGTGGTTCCCTGGGCTGGAGGCCAGAGCCTGGCAGTCTCTCCACACCAACCAGTGCCTAGGGCACCATTAGTAGCAATGCCTGAAAGTGAAGCCTGGAAACCACCTTTGAAGCCCACCCAGGGCCTCTCTGTGCTGACTTTTCTCTCCCTACTCACTCATGAAGAATCTTCAACAACTTCTTGCAGAAGGGCAATGCCCTGGGCCCTGCTCCTGCCTGTCCTTCCCCCCTCCTCCTCCTAGGGTGCTCTCCCTGACCTGCATGGGTACCACTTGACTTTTATGTCTATGTGCAAGTCCCGCACCAACCATGGCCTCACTCAGCAGCATTGTCCTGGGCTCTCAGCCCACAGGGCTCTCCCTATGCATGCAGAACCATGAGAGGGTCCTCTCTGGTCAGCGTCTCCTTGGGCCAGTGTTGGCTGAAGGAAGGCAGGAGCAGGGGTCGGGGAGGAAAGGATGGAATTGAGTTCTCCGCCTGCTTCTTTCTAGGGCCCTGTCAAAGCTTTCTTCACATTGGAAGAACCTCAAAGCTTGGCTTCATCTTGTGCATATTGTCTGTCTACAGTGTTTACCATCCAAGGAAACTGTAGTCAACGTCACCAACCCCTGGGGTGACATCACTAAATGTGCGATTTGCAAAAATAAAAAAAATGGTGCTTGTAAAAGCTTTCGAAGGCACAATGACCCCCAACTAATTCAGAGTCAACTGCATCTTGAATCCAAGGAGTTGCTGGCAAGGCTCAGCTCATTGCATTTCCCAGTGGGAGATGTTTAAGAAGCTCTGGGGTGGAGAATTCTATGTTACACATTCTTAGCATGGCTGAGAAGACCTGCAGAGAATAAACCCTTTTACTTTAGGCCCAGGTGTTAGGAAACTTGTTATAAAGTAAGACTTTTATTCTAAGAGATAACCCCTGACATCCAAAACCAAGAGGAGTGGCTGACAGTAGAGAGAGAGGATGAGTTAGTGGAGAAGTAGGAAAGGGTACTCGAGACTCTAGACCTTAGGCTTTTCAAATAAGAACTTTTATTCATTGCCACATGAAGAAACTAGACATTGGGATTGGGAGGCCACTGTCATCTTTGGACAGAATCACCTCACCTAGGAAAAATCCCCAACCTAGAGAAAGCATGCCCACCACACACATCTTTCTCCTTTTCAAATCTTTAGAATTAGGGGCACTTCATGAGATACCAAGGGACTCACAGAAATAAATGCATATTTATGTTGCAAGTCAGTTCCTGTAAAACTCACAGAATAAAAGATTTCCCAAACCAATATTTATCCTTACAGTCCTGTCTCATCTTTTCTACCTATTAGAATTCATTGTAAGTGTTGGCTGAGACCCAGTAGGGATTCTGTGAGTCACTAAGGGATCACTGTCTGACCAGTGGAGACTGCTAGACAGACTGATCTCTTTTTAGAGGAAATGGTTTTGGGATCACATCTGGTATTGCTGGAATGCTTATGTAAAGAACCTGCTTTTAAATATTCATGACTCCTAGCTCAACAATCTAAAGCACTGTCAGCCTGCTTCCTAGATCAGGGTCTGGTCACAGAGTAGGCTGGGCCTGGTCTGCAGATGACCAGTTGTGACGGCTCAGAGCTGATGACTGGGCAGGAAAGCCCAGGGGGTGGGAGGGAAGGAAAGTAGCAGGAACTTGAGTGGGATTGAACAATGGTTACAGCCTTGATGGGGGACCTGGAAGACTCCAGGGCCATGCGGGTGCAGGAAGTGGAGGGGGAGAGATAGAATCAACCACTCCTAGTGCTGATGAGATGAGGGGGTTGGGAAGTCAGGAGTCAATTTCCAAGAGGAGTTGACTCACCTAACGAGACCTTACTGCCTACAGTTCAGTCACCTGCAGGCATAACACCCATCCCCCAATTCTAGAAAATTCTTAAAATAGCAGAAAGGTTGAATAAGTCAGGCAGTCTGCAGAAAGAAGGGGAAAGGAAAGAGAAGGGTAAAGACTGAGAGGCAGCAGAGAGGAAGTCACCTTTTCTGAGTAATCAAGTTCTCCAGTACCAGGATGGAAAGCAGTGGGAGTCCAGAGGAGAGAGATCATGGCCTGCCATGGCTGGTGACTAAGGGCAGCCCTTCTTTTTTTTTTTATTAGTGAAACACCATGAGGTACAGTTGTAGATTTACAAGTTTTTGTGCTTGGGTTTCGATTATACAATGATCAGATACCCATCCCTCCACCAGTGTCCATTTTCCACCACCATGGATAATATCCCCCCACCCCCATCCCCCCATCCCCCCCTGCCTCTGTGGCAGGGCAATCCCCTGTGTTCTCTCTCTCCTTTTGGGTGTTGTGGTCTGCAAAAGAGGCATTGAGTGGCAAACATGTTCAGTCCATAGTCTACTTTCGACATGCATCTCCCCTCCTGGGAGGATCCTCCAAACACTCTTTATTTGGTGCTCCCTTCTCTATCTGAACTGCCCTTTCCTCTAGGTTACCCGGCTGGCCTCTAAGTTATGGAGTAATGCTCCTGGTGCTGATCTCAGCTATTCTTGGGTATTAATCTCATATTTTGTTACTTTATATCCCCCAGATGAATGCAATCTTTCTATGTCTATCCCTCTCTTTCTGACTCATTTCGCTTAGCATGATACTTTCCATATTGTACCACTTGTATGTAAATTTCATGACTTCATCTTTTCTAAGAGCTACATAGTACTCCATTGTGTAGATGTACCAAAGTTTCTTTAACCAGTCATCTGTTCTTGGGCATTCAGGTTTCTTCCAGTTTCTGGCTATTGTAAAGAGTGCTGCAATGAACAAACAAGTGCAGATGTCACTTCGACTATACATTTTTGCCTCTCTGGGATATATTCCCAGGAGTGGTATTGCTGGGTCAAATGGGAGCTCAATTTCTAATTTTTTGAGAATCATCCATACTGTTTTCCAGAAGGGCTGAACCAGTGGACATTCCCACCAACAGTGAAGGAGTGTCCCTTTCTCGCCACATCCACGCCAGCATCGGTTGCTTTTGTTCTTTTGAATGTGGGCCAGTCTCTGAGGTGTGAGATGGTATCTCATTGTGGTTTTGATCTGCATCTCCCTGATGATTAATGATGTAGAGCATTTTCTCATGTGCTTTTTTGCCATTCGGATTTCTTCTTTGAGAAAGTTTCTGTTCATTTCATTGCCCCATTTTTGGATGGGGTTGGGTGTTTTCTTCTTGTGGAGTTTAACCAGTATTTTGTATATCCTGGATATCAACCCCTTGTCAGATGTGTATTCGGCGAATATCCTTTCCCATTCTGTAGACTGTCTTTGTATTTTGGTCACTGTTTCTTTGGAGGCGCAGAAGCTTCTTAGTTTAAGATAGTCCCATTTATCTATCTCTGTTTTCACTTGCTCGGCCAGTGGCGTGGCATCTTTGAAGATACCATTAGCTTCAATGTCATGGAGGGTTTTGTAAGGGCAGCCCTTCTTGTGTAACCTGAAGCTGTCCAGGATTAGTGTGATTGTTCTACCAAGTCCTGAGGACCAGTCTCAGGTCTTTCTACCTCATCATCATGAAAGTGGGGGTTTTGTCCTTCTATAAGGTGGCTACTCTACCTCTAGAGATCACATACACTTTCCCCTCAGGCAGAAAGCAAAATTCCTTCTGCCTTCAAGTCTGTTTCTTTTTTTCCTACAGTGAAAATCTTCCCCAGTAGAAATCCGTGAATGGTACCAGCCCTCACCACTCTCAGGGCTGAGGAGCACAGCCTACTGAGGGAAACATGCCCTCACCCCAGCGGGTACCACAGTGACAGTCAGTAGTATCTGACAGAGAAGAATGTTGGCAGTGGTGATATGCACAGGAGATTCCGAGAGATGGCTGTCAGGGCTGAAGGCAGGAGGAGGGGGTATGGGTCCTGATGACAAATGTCCATGGGAAGTATCCCTGAGGAGCCCAGGATGGCTGGGTGGCCAGGGTCAAGAGCCTGGAGTCGGGGTGCAAGGGCAAAGGTCAGATCCTCCTAGGGGCCTGGGGACCTTGGGGTGTGGGGAGAGAGCTCTGATCTGCTTGGTGGGTTCAAGGATCTGCATTTCTCCAAATCGCCTGAGAATCCAAGGACTCCTGGGCTCCCAAACACGGCTTGGTATTTAGCTAAATGCTAGGGAGGCATCATCTGCCCGGTGCATCTGTTGATTTGTTCTGTTATTTGAAAGCAAACAAGAGACAGAAAACAAAGCCAGAAAGCCTTCTTGTCGACAGACAGCCTTCAGCACCATCTCCGTGTTCACACACCTCGGGGTGCACTACAGGAGGGTTAGGTGGAACCAGATTAGGGTGCGGGGTGCTCATAGCGCCCCTCCTCTCAACCCATGTTCCTCACCAAATCGCCCCTCCACCTTCACATCTTCAGAAGCTCCAGAAGCTGGGGGTGGGGAGGCACAGGGGGAGGGTCAGGGGGCCCAGGAACTCACTTGTCCATGGTCAGTTGAGGGGAGAGTGACCTGGCCTGAATGCAGAGCTCGGCCTTTGGGATCTTTGATCTTGGCCTCCAGAAAAGTTTGTCCGGAGGAAAAGTGGAGCATTACTGAGCTCAGGTCCTGCCGCTACCTCGAGAAAGGAAGGGGCATTTCTCTGTCCTCTGTAGTCTCACTGGAAGATGTGGTAGCCTGACTCGGGTTGGCCAGATTAGGACTTGCAGGCATGAATTTTGTGTAACAATCTCACTCTGAACCTTTCCTAATTTCCCTATATTTTGGTTACATTTCCTGTGTTTTACTAACTAAGCATATCTATCTTTTTTTTTTTTTGCTTTTTGGGTCACACCCGGAGATGCACAGGGGTTACTCTTGATTCTGCACTCAGGAATTACCCCTGGTAGTGCTCAGGGGACCATATGGGATGCTGAGAATTGAACCTGTGTCGGCCACATGCAAGGCAAACACCCTAGCCACTGTGCTATCGCTCCAGCCCCTAAACATATACCATGATTAGAATTTTTGCAAGATTTTCCTCTTTTCTGGCAGGAGGTTGAGGATGGATGCATGCAAAGATGGATGATCAGAGAGGGAGAAGAAGGATTCCTCTCTCCTTTTAATTTACCAGGATTTCTTACATCCAACTGGGTCAGAACTCAGTTTCTTCAAAGATTGTCTGTCCTCCTGCGAGGCCTCTGGCTTGGGTTTATGGAGAGCCTTGAACTGCAGCTGGCTGACTGTCCACTGGACCTCTTTTCTCTTGTACACATTCCCCCATCTAGCCTACGCTTCCTTTCCATTGGGGACCTCGGTTTTCTTTTCAGTAGAGGAACCATTTCTCTCTCTATGCAGCACTGAAGAGGAAAAGGATATGAGAATGAAGGGCAGTGTACAAGAGACAGAATAGAAAACCAGGCCACAATTCTGGGCTTCTAAAATCTCAATGAGATTCGAGACCCCGGTCCTCTGGAATAACATTTGCAAAACAAAAAGCAAGCAAAGATGACAGGGAATCGAAATATCTATTGCAAAGCCCGTGAGTTTGACCCCAGAGCAGTCTGTTACTTTTGGTTTCCACAGTTTCACTGTGACTAGTAACTTCCTGAACTTTCTTCCTTGCATCAATTAAGAACTTTCCCTCTGGACTCTTGCCGCCCCCACCCCAGTCTGCAGTCACAATAACAAGTACCAGCTCCGTTTTCCTGAACCGTGTGATTTGTTCTCTATTATTCATATCTTTACAAAGAGTCTATAAATGACATGGCCAAATACCACTCTTCCCCCTCTTTGTCATTTTCCTCTTTCTTTTGCTCTTGTTGATATTTCTTATTCCTTCTTTTGTATTTTTACATAAAAGGAATATAAAATTAAAATTGCAAATATCTCTTTTCATTTCACGCTCATCAAGAGAAAGTTGTGGGACTTCAAAGGCTTACTTCCAAAAGAAAGGAGTTGAATCTATCATTTATTTTTGGAATAATCAGTTCCCAGTTGATTTGCTCATTAATTTCATGACTAAATGTGAACAGGGCACACCAGAACCAGTCCCGATGACTCACACAATCAGAGTTCTCCCCAGCCTCAGAGACCTCCCTTCCCTGGTGAGCCCAGCTTGGAGAATAAAGGACCTGGAAGGTGTGAGTGCCTGAGATAGTAGGGCTGGTGGGTTGGGCTAAAAGGAAGAAAAGTGGAGGGTGTGGAGGGAGGGGAGGGGGCAAGAGACAAAATGGAGAGGACAGAGGGTTAAACAAATGAGAGGTAGGGTTGGGGAAAGTGAGCAGCAATCATTCCCACAGTACCATGGATCAGGGAGAGACCATTCAACATGGATTGGGGGAGAGAATATTGCAGAAACTGAAGAGTAAAGAGACCCTTGCAGAAAGATGGAGAGGATTGATGGTAGTCCTTAAATAATGGCCTCGTTCAAAAGGACCCCTACCTCATGGTAGCCCAGAGGGGGAGAAAAGGCATCTTTCTTTCTTTCTTTCTTTCTTTCTTTCTTTCTTTCTTTCTTTTTGCTATATATTTTTAAATCGAATCACCATGAGATAGTTACAAGCTTTCATGTTTGAGTTTCAGTCACACAATGATCAAACACCCATCCCTCTACCAGTGCACATTCCCCACCACCAAAGTCCCAAGTATTACCCCTCCCTTTCCAACACTCCCCCTGCCTCTATGGAAGACAATTTCCCTCATTCTCTCTACTTTTGGGCATTATGGTTTGCAATATAATACTAAGAGTTTATTACATTTGGTCCTTAATCTACTTTCAGCACATATCTCCCATCCCGAACAATCCCTCCAACCATCACTGACTTAGTGATCCCTTCTTTATCCCAGCTGCCTTCTCCCCCAGCTCATGGGACAGGCTTCCAACTATGGGACAATATTCCTGGCCAGAAAGACATCTTTCGAAGTAGAACTGAGTGACTTACTAATGGATTGTGTAAATGAAGAGAGGGACGGACAGAGAGGAGTGAAGACTTACATCCAGACACTGGCCTTGAGCTCACTCCGAATGATCACTGCCATCCTTTACAAAGGCACAGAAAACAGGTTCTGGATTTGGTGAGAAAACAGGGCAGAGGCCTGAGTTGGGCTGTGGATACGTAGTACCTGGATCTTACCTGAGGCTGGTGATGGTTCCTTTCCTGCAATTCAGGAGAGGTTTCAGGCTAAGTAACTTAATACCTCCCCTCAAGCCTGGCGGTACTTGTGTCTGAACACAGCTCTCTACCCCTGAGCTGCTTCACACAGTGAACACTTAGAATGATTGGTGTGAAGAAGTGAAACACTCAGATTTGAAGGGTTGATAGGAACTTACAGGAACACTTCGCAGAGGTCCTTGCCTGCAGCTGCGCCCAAGTGTCCACAGGCACAGAAGCTCACAGGGCACAGAGTCACCTCCTGGGTTTCCCCTGAGTGGCAGGGCTGCGCCCCTGCCCATTGCCTTGCTTGTCCTGAGCCACTTTAAGAAATGACTTAGAACACATACCTGCCACCGTGCACCCCTCTTGCATTCCTCACTCTCCTTATTATCTCCAGTGGTTATCAGTTCGGGGGTTGCTGACGTAGGTGCAAGTACAGATTTCAGAAAATCAAGTCTGGGGATTTGAGAGGGCATGTCTGGCATGCTCAAGACCCTGGGTTTATCTCCAGCACCACAGATACCCTGAGCACTGCCAGATGTGGCTGTGGGGTCTTCTGAGCACCAACAGGTGGTGTTGGGTGGGAGGCTCTGGTGACCCCTAGCAATACTAAAACACTGGATCTGTGTCCTGAATGATCAGCCAGGTAGGTACTGCCACATCAAATATCATAGGAGGTGGTTCCCAGGCTGTTTAAGCCCATAGTAAAAATGAAAAGAAATCAACTGAATAATTAAGAATAAAGTTGTAGGAGGTGGACCAGAGAGTTATTACAAGGGGCAAGGAACTTGCTTTGCATGAAGTATAAACTATGGTTCAGATCCCTGAGAATCCATATGGTCCTGAGAACCCTGCCAGGAAGGATCCCTGAGCACAGAGAGAGGAGTAAGTTCTGATAACCGCCAACTGCGGTTCTAAAACCATATAGATCAAAATAGAATCCTGAAATTCAATATCAGAAATGACAAGAATGATCAACACAAGGAAGTAAACTCAAGAGCCTAGTGGAACACGGAGGTGATATTGGAAGGATGAGAAACCCAAGCTATATCCAGAGAACATTCATGGTGTGCAATGACAATCACTAAGACAGCATCTAATAAAAAATTTAAATCATAAGGGAAAAGATAGAATTCAGCAGTCACCCCAGCAGAATAGGCAGGAGACAAGGAAAGGGTATGAATCATAGCTGTGTTTGATTTCTTCAATAATCCAACTTCCTAAGGACTAAAGAAATAGATCTATAAGCTTTTGTCTTGGCAGGTAGTGAGGCACTCTGAGAACTAGTACCCAGATGAGCTGTCATTCATCTCTGAGGCGCAGACCAGCTCACAGGATGCCCTTATACGGCTCGAAGCATCAAGCTCACAGCCTCTAATAGGCCCCTGGTACGTGTGAGAATCTAAAAGCACTAAAATAAGCAACACCAGACACTGGGGAAATAAAAGCCTATTTATTAAATGAAGTTGGACTAATTGCACTGGAATGGGGCAATTCATTTAGATCTGCATCTAACATCATGGGCTCAAAATAGACTCCAGAGGCTTCAAGGAGTTAAATAATTTTCAATATGTGAAATTGGAGGGAAACTTAGCTAAAAATAGATGTGATATTTATCTCAACTTCAGAGAGAGGCTGGAAGTGGAATCCATAGAGGAAATTTCAATGGGAAAGAGCTTCTGCCTCTCTCATTGAAAATGTAATCCTGAGTATGGCAAATGCCAAGCGAAGGCGGAAATCTCAAATCCTCTCTAACTCTGACGTGTTTAGGGTGTTTTAAGAGACAGACGCTTCACAAGGCACCAGCACGCCACCCTGATTTATCCTGTTTTTAATTTATTTTTCCTTTTGGTTTTTGGGTCACACCTGGCAGTGCTAAGTTCTTACTCCTGATCGCTCAGGGGTTGCTCCTAGTAGGTTCAGGAGACCACATGGAGTACTGGAGATTGAACCTGGGTGAACTATGAGCAAGGCAGGAGCCCTCCTCATTGTTTTGTCTCTCCAGCCCGCACCCTGTTTCATCTTTGCCACCCTGAGATGAGGTACTTCACCCAATTTCATGGTTCCCAGAGGAGTTCCCTGTCACTTGAACTTTGAGTCCTAGTCTCTTTCCTTTCCTTGGGGACCAAAGTTCTCCATGGAGAAACAAAGGGAAGTCTTGAGTCGCAGTGGGTTTTTTCAAATAAATTCAAAGATCATAAAAGCAGTCCAAGGAAGAGAAGAGAAATCCCACAGTGGCCTGTCCCCATGAAAGAGAGGTACACAGGATGTTGGGAGGCGGGAGTAAGGGTCAGGGTACTTGGAACAGGCAAGGGGAGAGGCAGGAGTGGAACACAGGAAGAGGGTCTGGAACCCCCCCTCCTCACCCCCCCCCCCCCACACACACACACACTTCGTTCCTCCCTATCAGTCTGCAGCTGGCCAGCCAGGCAGGATGGCAGATGATACCTACAAGTCTGGGCCTGAGGCAGCCTCTGCCAGGTGGTGACTAAGACATGTTCATTGGTCTTTAAAGCAAGAGCTGACTGGCAGATTCAGTGGGGTCATGGTGCCTGGTGCCTGGTGGCATCTAAGGACTCTGGTCTTGTCTCCTCTCCTCCTGGTTCCTCCTCTGCAAGAAGCCACAGAAATTGAATCGTGAGTGTAAGGAACTTGTGACAAAGGTCTGGAGGAAAGAGAAGGGAGGCAGTGGGACTTGGAGTCTGGGGAGCGATCACTCCTTCCCTCAGGGGTGCCTCACGGGGATGGACCCACAAGGGGCTCACCTGGTGCTGCCTCTGAACTGGCTCTTGTATCTTTGCACCTCATGACCTGGTACCAGAGCTACCCATTGTCCTGCCTGAGCTGGAACTAGGCTGTCCAGAGAACCAGGGATGATGCCCAACAACACAGGGCAGGTGGGATGATTTCCCCCAGGATAGCTATGCCCTGAAGCCCAGAAGTGTGTCAGGTTCTAAGGCAAAGGGTGAGGTTGCAAATGGACCAACTCAACTGCCTTCAAATGGAGACGTCATCCTGGATTGTCCAGGTATTCATCCAGCCATCTTCAAAGCACAACAGAAACAGGAGAGAAGCAGAGGATGAGTGAAGGCTGCTCCATGGTGGTCGATGCTGAAGATGGAGCAGGGGCTGAGCTTGTCAGACTCTTGTGTCTCTGTGGCAGCTTGGGTGAAGTTAGCCACCGTGGGATTGGGTCGCCTTCCCATCTGCAGAAATGGTGAAGTTTGTGTTGCTCTAAGCCCCTAATGGTGGTCAATATTCACTGCAGCCACACACCTGAAGTGCTGTCTCATCTCCAAGGCACCTTCTGAGTCACTGGCTGCTAGGAAGGGGCCAGCGGTGGACCCAGCATGCCGAGTTCCAGGAAGGAGGCCACCCCCTCCCAGGGAAGAATACCAGCTCTTCTCTGTGCATTAAGAAACTGAGGCACAGAGAATTAAGCAACCCACCTAAAGCCACACAGCTTCTGGGGGGGAGGGGGCAGTTCTGAGATTCAAGTCTAGGCAAGCCATCTTCTCGTTCACTGCATGATCCTATTTTCTGCATGATGAGCTGGTTGTCATTTATTGTAGCAAAATACTAGAAATTAATCTCTTATTCTGGCCAATAAGCCAATTAAACTTTGATGCATCATTCAGTGGGATTTCTGGAGGCTTTCAGAGTGTTGAGCATGACGAGCACAGGGACATATCGACGGACAGGAGTGAAAGAGCAGGATTCTACTTCCCTCCTACCACTAACCCCAAGTCTGCAGGATAAAGAGCTGGAGACATTCCCAGCATGCAGTGCGGCCCACTCTATCTCCTTAAAATAAGGTTGACATGAGAATTCTTAGCTGGGATGCTAAGAAACTGGGAGTCACTTCCCCAGATACTCCTCCAGGGTGGGAGACATCGTTCAGCATGAGCACGTGGTATATGTGGGAGATCCAGGTTGTATGCCTGACATCAAGTGCTCCCCTGAGCACTGAGCCAGGAGTAGTTCCCAACATTATCAGGTGTGTCTCTTCTCCCCCAAAACAAAACAAAGGCAGCACCTCAGCTGAGCAACATTTCCAACTCATCATGTCCCATGGGAATGAGATCACCCGTGGGTGCACAAGTCACTGTGACATGCCCCCCCCCCCCGACCTCTACAAAGAATAATAGAGCTCTTTAGTCCTTTGAAGACTGTAATTGTTGTTCAGTAAACACTAACTCCCTCTTCCTCCTTCTAACTATAAGTTAATGTGATTTTTGGTGGGAGATAGGTAATTTGAGGCCATACCTATCTGTGCTCAGGACTTACTCTGTACTCAGGAATCACTCCTGGCGGGGCTCAGGGAACCGCTGGGGAATGAATCTGGGTAGGCCAGATGCAAGGAAAGCACCCTACCTGTTGCACTGTCTCTCCAGCTCAGGAAATAACTCCTTTCTAAGTCTCCTGGGCAAGAGGTATGCCCGGATAAAAGCAGAGTGGGTAAGGCCAAAGACCCTGATCATCCTGTGGTAGGTCTAGTCCCTCCCATCAGAGTGAGCTTGGGTTTATCCCAACATCCCCAATACTGGCCTGGCTGACTCTTGTTCTGACTGACCCCCCAGTCCCTCCAGCTGTAGAAACCCACCCGGCAGAAAGCCTGTACCTTCCGACCTCTCCTCCCCCATGTTCAATGGAGCGGTAGTTCTGTTGCCTGTTTTGAAGATCCAAGTCTGAGTCTGCAATCACAGCGGTGTTGGGGTGCCCTTGTGACACCCCACCTACTGGAGCACTGGCCAGTCTGGTCTGATTCATGGGTCAATTCTTGCCTTAGCCTCTAGTCAATCCTAACTGTGTCCCTTCTCCTTCCTCAGATTCCCCATGACCCCTGAAACAGATGCCACTTCTTCTTTTTTTATTAGTCCAAACATCAAAGGAACACCCCCAGAAAGGTTAGAGTATGGGCCTGATGTTATGTCACATGCCTGTTATTCCTTAAACAGTCTGCCACAACTCTTTTTGGTTTGTTTTGCCTGGGGCCATATTTGGTGGTGCTCAGGTGTTACTCCTGGCTTTGCACTCAGAGATCACTCCTGGCAGGGCTTAGGGGACCATATGGGGTGCTGAGGATGGAACTCAGATCCACCACATGCAAGGCAAGTGACCTGCCCACTATACTATCTCTCTAGTACCTAGAATCCCACACCTCTTGACTCCTGAGCCCTTCCAAAAACCCAGTTGCCTCAGTAACCACTAGCCCTTACCTAGTACTTACTTTGGGTGGGACACAAAGAATTAGTCTAAACTCATTTAACAAACAAAATAGATGCTTCTCAAAAAACTAGAAATTGAGCTCCCATTTGACCCAGCAATATTACTTCTGGGAAAATATCCCAAAGGTGCGAAAAAGCACAGTAGCAATGATGTCTGCACCTGTGTGTTCATTGCAGCACTGTTCACAATAGCCAAAATCTGGAAACAACCAGAATGCCTGAGAATAGACGACTGGATAAAGAAATTTTGGTTTATCTACACAACGGAATACTATGCAGTTGTTAGGAAAGATGAAGTCATGAAATTTGCTTATAAGTGGATGGTCATGGAGAGTATCATGCTAAGTGAAATGAGTCAGAAAGAGAGAGACAAACATAGAATGACTGCACTCATTTGTGGAATATAAAATATCAAAATATAAGACTAACACCCAAGAACGGTAGATACAAGGGCCTGGAAGATTGCTCCATGGTTGGAACTCTGCCTTATGAGCTGGGGGAGAAGGCGGTTGGGACAGAGAAGGAATCACTGGGTCAGTGATGGTTGGAGAGATCCCTCGGGGTGGGAGATGTGTGCTGAAAGTAGATGAGGGACCAAACATGATGGTCTCTCAGTATCTGTATTGCAAACCATAATACCCATAAGTAGAGCGAGAGTAAGAGGGAAATTGTCTGCCATAGAGACAGGGGGAGGGGTGGGACGGGGTGGTGGGGAGGGATACTGGGGACATTGGTGGTAGAAAATATACACTGGTGTTCAATCATTGTATGACTGAAACCCAAACATGAAAGTTTGGTAACTGTAGCTCAGTGATTCAATAAATAAATAAATGAATAAAAGTAGAAAAAATAAATAAACTCATTTAACAAAGTTATTCCAAAAAGCTTAATGTCTTGCATTTTGCCCTCATGGAGCATGAAAGTAGGTTCCTTTATAAAACTGAGCTAAATAATTCTGATCTGTAGGGAGCACACGCGCGCGCACGCACACACACACACACACACACACACACACAATTGCCCACATATTCACTCTCACACACACTGACACTCTCACACTCACACACACTCACACACCTCCCACACTTTCTCCACAACAAGGCTCAAGTTCCATGGACATCTTCTCACTTCGGAACAGGCTGTGGGACCCCAGCACACAACCTATGCCCAAGTTTGCCTAATCTTGGGGGTCCAAAGTGCATCTTCTCCACTAGCCTGTCCATATCCAAGGACTGACACCTCCAGGTGTCTCCCATGGAGCCAGCTGCCCATGGACACGCGACTGTGTGTTCAGAAAAGAGATGGAGAACAGAGATGAAGCATGCCTGCATTCTGGTCTCTGCACCTTTCCCTACAGTGACACAATGTTGACTGTGTTAGAAAAGAGCAAACCACAGTGAGACGTTCTTTCTAGCATGCCTGGAAGCCTCATTCTGGTCCCAAACCTGCCTTTCTCCCCCCGGGACACAGGAAAACTGCTGTAGAGCACCTGGGTGACAGCAGCTTTCCCAACCAAGATGTGCTGTGGAGAAGTTGGAAGGCTGTGGACAGATGGCCAAGTTCAAGTGCTGTGTTCCACTCCCACACAGCTGCCACTCACTTCATCTCTGCCATGAAGTTCTGCTTCCAGATTTCTGTTTTAGCTTCCACATTCCTTCTTGTTTTGTTTTGTTGCACACCCTGAGGTTCTCAGGGGCCATTCCTGGCTATTTGGGGGGTGAAGTTAAGAAATCACTCGTGGTAGCAATCCAGGGATCATGCAACACTGGAGGACTAACCCGGTCACCTGGATGCGAAGCACATGCTAAGCCCACTGAACTCTCTTTCTGGCTCCTTGGCTCCACATTCTTATTTGCTTAACTCTAAAGGGCCCAGAAAGGAGGGAAATTTCTCAACACAGACCCTGTGACCAGGTGAGCCCTTAGGATGCCTTCTAGAGCTCTGAGGTCTGGGCAGAGTTGGGAACTTCCAAGACTCGGAGCTCCTCCTGGGGTCTCCAGGCCACATCTATGTTCACATAGATGCTACAGAGGGTGCTGAGGGTGTGGGAGTTAGAGGCAAGACGATTCCGCACCACACAACCGTGCTTGCTTTCTTTATGAGCCTGCAGAAGGCAATTATGGATTCGTTCATTCATTCATTCATGAGTTCCCACTAAGCTGAGAGTTAGATGCAGTGACACAGACAAAATCAAGGTTCCTTTATAAAACTGAGCTAAATAAATCTGATCTGTAGGGAGCATTCCCAGGATGGTCAGCCAGCACACACACACACACACACACACACACACACACACAATTACCCACATATTCGCTCCTACACACATTTATTCACACGCAGGTGATCCTATGCTCAGAGTTCACATGTCCCGGGGCAGATGGTCTGAAGAACCAGTCCTCCGGGGTCATGGGGTCATGCTGCTCTCACAACTGGAAGCCCAGGTGCTAAGGGAGAACATAGCAAAGTGAGGCAGCAATGTGAAAGATTAGGGGGTGCTGAATGAATGGGGCAGGGGCAATGGAGTACAGAAAGAGTGCAGGGGGGAATGAAGGATTTGCATGGATGTGGGGGGCAGGCAGCAGGATGGGGAAACAGGGCTGGTGAGCACAGGGCCTAGCAAGGAGCAACAAGAGACCCACATTTTAGAACACACACACACGCACAGATACACACACACATACACATGCATACATGCACACACAGACACATACTCACACGTGCAGGCACACACATGCACCCAAACACAGACACAGGAGCACACACACACATGCACAGACACACACACATGTACAGATACACATATACACATGCATAGACACACAGATGTACAGACACACACGAGTGCACACATGCACACACGCAAGCATACACGAGGGACACACTTGCACAGATACACACATAGGCACAGAAACACACAGACACACGTACTTTGCTTTTCTAGGCCAAAAGCAGATTAGAAAAAAAGAGTAGAAGGGGCCGTTTTTGTTCTTCGTTTCGGGGGTCACACCTGGCATTGTTCAGGGGTTACTCCTGGCTCTGCACTCAGGAATGATCCTTGGTGGTGCTTGACAGACCATATGGGGTGCCGGGGATCGAACAGGTCAGATGCATGCACGGTAAATTCCCTGCCCACTGTACTATCTGCCTACCCTCCCCACCCTGCCACCGAGCCCCTTCTATCCTTCCCACCCCATCTATTCCCGCCGGACTGGTCTCCTAGAAACAGAGTTTTGTTTCCCTGCGCACCCAACACACAAGGAGAGCAATCCCCACCACCCCCACATTTGTCACCAGCCCTGGAAGAAATAAATAAATGCCTTCCAGGCTGCTCACTGTCTGCTCAGCTCTCCCTGTCCCTGTCGCCCAGGCTGTCACCCCAGAGAACTGGGTGCAACTGAACAGCACGTTGGGTGGAAAACGTGTGGTCCAGTGGGTGGGAAGGCCGGACTCCTCTACCCACGGACCATGTCCACGGAGGAATTTAGGGAAACTCTCCCAGGCTCAGTCTCCTCAGCATGGTCCAGGGTCTTCTGTGAGTCCTGAGGCCCTAATAAATTCTATAATAATAAAAGCCCCCTTGGTGTTGAGTTGCAAAATAGATGTTTAACAAATGTTCCCTTCCCCTTTAAATAGCACTGGAAAAATATTTATTCTTCAAACTCGGAGACCTTTTAAAGAAATTCACAAAACCTAACAGTTTCCCTCTCACAACGAGACAGCTCTCCGACATATGCAAAGTGACTGACTATGCGGGTGACAGTCATGTCTACGACATCCAGGGTGCTCGTGACAACTTGACCTTAATGGTGACTGCCTGTCTCAAAGCGTCTGTCCAGAAGGTCTGAGCCGGAAATAGCAAACACTGTCCTTCAGTCTGGTAAAGCCCAGAGCTGCGGATGACTGACCAGTAGCAAGACAGTGAGAAAAGAAAAGCCTTCCTGGAGTCCAGTTTGCTTTCCTGAATCTGAAAATAAATAACCTATTCTCTGTGAAATAAACATCTCATAAACCAGTCTCCTGAAATTCTCTCTAGACCAAAGACTTAGTGACTATCTTATGAACTAGGCTTTTTCAAAAGTGATTTCTAAAATAACCAAATCGAAATGATTGTTTTACATTATTTTTACAAGTGTTGGGGAATACCAGATGGCTTGTAGGAACAGCGGCTTCTGCAGCTCCCCTTTGATTCTTGCAAAAAAGTGAATTACGAGTATCCATGGATATTCTGGCCCAGAAGCTCACACTTCCAACAGGGAGACATGTGATGTTGGCACAGAGAGAGAATCACTGGATGAGAATAACTAATCCAGAAACAGGCCTCTATATTATCTTCTTCGCATATGATGAAGATGAAATTTCAAAGCAGGAGGAAAAAAGACAGACTAATCAACAAATGGTATTGATACAATGCATGCATTTAGAGCAGAATGAACATGGCTCCAAATCTCATGTCTCACACATAAAATCTAGGTGCATTAAACATCTAAACATATGCTTTTAAATCTGGAAGAGAGTGTGATGATCTTTAAAAAAAAAAGAGGCAGAGAGTTGAAGCACTCATTCTAGAGTTCAAACTGAGAACCCTATCGTTTCAAAACCCATGTCTCTCTGAGGTGGGCAAAGAGGATAAGAGGATTCCCCTACCCCCATCCCAGGTTTTGCAACCCATTAAGTCATTTTGCTTCTTATACCCATGTCCCTCCTCACCGCCACCACCCACTCCAAGCCAAATACCGCCAGGGAAGAAAGGAAATAGAAATTACAAAAGACCTTTAGCAACAAAGCAACATCCAGCCCACCTTTTCCTTTATAGACAATTTTAGTTCCTTCTTTGGAACATTTTGATATATTCTGGATGAAAGGAAGTAGGAGGAAGAAAAACATGGTTGGACGAAAATGAGAAAACCTTTCAGATGTGCCCGTGAGGTGGAGGCTTAAATAAATGCTAGTTCCTGAGAGTGTAATAGAAAGCGTGTCGGTGACAAAGGCGGCTAGGAAGAGTGCCCAATGACTGAACAAATAAATAGAGCCAAGGCAGGAGCAGTAAGTAGATCAAAGGAAATGCGCACAGACACAACGTTGAAGGAAAAGAGGATCTTTTATTTTCTTCAGAGAAAGATTGTTAAAAATAAAGTACTAATGTCCCAAACTGTGTTCAACAAAGACAGCATAGAACAAGGAAGAAGAGCTTCAAAAGAAAACTCGAAGGAAATCAGTTTGCGTGAATGAGCACCCCTGGAATGAGCCTCAAGAGCTTCTGTTTGTCTGTGCAGAAACACTGCCTCATGCTTTGCCAGAACCCTAGAAGGCTGCCAACCCTTATTCTCTGCCCTTCCCCTGCCCACCCCAGGGGACACAAGCAAGTCTCTGAGAAATGCTGGACCAGCCCAAGGACATGTGACAAGTCAAAGATGCCTCTGGGACTCACACCAGCCCTTCCTAGTTCACAAAGGGTTCCCTCCTTGCTGCTTCACTGATGCTTTGTTCAAAATGAAAAGCAAGAGGGGCTGGAGCAATAGCACAGTGGATCGTGCATTTGCCTTGCACTCGGCCAAACCGGATTCAGTTCCCAGCATCCCATATGGCCCCCTGAGCACTGCCAGGGGTAATTCCTGAGTGCAGAGCCAAGAGTAACCCCGGTGCATTGCCAGGTGTGACCCAAAAAGCAAAAAAAAAAATAAAATAAAAATAAAAAGCAAGAGAAAGGGGGCATCGGGAATTGAAGGAACCTAGAGGATCCTGATGTGTCCAGTACTCTCTCCCACAGAGATGCAGCCAGGGCTGATTCTGAGAACAGAGTGTGCAGGAGCATCGCTTCTTGGTTTATGGTTTTCTTGCTGGCCTGATTCCTACTTTCATTTCTGCTGTTTTGTAGCCACACCCGACTGTGCTCATGGCTTACCCCTGGCTCTGCTCTCAGGGATCATGCTGGCGGTAGCTGGTGGGCCCAATGTAGCATGGGGGATCAAACCCAGGTCGGCCATGAGCAGGTCGGCCACTAATCCTGTGCTAGCTCTCTAGTTGCATGCATCCTTTTTAGTTATTGACTTATTTATTATTGTTTGGGGGCACACATGGCAGTGCTTAGGGTGCAAAATTTAACACTAGAAAACCAGGCAATGTAAGGGAGTGGAGAGAGAGAGGAAGAGGGAGAGGGAGAAGGAGAGGGAGAGAAGGAGAGGGAGAGAGAGAGGAAGAGAGAGAGAGGGAGAAGGAGAGAGGGAGAGGAAGAGGAGAGAGAGAGAGAGAGAGAGAGAGAGAGAGAGAGAGAGAGAGAGAAGCACCTGCCATAGAGGCAGGGGATGGGGTGGGGTGATGAGAGGGACCCTGGGGACACTGGTGCTGGGAAATGTACACTTGTAGAGGAATGGGTGTTGGAACACTGTATGACTGAAATTCAATCATGAACAGCTTTGTAAAAAAAGAAAAAGCAATGTTCCTGCACCCCCACACACACACACACTCCGGGGACAGGGACCACATTTCAATGGAGGCACTGACAAAAGCGAAGCACCACAGCATGGATTTTCGGGGTGGTACACCCAGCAGTGCTCAGGGCTTTCTCCTGGCTCTGTCCTCAGGGATTAATGCCTAGTGGTGCTTGTGAGATCATAGGGAGTGTCAGGAACAGAACCCAGACTAGCTGCATGCAAGGCAAACATCTCACCCCCAATACCAACTTCCCAGCTCAGCATTTCATGTATTTGTTTAACTTGAAAGTGGCATTCTGAGAAGGAAACGTTTCTTCTCTGTAGTAGTGCTAACCCCCCTCAGCAGTCTCCCTCCACACACACACACACACACACACACATACACACACACACACACACACACTACCTCAACACCAGGAAGCAAGCAAGAGTGCAGGAGATTCTGCAGAAACCACTGCTCAGGACATGGAGGCAGGGAGCTGGTTGGCTCAGGGTCTCTGGCCACACTCAGGGCACCCCATACCCATAGACCAAAGAGTCCAGCTGGAGTGGAGAGGAATTTCCAAATGCGGAGAGAGGGCCCAGCAGAGGATTGCACTGAGCCAAACCCAGAAGTCAGCACACTCAGGCTTGGGGGGGATTAAACACCCAGGAATCTTGTGGAAGAAGGTGGGGGTGGGAGCGGAACTCATGGGGACACCAACTCTGCCCCACACTGTCGGAGACTTGGGGTCTTCCTGGAAAAATAAAGCAAGAGCAGCCTTCGAGCAGGAGGAGAGAGCCAAGAGCAAGCCGGGAGATGCTGTGAAATCCTCCGGGTGGGCCTCGGAGTCTGCAGACTCCGTGTTGAGTTCTGTGCTTGTCTTCTCGTCCCAGTGTGACTCTGGTGGAGGTCCCACTTCCTCTAGCAGGCAAGGGTCCATGATGTGCAGATCACAAGGCCCTGGGGAGGTCCCAGGGGGGAACTTTGGGGTCAACCGTGTGGGACCTGCATGTGGAAAAAAGAATCAACAAAAAATGGTTTTACTTTAATTTCCTGATGGTGCTCAGGAGCCGTTCCTGGCTCTGCTCTCGGCAGTCACTCCGGCAGTGCTCAGAAGACCTTACCATGCTGGGGATGGAAGTGGGGTTTGGCAGCATGAAAGGAAAGCACGTGCCTTAACCTGGGAACCATCTCTCTGGCCCCAAGAATGGGTTTTCCTTTGCCTGTGATTTCCCACCACTGTGTTGAGGAAAATCCTCCTTTGCACTTCAGGAAGGCAGCAAATACCAGCACCTCAATGCCCACATCACCTTCCAGCCACTCTCAGGACTAGGAAAGTCCACAGAAAGTCTCTGCCTGTCCTGATCACACTCGGCTCCATGCTCTCTCTCTCTTTTTTTAAATTAAATTTCTTTTTAATGAATCACCATGAGGTACAGTTACAGACCTACAAACTTTCGTGCTTGCGTTTCAGTCATACAATGATCAAGGGATCACCATCCCTCCACCTGTGCCCATTCTCCACCACCAATGATCCCAGTGTCCCTCCCACCACCACCACCCCATCCCCCACCCACACCCTGCCTGGTAGGGCATTCTCTTGCGCTCTCTCTTTACTGAGGATCAAATCCCAAGTTGGATCTTTGTCTTTTTTTTTTTTTTTTGCTTTTTGGGTCACCCGGCAATGCTCAGGGGTTACTCTTGGCTCTGCACTCGGGAATTACTCCTGGCAGTTCTCCAGGAACCATATGGGATGCTGAGAATCGAACTCGAGTCAGCCATGTGCAAGGCAAATGCCCTATTTGCTATGTTATTTCTTCAGCCCCCATCATTTTATTTTTTAAAGGAGCATCTTTCCAATAAGGAGGTGCTCTTCTCCTCACACCTGGTAGCACATGGCAAACCGCCCCCCCCATTATGAAAAGGAGAGAAGAAAGCCCACAAAACTCAGTTGGCAGACACATCAGGGATGGGCCTGCAGCAGCCAGAGAGCAAGGGAGGAAACCCTCGGCAGCTCACGCCACCCTCCAGGAGGAAAACCTGGTTTCTGGAGAGGAAGGAGAAGGGCAGGAAGGGTCGTACTCGGTCCCAGCAACAACAGGGCCTGTGATCCCTGCTGCAGAGGAAGCAGGAAGCACCTGCAGCCTTTCTTCCCCACCTGAGGCCACACCCCGACCCCAAATCACCCAAATCAACCCGGGTACAGTGCAGAGCATGGACTCGAGTGCAATAAGAAGCCAACAGCACTCTGGAGGGTGAGGAAAGAGAACCAAACTGAGGCACCCAGGGGGCCTCTGTGCTTTCTGAGAGCCCAGGGCCCCTGCAGCTACACCAGGGGTCTAGGCAGGGAGAAGAGCAGGAATTAAGAAAGAGGTTTCAGCAAACATAGAAAGATTGCACTCATCTGTGGAATATAAAGTAACAGAATGGGAGACTAACACCCAAGAATAGTAGAGATAAGTACCAGGAGGATTACTGCACAGCTTAGAAGCCGGCCCCACATGCTGGGGGAAAAGGCAGCTCAGATAGAGAAGGGATCACCAAGTAAAGGGTGCTAAGAGGACCTGCTCGGGATGGGAGATGCAGGCTGAAAGTAGACTACAGACCAAACATGATGGTCACTCAATACCTCTACTGCAAACGTCAACACCCAAAAAGAGAGAAAGAACAAAAGGGAATGCCCTGCCTCAGAGGCGGGGTAGGGTGAAGGGTACAGGGTGGGGGGTGGGAGGAATACTGGGACCTTTGGTGGTAGGAAATGGGCACCGGTGGAGGGATGGGTACTTGACCATTGGATGACTGAAACACAAGCATGAAAGTTTGTAAGCCTATAACTGTACCTCACGGTGATTCATTAATAAAAAAAAAAATTTTTTTTTTAAAAAAGAGGTTCCAGGAGCCAGAGCAATAGTACAGTGGGTGGGGAGTTTGCCTTGTGTATGACCAACCCAGGTTCCATCCTCATATGGTACCTTGAGCACCACCAGGAGTAAATCCTAAGTGCAAAGCAGGGAGTAACCCCTGAGCATCACAAAACAGACACCAGAGGTTCCAGAGTAGAGGAAGGAGAAAGCCACCACGCAGCTGAGAGCTCAGGAGCCAGCCAGAGAGCCTTTGTGCTTTGTCAGCACTCGATGGTCCAGAAGGACTAGAATAGCCCAAGCCAAGGTGGGGCAGGTGACCCCAGGAAGGTGAGTGACCAAGATCAGAAGGGAGCAGATGGTAGGGTGTGGACCCTCTGTGGATTGTGCAGAGGGGGGCCCTCTGCTGACTGGCGCCAACCAAGGACCCTTCTCCAGCCCTTGGTGAGAAGCACAGATTCCGGTGTACTCCGCATCATGACTGCCCCCCCCCCCCCCCACACACACACAGGTGTCCATCAGGATCAACTGAACCCTGCAGGCTGGGCAACCCCAGAACACAGCAGCAAGTCAGTGCCACATGCCTTTGCCAGAGTTAAAATGGAAATCTACCCAGGGAACTAGAGGGAACTCATTCTCCTTTCGGGGGCCAGGGGCTCTTTCCCAGACATGGTCTGCAGTTGGGTCTAGAAAGATGAGTAGATTATTCCCATCAACAAAAACACTCTAGAGCATCCACTTATTCACTGGACATCAGTGCTGGTCTATTGGCATGAGTTAGCATGAAGCCTGCAGCCTCACCCACCAAGGGGATTTGGAGTTGTCCAGTGTGCTAGGTCCTTTGATGGAGGCTGCAGATGTGCCCGTGGCCAGGGAGCTCCCAGGCACCTACCTGCTCATTCCCCCACCTGCAGACACTGGGCAACAAGGCAGCCTAGGCAGGGAGCCCGGAGAGGGGAGGCGGAGTGTGGGTGCACGGAGCCAGAGCCAGAGCTCCAAGTTTGTCCTGAAGACCTGTCTCAAGTCAGGGACTTGGGTGCAGAGCTACTGTGACCAACCAGGGACAGGAACCACAGGGGCCAGGTTAGGTCAGAGTTTGTTGCCCACAACTGAACGGAAGGAGGTAAAGGCATGGAGCTCATCTCCTCACCTCAATGGCATCATTCCTCCTGCATTCATTCATTCATTCTTTGTTTTTGTTTTGGGGTGGTCACACCTGAAAGTGTTCTGGGGACCATGTGGAGCAGGAGATTGAACTCAGCCAGCCCTTGGGACCCTCTCCCCAGCCCTGAGCTTCCTTTATATCGAAGTAGCATTGGTCTACAAGAAGGTGAGGGTTGGTATGGGTGGGGGGCATGATGTTATCTGCTGTGGCGTGGAATTTCTCCCAAAAAGACCAAAGAAAAATTCTTTTATTTCATGGGGTTCCCTCTTCTCTCTCCATGTCTGTCTCATTCCTCTCATATTACCTAAATGAAACTATTTTACTTTAAAAAAAAAAAAAGGAAAAATGGGAGCTGAGGTGAAGGCAGGAACTGTCTCTCCAAGCTCTCTGGGGCTGGGGTGTGCTGAGGAAAGCTCTGAGAACAGCATGTCACAGGGGGAGGGGGTCACCTGGACAAACCGGTGACCCCAAGAGGTCTGTCCCCAAGAGGTAAGGGGTGTGATGAGCCCGCAGCAGAGCAGGAGGCCAGCAGATGCCTGGTGTGCCGGGACCCCCAGCCCTCCCCCCACTCAGCCCTCTGTCTCCCAGGCCATTCTGTCCGATAGAACAAGCAGGTGGGGGCCATGTGCTGTCCTGCAGGGGGCCACGTGTGAGGTCTCCGAGAACCCACAGATACTTCTCCCGCTCCGAAAATGGTCTCCAGACATTTCAATCGAATCCTTCTCATCGGCTCAAGGGCTTTTTATTTTAATGCCGCAGCTGAGAGGCACATCAGGTCCCACTTGGAGTGCTACTAAAATCTGCTGTGTGGGTAGCTCTGCGATGTGGAAACGAGGCCCCTTAACAGCCACCCACACAGCAGCCTAATTTTCACTCAAGAGTCGCTATTGGAATAGAGAGGGAAAGTGTGGGGTGGGGGGGGGGGGTGACTTGAAAACACAGCAACTTTGCATTGAACTTCTGAAAATCTACCTACCGGTGGAGTGAGAACCAGGCCAAGGGCTCCGAGGGCAGACCCCGAGGGGCAGGACTAGGAGGGTTTTTAATTCACTGTGTCCTGCCTTCCACCCTGGCCGCAGCCTCAGGGACCGTGGTCTTGGAGGGGGTGGGGGGAGATGCAAAGCTATGTGTGCACATAGCCCCAGAGTGTTAGGGAAATGCATCCTCAGGAGATAGCCTGTGGGGCTTCCTGGAGGAGATGTCAGCTCTAACAGATCCAAGAGGACCCTGACTTTACTCTGGCCTCTGCAATCTCATCACCTGTCACCTCCTGCCTGCCGGAGTTACTGAGATGCTGCCTCTGGTCGTTCTGCCTGTCTCCTCTCCTTGGATGGCTGCAGTTCTTCTCCAAAAGAAATGAGATCTTGTCTCTCCTCCACCCAACGTCACATCCCTGGGCTGCCAAGGCCAGGTTCCCTGCTCCAGACCTTGCTCCCCTCCCCCGTTCCCCCAGTCTCTGGCTTCAAGTGTGGAAACCAAAAACCAAATCTCCAGGCCTATGCTGCTATGAGCTTCTCCCAGACACAAAGCCAACAACCGTGATGGACCCACCACCATCTTCCCCAAGGCTTGCAACAGGCCAAGGATGATTCTGCATTTGCTCAGGCTGCTGAGAAAATTCCAGAATAGATCAGGAGGGAGATGTCTGTTCATATACCTTCAGATGATGAGGGATGCTCAGGATGAAGGTAGCCATCCTTCTCCTGTGGCCTCTCTAGCACAAAAAGAGACAATGAGATGTTCCCACCAGGAAATGCACGCACCCCGAGGCTCTGGGCTCCTTCCCTATGTTCTCCCTCGGCTGTGGCCATCACTTCCCAGGAGGCCAGGCTGAGAAAGTACCGGCTGCTTGTTATTATTCTTTTATATATATCCAACATGTTCGAATGTGTGGAGAGGAAGGGAGAGGAAAAGAGAGAGGAAGAGAAAAAATTTTCACACGTCATTAAAATTTTAACCAACCTAGAGTGACGTTGCAGAGGGAAATGTTCTCCCTCTCTCCGCCCTTGGAGCCCTGGAATACACAGACTCCTTGATTTTGCAGTTCAACTCCCCATGACATGGATGAAATCTTTAGCCCATTCTAGCACCTGCCTCTCCTCTCTTCCTTCTGAAATATTTGTTATAATAGTAGGTTTTGTTGTTTGATTTAACATATTTAATTCTAAAAATGTGCATGGCCTTCTAGTTGTTTCCTTTTCTGGTGTGGAAGCTATACCCAGGGGTGCCCAGCAGCTAATCCCTGCCCTGCGCTAGTGTAGGATGGAAATTTATGATACGTACTTTTGATTTGATAATTGATTTATGGCATGTATTCTAAAGAGATGATTTTGCTCGTGGGTGGAAAGTTTTAAAAAGATGCCCATCCTGTCTGCACTCGGGATGAATTTCCTTGTTCCAAGCTAAGAAAATGCTGATTTTAGGAAATGCTCTGTAGCCTTACTGATAAGATGCCTTCATGTATGTCTGAGGTGGGAGGTCTGAGGTGGGGCCTAGAAACAAACATTTCTAGCCATTTCTCCTTTCTGTTGATGCCCTCGCCCACCCACTGTCACTTCTGACAACCGCTGACCTCAACTATTCTACGGTTAACCATGGCTGGTAGACCACTCTCTGTTTTCTTGGGCTTCTAATTCCCTTTCAATGTCCACAGAAAAATAAGAGCATTTCTTTGTTAAATCATCAGTCTGCCTGGTTCTTTGTCAGAGAGCTTGTTGAACTGAAATGCTTTTTCTTTAAAGCCTTTCTTCTTCAATCTCTTACTTTATTTTCCTGTTTCCTTGGCCTGCTGGGAGACTGCTGGATGGGTTTTTTTTTTTTCACTCATCCCCCAAAGTAGCAGTTTCCTAGATCTCATATTTTATCTTGACTGGGTTCCTTCTTCGTGTTTCTAGAGTTTATCCTTATGTGGTTCGTTTCTCTCAAAGGAAAGAAGTTTTAAAAAAATTATGTCTTTAGTTTCTCTAAGCCTCATGATAGTTCAACTGGATGCAGAATTCAAAATTACTTGAAAGCCTTGACCAACACTCAAAGAAAATAGTGACCCTATTGCAAAGGGAGGGGCTGACCACCGTGTTAGTTTCCCATTGGTGCCGTAATAAGTCAGCATGAATGGGTGACTTGAAGAAATGCAGAGTTACTATTTTCCAGCTTCAAAGAATTTAGAATTTCTGATGGGACTCCTTGGGCTAAGACACAGGTGTTAGCAGGACCTGTTCCTACCAAAGACTGTGAAGGAGACTGTTTTCCATCCCTGGCCTAGCTCCTGGCCCCTTTCATCTTCACCTGAGAGAGGAGGAGAGAGAGAGAGGAAGAGAGAGAGAGAAAGAGAGAGAGAGAGAGAGTATCTGCCATAGAGCCATAGCATCAGGTTGAGGAAGAGCAGGGTAGCAGGAAGGAAACTGGGGTCATTGGTGGTGGGATGGGTGTTGGATCATTGTATAACTGAAACGTGATCATGATCAGCTTTGTAACTGTTTTTCACAGTGACTCCATTTTTTAAAAAAAAATTTTTTTAATAAACTAGCACTATGCTCCCATTGTTCATCAATTTGCTCGAGTGGGCCCAGTAATGTCTCCATTGTGAGACTTTTTGTTACTGTGTTTGGCATATCGAATACATCACGGGTAGCTTGCCAGGCTTTGCCGTGCGGGCGAGATACTCTCGGTAGCTTGTCGGACTCTCCGAGAGGGGCGGAGGAATCAAATTCGGGTCAGCCAGGCCAGCGCGTGCAAGGCTACCAACCTAATGCTGTGCTATCACTCCAGCCCTTTAAATAAATAAAATTCATCTTCTCCTCTCATCTCTATTTTTTTTTTCACAGATGTTCTGACTGAGTCTCCTGCTGCCCTAAAGGACCCTTGTGATTATATCAGTCCTGAATAATCCAAAATAATCTCCCCATCTGAAATTCTTTAATTTTGTCTGTAGATTCTCTGTTTCTAGATTATCTGATTCTCTGTGGCTGAACCTGCCACAACCATGCTGAGACCACTCTCCACACACATGAAGGTATCAGCAGAGGAACAAAGGCATGTGGGTCCTGGGGCTGAGATCTCCAAGCCTGCTCAGATCGAGCCTGAGCATCCTCCACCCAGATTTTCCATCTTCCAGTAGGCAGGGGTCACACCCACCAACTGGGCCCCTGGCGCCATGTAATCCCATCAATGGCCAAGACCCAGAGACTATAAAACCCAGCTCCCGGACATCTTATTATCTCATTCTTACTTTGGACAAACTGGCAGGCTACCGAATGTAACCTGCCCACACGGCAGAGTCTGGCAAACTTCCTGTGGCGAACCCAATATGCCAAATACCAGTAACAATGATGGGTCTCATTCTCCCAGCCCTGAAAGAGCCTTGAATATGGAACTTTTTAAAATCTCAGGGCTAGGACGAAGGAGGTGTTACTGGTGCCTGCTCGAGGCAATCAATGAACAACAGGATGATCATGATCATGATCGTGATTCTCTGTTTTCATAGAAGGAGGCATATATGGGAATTGGGATATGGGACATTAGGGTGAGGGCAGAGGTTGTATTATCCTGTGTCCCACACTCATCTTACAGGACTTGGGCAGGGAGAGAGATAAATGGGATTTGTCAATCCCCCATACGCCCACTGGAAGAGGACAAGAGGGAGGAGACTTGTGTTTGGTTATGGGATAGCCACTCTGGAAAGTCAAGAGAATAATCTCAGAGATTTTATCTTCAGAGCACTCTGCACCCCCGCAGCTTGGAAAATCAAAGGTCAATCAAATGGGGCAAGATAGACGGACTAGGGTAAGGTGCTTGTCTGACTCATTGAAGGTGCTGGGTTCTATCAGCACTGCCAGGAGTGACCCCTGAGCACAGCACAAGGGGGACGCCCTGAGCACTGACTCTCAAAAGAGAGGATCAAATGCTGAACGGAGGAGTCAAGAGAGTTAACCCTGAAGAGGGGGAGCTCTGAGGTTTAGAGGAGTAAACTCCTGAGGCTCCTGAGAGTGTCAGTTCAACAAGACTTAAGCCCAAGAGCACTGCAGGGCTGTCACTGTGGTTGGCCAAGTCCACGTGAGCCCTAGGGTGGAGAGACAGCTCAGGCTGAAGAGACCAGTAGGATAAATGTGTTTAGTGGCTAGGTGCTTGCACACAGCCGACGTGGGATCGATTCCTGGCACTTAATATGGTCCCCTGAGCCCTACCAGGGGTGACCCCTGAACACAGAGCCTGGAGTTAAGTACTGAGCGCCACCAGGTATGGCCCTCCCCCCATTTTTAAAATTTTTTTATTATTAAATAAATAAAAGGGAGTTGCTGATAAGGCATCTGTAGCAACAGGAGAAAAGGGAACATAACCCTCAAAAGTGATGGGTTTCGCTCAGCAGACTGGCTGTCACACCCACAATTTGCCTCCGGTGCCATCTTAGCGCATCAACAGCCCTGGCCCAGAGACTCACAATTGAATCCCCAAATGGATTAGTGCCATACAGAGATGTCTCTGGAACCCAACCATTTACACTCTAGAAATTTACATTTACAATCCGGCCATGTGAGCTCTCGTGATATTCAAAATGAGCAATGGAACATAAATGATCTAGCATCTGCCCCTGGCAGGTAGGCTTAAATGGTGGTGGGAAATTTCAAGCAAAACATAATGTCCAAAATTAGAGAGAGAGTATTGGGGAAATTGTCTGCCATAGAGGCAGGGTGAGGACTGGGATTTGGGTGGTGGAAAATGTGCACTGGTGGAGGGATGGGTGTTTCATCATTGTATGGCTGAATCTCAAATGTGAATGCTTTGTAACTCTATCACATGGTGATACAATTAAAGAACAAAAAGTAGTGTGGAGTTTGTGCCCAATTCAATCGGCTTAATCAATGACTGAACAAATAGCAGTACTCCCACATTGTTAAAATTAAAAAAAAAAAAAGTGATGAGCTGGAAATTCATCCAAAGCCAAGGAGAGCCAGCCCTGACCCAGGTTAGCCCCGCCCTGACTTCAGAACCAAGGCACTGGGCAGGAAGGTAAAGAAAGCAGGATTTTGGGTTAGGGAAGACACCCCCTCCCCTCCACACCCCTAGCCCCCCCTCCAATACCCCCCCACCCCGCCTCCGTCTAGGGCCCGGTTTCTCTTCCTCTGGGAAAGAAGAAACAAAGAGATTTCTGCAGACAGACCTTTTATCCTTGAAAATAAAATCCAAAAACCCATTGGGGTTTGCAGTGAATTTCACTTGAAAACACAGAAAGGATAAAAGAAAAACTGCAGCTCCGCAGAGTGAATCCGGGGGGAGAAGGAGGCTATTGTGTGCACATCCCAGAACCTACGTGCAGCCCCACAGAGACCCTCAACGAGCCGTATCTCCTGGCATCCAGCACGTCTGCAGAGAAAACCTAGCTGAAGCCTGATGCTGGCTCTTAGAGAAGCACAAGGAAATGTTTGTCTCTCCTGGCGCTTCAAAGATCTTTCCTTTTCTATGACATGCTCATAAAGATCCTCATGGGATTTGGGCTTTTCACTCTGGAGGGTTAAAGAGCATTGAAATGAAATCTGAACAAATCATAGAAAATGAAGAAAATGGCTCTGAGTTCTGCTTTAAGGACTAACATTGCTCAGCATCTCATGGCCAACACACACAATACACACACACACACACACACACACACACACACACAATCTTTCTCCCCCAGAACCCCACTCTCCTGAATTCTCTGATCCATGTTAGTGACAATTTTCACTGCATGCAAGTTTCTATACATTTTAAAATTTACCTGTGGTTGGGCTTTCTAAAATGGATCATGCTTTGTGTGTGCTCCTGTGAGTGACACATTCTGCCTCCAGTTGGGCTGGCTTCACACATGTTGGTGCCCACAGCAATGCTTTGTTCATTCTCACTGCACACAGTCTCCTGATGTATAGAAATGCCACTTTCTATTTATTTATTTATTCTCTGTCGATAGGCATTTGAATTTTCTCCAGGGATTGTTTTCTCCCCTTAACAAAACTCAGTTCTGCAGGTATTCGTGTATGTTCCCTAATGTTCATGCTTAAGTGTTTTTCTTTGGAATAGTAGAATTGTTGGGGTCTTGGTTTGTGGATCTTCAATGTTATTAAATATAAGTTTTTCCTCAAAAGATAGTGTTGCTTTTAGTCCTCTGTCAGCAATAGCGTGTATCTGTGATAAGGTGACCCAAAGCTAGCAGAAAAGCAGATAGCTGCTAAAAGATAGCTTGGAAGAAGGATGAGACACTCCAATGACAGAGGAACAGGATGGGCAGAGAAAAACCAAGTCCAGACTAGGTAGCTATCACACATTGCTCTTTTCAGCTGCCAAGTAGAAAATTCCTTAACCATTCAAGGCTAACCATGGATGTCTGGCTTCTGTACTGCAATTGAACTTGCTTGCTTTAGCTAATGAGGAAGTTGATTGATGTCACCAAGGAGAATGTGATTTTAAAAAAATGTTTTAAACTTTGCCTGGACTTTGGTTCACGGCTGTTCATCGTGCTGAGACACTTGCTCTCAGGCTCAGCTGTACCTGCAGGTAAACAAAGGCTCTTCCATTCAGCAAACAAGAGTGTTCGAGACTTCTGGGATAATGTCTCACCATGCACCACATCTATTATCAATGCAGAGATGTGCCACATCTCTGCTAATTCCTTGCCTTATCAAACTTATCCGCCTTGTCAATCTGAATGAGGGATGTTTAGTGATACCCTAGGGTTGTTTGAGCTTTGCATTCCTCTGTGTTGAAGGATACACATGCTTACCGAGATATTTAAGCTTCTTTGTACATCTTCATTGGCGATTTATGCTTCTAGGTAGTGGGTTTATTATTTGATTGCCTTGTTTTCTTTAATATATAACAAAATGGTGCTCTTTATTAATGCCATTTTATAACTGTATGACCATTAATGTGTGGTATACAAAATGCAACTTTTTAAATTAAAAAATCCAATAGCTTGCTCATTCATTAATTCTAATAGTTTATCTAATCTCTTGAGTTCCAAACTAACGTTATATCTTCTGCAAAAACGTGACAATTTAGTTTCTTTTTTTCAATTCTGAAAACATAATTTCTTATTGTTACTGCTCTGGCTAGAGCTTATTGTATTGTATTAAATTATATTGTGGGGATGAGTTACTTTGGCTGTTGGGTTTTTCTTTCCTGGGATTTACCATAGGTTATTTTAATACATTATTATTAAGTAAGAATATATCCTTGATTTTTGAGGTGTGATGGTGGCGGTGGTGGTGGAAATGTGTGTGTGTGATAAATATCTTTTATTACACGAAATGACATTTCTCTGATTCTCATATGCTGTTATCTTTCCTTTAAAAACTCACAAGTGGATTTTAAATTGTTTCAAATGCTTTTAATGTGACTTTTGAGATCAATCTTTTTTTTTACTTAGCTAATATGCTGAATTATGCTAATAGAATTTATTTGCAGGAAAGATAAAAGAAGTCATTTTGTTGTTATTGTTGTTGTTGTTAAGGTGTGCCTTTGCTTAAATCGGATATTTCATCACCTAATTGAAAGGCATTCCAGCGTAGAAAACAAATATACCAAAGGAAAATAACAATCTAATACAGACAAAAACCAAGAGAGACTGATAATGCAACTTCTCCAAAGAAGAAATAAAGGAAATGCCCAAATGAGGTTCTGTGAGGGGACAGAGACATCCTGTCCCCCCAAGGAATGACTGCATGGAGGAAAATATCCCAGGATCTTGATTTTTTTAATTAAATTAACTCTTTGTTTAATAAGCATTGACTTCATGGTTCTCATCCATCAATAGCAACAAGAACTTCTACCCTGCACCAATGTGGCCTGCTGTGGTCACAGGCTTGAATTTCGTGGCTCAGCTGGGTGCATATCTCCAGCCCTGCAAAAAGAAAAGAATCTGAAATCTCAGAGCCCAAACCAGCAAAAGACAGAGTAAAGGCATCCAAAATTCCAACGTCCTCATGAAAGAAAGGAGAGCAGAGGCCAAAAACAAGTATTGAGTGTAATTATCTGAGGGCTCTAGACACAATCAAAGGCTCACTCCCAGCCCTGAGAGAAGTGAGGCATGGCTGCCTCTGGGTGAGAACAGGGCACCCTGGTGTCTGACAGTCCCTTTGCCCCTTCCCTTCACCATGAGGGAATCTGCAGCCAGGCAGCTGCAGGAAAGACAAGGTTTGGAGCTCCCAGAACCTCCCTTCATAGAGTTTTTAGCTATTTGACGTGCTTGGCTCTTCCCTGGAGACCTCCACTTGCAAGGCTTGTCTTTCTCTGACTCAGCTCAAAGCTCACTCTGTGAGCAGCCTTTGCCCTTGGGAACATTTGTCACACACAATCAGCAGAAAGCTGCCAGGGACAGGGAGCTCACAGAGACAAACAAGAAGCAACACGAACAACAATGGCTCCAAAAGGAGGCTGGGAGAGATAGCTCACAGGGATGAGCTTGGCTTGTGGGAGAGCAGGTCTGAGCCCCATCCCCACCCCCAGGTCCCTAGAGCATCTCTGGAGAATTTCAGAACACAGTGAGGAATAGCCCTTCAGCAGAAACCTTAGAAACATCCCATGGAGTAGAAGAAATCCAATATAAAAGTTTGCTCACTAAATGACTCTTTCACATGAAACCTCATAGTCAGGCAAATACATAGACAAAAAGTAGATTCCCAGGGTCTGAGGGGACAAGATTACTAGGGAGTGACTGTCCCTGGTGCAAGGGTTCTGAGAGAAGTAATGATCCATATAGTATTCAAGATATTAATGGCGAAATGGGAGACACATGAAAAGTACAGCATATCTTGGCACTTTATCTTTACAACTGTTCCGTAAATCACAAGTTACTCCAAAATAGATTTATTAAAAACAAAACCAGGAAGGGTCCGTTGGGTAAGGCATTTGCCTTGCACATGGCTGACCCAGGTTTGATCCTCAGCACCACCAAGACTGATCCCTGAGCACCTCCTGTTGTGGTCCCAAAACAAACACAAACACACACACACCAGGAGTGTCCAAATCCTTTGTTCTATACAATTGACCACACTTTTGTAAGAAAAAATCTACAGACTGGAACACCGAGTGTGATTCTGTTTGCAAAAACAAGGATACCAGAAACTCCTTCTTGCTTTCTTGGCCTCTAATGAAAGCGTGCTAGTGGCTGCCCACGCCTATTTATGTGAATCTTGTCTGCTCCATCAGGAAACACAGAAAACCCAGAAGCTATGAAATTAGATGTGACATTAGCAGAGTCCCTGCAGGTGGCCGGGCGTGATTACATCCTTCTCTGATGGATAAACCTGGAACAATTACCAGGAATGTTTGTAGAAGATAACGTGTCAAACAGTGAAGAGACAGTAGGGATCTGAGAAGATGGTACTTACTCCCTGAATACAAATCCCTGAGCCAAAGTCCCACCAGAAATTGGGATTTGATTTTTATATCTTTGTTTGTTTGTTAGGGTCACACCCAGCAGTGCTTAGGAATTACTTCTGGCTTAATGCTCCTGGAAGTGCTCAGAGGATCATGTGATGTGGAGGGCCAACTGATTTTCGTGGGCCTCATGGATAGTGCGTGTGAAGTGGGGAGGAGAAAGACAGTCACTTTCTCCCCATCCGTCTCTGCCACCCGGGACCCAGGCTTACTGGGTTCTTGTCTCGCTTCACAGAAAAGAATTTCAGGATTAGACAAGCAGTGAAGTAAAACGGATTTTATTTGGAGGTTTTGAAGGGAAAGAGAAAGTGGAAGAGAGTGGAGAGTAACATGCTCAAGAGAAAACCTGGGTTTCTCCAAGAGTGGAGAGAGTCCCTACACACACCCCAGCATGAGGCATGAAAGCATGAAAGTACACATCTCAAGAGGGGAGACGCGGGCAACACATGTGCTCAGGCACCACATGTGCTCAGCCACAGGGGCACAAGCAGCACAGGGACTCAGGCAGCATATGCACGCCCCTCCTTTGTTCAACTGGTCTTTACAGGGTTTCTCCAACCTGCCCCCATGTGGGGCTCCTACTTAGGTAAAAGTCCGTTGCTAAGGAGGTTGCCAAGGGTGGTGGGAGTGGTTATGGTCTTCTTTGAAATTCCTTTCCTGGCCTTTTGTTTCTCAGGTTGCAGCTATAGCACAGCGGTAAGGCTCAGCAGAGCTGGGTTCAATTCCTCTGCCCCTCTCGGAGAGCCCAGCAAGCTACCTAGAGTATCTCACCTGCACCGCAAAGCCTGGCAAGCTACCCGTATATGCCAAACATAGTAACAACAAGTTTCACAATGGAGATGTTACTGGGCCTGCTCAAGCAAATCGATGAACAACGGGAGGACAGTGCTACAGTGCTTTATTCTGCAGGAGCTTCTCTGGGTCTGTTGCGGTAGATAGGTGAGGGTCTTATCAGGCCTTAGTTCCCGTTTTCTGCATGGTCACCTTTTGCCATTGCCTTGGGAGGGGGCCTTCCCTATCCTGCCTACATCCTCTTCTTTGAGTCATCTCCACTGTCCAAAACAGTCGCGTGAGGGGAGAATTTCAAGGAGGTGTAAAGACAAAAGGTTACCACCATACCACAGGCAGGGGTGTGGCAGGCATAGATGGAAGGAGAAGGGGGACAGAATACAAGTTGGAGAAGGCCACCACCCATCCTACGGGCAAGGATCCCCCAAGCTACTAAGCCAGTTAAAAAAAAAGAAAGAAAAGAAAGGATTGGATCCAGGCTGACTAGAATGTAGCTGCTTTACACTCACGGATGCTGAAGAACCACTGATTCCCTACTTGGAGAATCTCACGCCCCTTGCCAGCTCTATTCATCAGAGACTCTGAGCCTCTTCCTCAGATAAGGGGCCAGGCTGCAGGTGTCGGCAGACACAGGGAATGCCCCAGCCCCTGCTCCCCGCTCCCTCCCAACTCAATCAGCAAGTCTTAACAGGAAAACCATCAAATAGGATTGAGTTAAATTAGCATAAGAGCAAATTAGCAATTACCAAGCTGTCAAATCACAGCAGAAGCCCAGGGATTTCAACAACTATCAAGACATCATTTAAAAATATTTCATTCCATTCATATCATTCCAGCTGGGGATCAGATTGCTTTTTCATGGTTAGAGGTGCTGGAAGGGTGGGGGTGGGGAGGATGGGGAGAAGCAGTAGAAGTGCCCAGAGGTATTTTTTCCCCACATAATGAAGGAGCCTGAAGAGCTGTAAGACTGAAAGCAGTTTCCTGTGCAAACGGATTTTCTAATGTGTGCTTAGTTACCTGGAAGGAGCAATTTGGGTTCTTGTTTTGGTTCTTAATGTGTGAGTGTGAGGTTTTGCGGAAGACACTGGAGATTCAGATAGAAAATAAGGCAGTCTAAAAATATATTTTTATGAAAGAACTATGATTTATCAAGTTATTGACAGTTATATTTTAGGCATACAATATTTTAACACCAATCCCATCTCCAGTGTTAACTTCCCTCCACCCTCCAGATTCCCTCCCCCCCAACCCCCACCCCATGTCCCCCTTGCGGACTTGACAGGCACCTTACAAAGATTCAGTGGTTGCAGTGTAGATCTCATGCTCTTGATTTTGCCAAGTCTCGGAGAGCCCGGCAAGCTACTGAGAGTATCTCGCCCGAGTATCTCGCCCGAGTATCTTGCCCGCACGGCAGAGCCTGGCAAGCTACCCGTGACGTATTTGATATGCCAAACACAGTAACAACAAGTCTCATGATGGAGACGTTACTGGGCCCGCTCGAGCAAATCAATGAACAACGGGAGGACCATGACCGTGACCGTGATGTTTTAGATGGGCTGAAGCGATAGTACAGCGGGTAGGGTGTTTGCCTTGCAAGCAGCCAACATGGCCAACCCAAGTTCAACTCCTCTGCCCCTCTTGGAGAGCCCAGCAAGCTACCGAGAGTATCTCACCCGCTGGGCAAAGCCTGGCAAGCTCCCCGCGATGTATTCAATATGCCAAACACAGTAACAACAAGTCTCACAATGGAGACGTTACTGGGCCCGCTCGAGCAAATCCATGAACAACAGGAGGACAGTGACAGTGACAGATGTTTTGGATATATGGCTACATCCATCTCCAAAAACAACACAAACTCAAATCCAGTAAATCTAAGATTAAAAATGTATCAAGTGACCAATTCTCAGAAATTAATTGTAACATTTACAATCTATAGATATGAAGCCGGAACATCCCAGCATTCCAAGTTTCTCTTGTCATACTGGCACTTCTGAGTCAGGACTCACACACAGGGGGCAAAAAAAAAAAATTCCCTTTATTGTCTTTTTAAAGTGCTGCTTCATGGTCACTTTGCTTTGTGTGCTGGGTTTTTTTTATAAAAAAAAGAAAACTGAATCGCACTTTAATCTATTTGCTTTGTAAATTATTTGTTCTTTTGGCTTGGAGGGTATTTTCTTTATCTTTGGAATTGAATCATTTTATTGTTTGTCTTGGAGTTGATTGTCCTGAGTTAACTTTTTCTTGGTACCCAGGGAGCTCTTTTAATTTATAGACTTATGGGCTAGTTTTCCCTTTGTGGAAATGGTATTAGATAATGATTTTAAATAGCGCACTATCATTGCCTTCTTCTGGCAAGAAAAAAAATACAAGCTCCTTCCTTGCTGGCTTCTCACTTCCACTACTTTTTCTTTGGTCCTTCTTACTCGCTCTTTATCTCCTTTTCTCTCTTTGGGTTGATTTTTTTTGTCTTTCCTCATTATCTCTTGTTAAATTTCAATCCATGTGTAGTTGCCCTTCACAATCTTGTCACTTGTTCATTTCTGAACTATCTTTTGTCCTTTTCTTCTTTGCTTAGACTCAGTTCCGTTCTGTATTTCCTTCTGAAAATAGAATAGGAAGTAAGGTGGTTGCCTTGCACATGGTTGACCCTTATTTGAGTCCCTGGAGCCCCTAATCATGGCCAGGTGTGCCCCCAACCACACACACACACACACACACACACACACACACACACACACAAAATTTTAAAAAAAACCTACTAAATGGGTTACTAGTGGAAGAATCCAAAAGCACATTAAGAAAATATTTAAGGGTCCAAAGAGATAGTATAGTGGATAGGCGTTTGCCTTGCACATGATTGTCCCAAGTTTGATTGTCAGCACCCCAGAGGGTCCCTTGAGCCCACCATGAGTGATCCAAGAGCTCAGAGTCCGGAATAAACCTTGAGCACTGCTGGGTGTGATGCCAAAACAAAACAAAGAAAAAGGAAAATGTTTAAGAAATAAGCTAAAGTGAATTTTGTTCCAGTATTGTTGTATTTTGTAACACATGGATCTACACCTATGAACTATCAGGCTCAGTCCTCCAGGATTTGTCAAGGTACTGAGTGAAGAGAGAGACTCAGCCTGCCTCATGCCTGGGGGGGATAGAACTATACACCCACAAGCACCCCCGGGAAGGATTGCAGAAGCTGTCCGAGGAGAAGATGATCAGTCAGGTGGAATCAATGAAGATGCTTTCACACTTCAGACCAGGCTTCAGCCCTGGCCAGGAGCATCTCAAACACTTTTGTCCCCTATTAATTCTGCTTCCTTTTCTGAACTGTGTTCTGTTGCAGATGCTGCTGCTATTTATTTTTTATTGAACCACCATGAGATACAGTTACAAAACTTTCATGTTTAAGTTCTAGTCACACAATGATCAAACACCCATCCCTCCACCAGTGCACATTCTCCATCACCAATGTTCCCAGCCTACCCTCCCCCCTTTCCCACTCTCCCCCTGCCTCCATGGCAAACAATTTCCCCCATACTTTCTCTCTACTTTGGGGCATTATGGTATGCAATATAGATACTGAGAGGCCATCACATCTGGTCCTTTATCTACTTTCAGCACACATCTCCCATCCTGAATGATTCCTCCAAGCTGCTCTATTTTTCTGCTATGTCTGACCAGAAACAGACATCCTAAAGTAAGCTTCCAACACCTTCCCTCCACAGCCCGGGCCTTCTGCCATCTGAGCTGAGCCACATCTGTAAAATGTACAGATTGGGGAATGCATTCATGGAGATTCGTGCTCTTCTCCAAATTCAAGGCTTCCAACCCTCTCAAAACCCTGGCAGAACTCCCGTTCTGTTCTGTAGAGGGGAGTTCAGCATCACCTCTCCTGGGAGCAGTTGACTGACCCCATGAGTGGACACACCTCCTGACCTCTCTCAGAGAGAGCTCTAAATAATCATATTTGCACTGACTAGGTGTGGCCCCACCCAGGCCCCTCCTAGAAATCACTCTCATCCTAACTCTATCTGGTTTCCACACAAAAGCAGCACTAGAGTCACCAAAAATGTGCTACAGAAAAGCCATGGGCACCCCTATGCTCACCACAGCTCTATTCACAATAGCCAGAATCTGGAAGCAGCCCAGGTGCCCGAGAACAGATGAGTGGATAAAGAAGCTATGGTAAAGAAGCTATGGTACAGTTACACAATGGAATACTACACAGCTGTTAGGAAAAATGAAGTCACAAAATCTGCCTGGACATGGATGAACATGGAGAGTATCATCCTGAGTGAAATGAGTCAGAGGGAGAGACACAGACAGAGAATAAGTGCACTCATTTGTGGGATATAAAAAACAAACAAACAAATAAATAAAAAAAAATAACCATGGTATGTGAATAGTACCCAAAGACATAAAAACAAGGGCCAGGAGGACTGGTCCATGATAGGAAACTTGCCCCAAAGGAGAAGGAGGAGTGCAGTTAGGACAGAGAAGGGACCACTATGACAAGGAAATGATCACTCTGGACAAGAACTGAGTGCTGAAGGGAGGTAAAGTGATATGGTTGATACCATTTCAGTGACAGTATTGCAAACCACAGTGCCTATAAGGAAAATGAGAGAGAGACAGAGAGAGACAGAGAGAGGCAGAGAAAGACAGAGAGAGAGAGAGAGAGAGAGAGAGAGAGAGAGAGAGAGAGAGAGAGAGAGAAGAAAAGTGTCTGCCAGAGGCAGACCAGAGGGGTGGGGTGTGGTGGGAGGGAAATAAGGACATTGGTGGCAGAAAATGCGCACTGGTGAAGGGACGGTTGTTGGAATATGGTATGACTGAAGCTCAATCATGAACAACTTTGTAACTATATCTCATGGTGATCCAACTAAAAAATATTTTTTTAAGCAGCATTAGAAAGAGGTTAGAGATAGAGATGCAAGGCCCAGCAGTGCCATGCGGTAGGTGTGGCACTTCAGAAAAGCTTGGGGCTGAAGCGATAGCACAGCGGGTAGGGCATTGGCCTTGCACGTGGCCGACCTGGGTTCAATTCCCAGCATCCCATATGGTCCCCCGAGCACCGCCAGGAGTAATTTCTGAGTGAAGAGCCAGGAGTAACCCCTGAGCATCGCCGGGTGTCACCAGAAAAGCAAAAAAAAAAAAAGCCACATGATGTTTTTATACCCCTTAGAAGCATAACAAGTCTGTGTCCTTCTGGAAGCTTCACAGGGTGAAAGACCCAGGTCCTCTGAGAGGAGGAAGGAGCCACAGGAAGAAGCAGCAGCCACTGAGCCTGGCTGAGCAGGGAGAGAACAAACAGCGCCTTTGAGGTGCACTTGGACCCCGAACCCTGTCAATGAATGCAATTTAATAAAGAGATGCCTTAAGGCTCCCCCACCCGCCTGCCTTTACAATTTACCAATAACGGTGTTACACCGGGAAACTTGAACTGCTTTCCTCCAGTCAGATAAATCAGAATCCTGGTTCCCTCAACCTTTCTAAACAAAAGATTCCCATGAATGGCAAGCAGGTGACCCCTCGGGCCCCGGCACAGAAATATGTCTCCTGACTGACCTAGGAAGCCTTGTCACTCTCCTCCTCAGCTTCCAGAGGAATTTACACCTCCACTCCGCCCCCAGAACAGAGCCCACTGCCTGCTCTCCCTCACCATCTGACACCAGAGTCTCCAGACACAGAAGCCTGGCATTGGTGCAGACACCTTTCATGAAGGGCAAAACCCGGAGTCAAGATGCAAGAAATCTGAATTTTAAATACACAAATCTTCCTTAATACTTTAGATGAGGATCTTGCTGAGAACCATGAAAGAACATTGCAGCCAGGGCCCGGAGTGATAGCACAGCGGAGAGGTTGTTTGCTTTTTGCAGGCAGCCAACCCGAGTTCTATCACTGGTATCTCATATGATTGACCCGTACACCACCAGGATTTAATTTCTGAATGCAGAGCCAGGAGTAACCCCTGAGCATCACCGAATGTGACCCAAAAATAGCACTGTAGCACTGTCCTCCTGTGAGCGGGCCCAGTAATGTCTCCATTGTGAGACTTGTTACTATGTTTGGCATATCGAATACGTCACGGGTAGCTTGCCAGGCTCTGCCGTGTGGGCGGGATACTCTCTGTAGCTTGCTGGGCTCTTCAAGAGGGGTGGAGGAATCGCGGCCCTGGGTCGGACGCAAGCAAGGCAAATGCCATACCTGCTGTTCTATTGCTCCAGCCCAAACCTGAAAATAAATTAATTAAATTAAATAAAACTTGGATGTTTAAAAAAAATGAAATGGGAATAATTCATTTTTTAAATGTATCACTGTGAGCGATAGCACAGCAGTAGGGCATTTGCCTTGCACGTAGCCAACATGGCCGACCCGAGTTCGATTCCTCCGCCCCTCTCGGAGAGCCCGGCAAGCTACCGAGAGTATTCAATATGCCAGACACAGTAACAACAAAGTCTCCAATGGAGACGTTACTGGACCCACTTGAGCAAATTGATGAACAACGGGAGGACAGTGACAGTGACATCACCGTGAGGTACAGTTACAGACTTACAAACTTTCATGCTTATGTTTCAGTGATTGAGTACCCATCGCTCCACCAGTGCCCATTCTCCACCACCAATGTTCACAGTATCCCTCCCACCACCCTCACCCCATCTCCCCACTACCTCCACCCCAACCCCTGCCCTGTGCCAGGCGCTTTCTCTTTTACTCTCTCTCTCCTTTAAGGTGTTGTGGTTTGCAATGCTGGTATTAAGTGGCCATCATGTTCGGGTCTATCCCATATGGTCAACCTGCACACCATCAGGAGTTAATTACTGAGTGCAGAGCCAGGAGTGACCCCTGAGCATCGCCAGGTGTGACCCAAAAATAGATACATTAAATTAAATTAAACTTGGGTGTTTAAAAAAAATAAAATAAAATGGGATTAATTTAGAAAGAAAGAAAGAAAGAAAGAAAGAAAGAAAGAAAGAAAGAAAGAAAGAAAGAACATTGCAGCCCAACAGGCAGCTCTCTGGGTGGTCTTCCACCTCCTAAAAACTTTTGGGGGAGAGGGAAGCAGGCAAAGTGGTTGCCCTCCTGGACCATAGGGTTGTGGAAGCCCCTGAGGGTTGTGGAGGCAGGGATAGAGCTGAGAGGGTCTTCCTTTCCTGACAGCGAGGAGATAGACTCAGGCCCAGACAGCCCTTCCCTTTCACTCCCAGAGTCCATGGAGAGAGTAGAACTCAGCGTCTGGATTCACAGTCCTGACTCTTTCCACAGCATCACCCCAGCTCCGGATGCAGGGCTCATGTGTGCCCACGACAGGACAATGGTTTAAACAAGATGCCTGAGCTGTCCTCTCCCATCTTTTGTATTGACATAAATCACAAACTTCCCTTTGTCCTCTGTAAATCAAAGATTCTCGTCGGTCTCCAAAGATCCCACCTGAACTTTCAAGTTAGCCTGTGACTGGCTCTGCCTAATGGTCAGGAAGAGAGATGTAACAGAATTAGAAAAACGGTCATTTCCTTCTCTCCCAGTGAGTGAGGATGCTCTGGGCTAGAGGAAGAAAAATGTGTCATCTAACCTAATAAAACTTTCCAAGGGAACATGGGTCTCGAACCGGTGAACTCAGTGACTCAATAACATCCATCAGCATTCCAGTCCTTTTCCCACACCCACCAGCACCACAGCCGTTTCCACATGCTCAGCAGAGCCCTGTCTTAGGCAGACTCTCCGCAGGCTTGCAAGCTGGCTGCTGTGCTCGTGGTGTCACATCCAAACAGGTTAAGAGCTAGAAAGGACCAGGCATGTGGCTCCAAGGTAAAGAGGAATAATAAAAATCACTGTAGCACTGTCATCCCATTGTTCATCAAGTTGCTCGAGCGGGCGCCAGTAACATCTCCATTCGCCCCAGCCCTGAGATTTTAGCACCCTCTCCTTTCTCCTCCTTCCCAATGCTGCAGTATTGGAGGCTCTTTCAGGGTCAGGGAAATGAGGTTATTATTACTGCCTTTGTTACTTGTTTTCGGCATATCAAATAGCCCCGGTTAGCTTTCCAGGCTCTGCTGTGCTGGCGGGATACTCTCGGTAGCTTGCTGGGCTCTCCGAGGGGCTCCAGGAAATACTGCTAATAATAACAATAATAGTAATGATAACATTAATAATAACAACAACAAAAACTAGGAAAAGAGTTGCTTCTCATCACTGTATCACTGTCATCCTGTTGTTCATCGATTGCCTCAAGCAGGCCCCAGTAACGTCTCTTTCGTCCTAGCCCTGAGATTTTAAAAGTGCCACATTCAAGGCTCTTTCAGGGTCAGGAGAATAAGACCCATCATTGTTACTGGTTTTTTGCATATTGAATACACCATAGGGAGTTTGCCAGACTCTGCCATGTGGGCAGGATACTTTTGGTAGCCTGCCAGGTTCTCCAGAGTAAGAACTAGATAAGATGTCCGGGAGCTGGGTTTTATAGTCTCTGGGTCCTGGCCGTTGATGGGATTACACGGTGCTGGGGGCAGTTGGTGGGTGTAATACCAACATACTGGAAGATGGGGGAATCTGGGTGGAGGAGGCCCCAGTTCCAATCCGAGCAGGCTTGGAGATCTACATCCCGGGTCCCGACATTTCTGCCAGTTCCTTCATGCATGAGGCTCATTCAAACATGTGGAAAGTGGTCTTAAGCATGGTTGTGGCTGAAACCGGAGGTCTTCAGCTGCCAGAGCTCTGCTCGGGGTGGGGAGGGAAACTCAACCCACCCTCCTCCAAGGGGCTCCAGTGAGGACAGCCAAGCGTGGAGACAGGAGACTCTGCTTCTCATATCCATTCCCAAACCAGTTAAAGAAAAAGACAAACAAATGGATTTGAATTTCACTGATCACTCTAGAGGTGGAGTGGATGCAGAGGCAAAATTAGCCAGAGGGAGGAAATGGATTGAGGATCAAAAGTCAGTTTTCCACTCCCTGCTCCTAGGTTCGAAGCACCTTTCTGCCCTCATCTTTCTGCACTTCCTTTTCAGTTACTCCAAACAGGAGCTTGATGCCTACAGCACAGTCCTTAGCTGCACCAAGATAACAGAGAGGGCCCATGGCATATATTGTAATGGACTGGAGTTCTATTACATTTTTGTTGAGCAGAAAAATCACATTCAAACCACTCATTTTTCTCTCTTCCATGCCTTCACTGCTCAGATTCCTATAGCAAGAAGCACTTCTATAATCTTGTTGAGTAATATAAACGAGAAGAAGAGCAAGAACAATTTCTGCGCTCTTTGTCCTTAATATCCTGTGGCAGGACTTGGATATATTTATTTGGAATAATATTGCAGCTTGCAAAGCCTACAAAGTCTCCCGGCAGTATGAAAACATTTAATAAAGGTAGATATTCAGTATGAAATTATTCCAAGAAGTGAGTTTGAGTTACTCTGTCACTTGGGGAAAAAGAAAATAAGCATGAAACTAGCAAATAAAAATTAGTGAGATCTCCCTAACTCCAAAGCATCAGATGACATTAGTGTCTCTACTCCAGCATAAGATGTAGTTCATGATAGTTTCAAATAAGTTACAGCTGCCCATTTTATAAGAGCAAAGAGAGAGAAAGAGAGAGAGAGAGAGACCAGGTCTCTGCTCTCTGCTTATGTCTGATGTGCTGCCTTTAATCTTCCTGCTTGCCCATTTGTGGTGATGTCCACAGGGGCCAGGAAGAAGCTCCCATCTCAGGCTCATCCCCCCCATCTCCCACCTACACATCCCCAAGAATCAGATGCGCTTTCTCTGAACTGTGCCTGTTTTTCACACCTCCTTCCCTCTGCTTCCTAAGCCTAACCCACCTGTCTGAAGACAGCCAGGAAGCGGACTTGGGAGACCAACTTCCAATCAAGGGCTGTAAGGGCGAAACTGACTCCAGGACAGGCGGCAGAAATGAGAAAAGTCAATTAGGCCTCAGGTTCAGTTCCTGGAACTGAAACATCTCGATTTCCCAGTAATGAAACAATGTGTAACTAGCCAACCTGAACCCACCTGGGAAAGTTCCTGGGCTCAGCAAAAGGACTCAAACAATCAATCACAATGCCCCAGAAATCACCTTTTGTTAACCCTAAAAAAAAATGAGTAGCATATGTAACCATAAACTCCTAGTGGAAACTATTGTTTAACTATTGCCTGACCACTGTTACCCTAGACACTTGCCAAAACACCTTTGTTTGGTAACTAAGTAAGATTTCTTTCTGAAACAATAGGCATGTACTGTTTATGTAATCAAACCCCATATAAACTGTTTGCTCTTAAAGGTAAGGTCGCTGCCAAGAGACCATTCTGTGGATGAGATAGTTGACCCCAGTAAACTGGAATAAAACTTCTCCTCCTTTTGCATTATCGAGTTACTGTCTCTCTTCATCTCACTACTTGGGAACCCGTAGTCCTGGGCTAGTGTGAGTCACCCCCCAGATTTTGGAGGGGCCAAGGCAGGAGGTTACCTTGTGGGGATCTTGAGAGAGTCCATTCCCCAGATACCTCTTCACACCAGAGCCTTTTCCTGGCTGTTAGTCCTAGAGCTGACAACGTTCCCCCCAAGACAAAGGGAGTTCCAACCAGGCTGCTGGTTAATATAAAAGGCTTTTGGGTAAGTCTATCTCTGGAAATACTCTGTCTAGGGCTTGAGATTCCCTTTACTCTGAGGACATTCTTCTGTGGTGATGATCCTTCAGGAGAATATCCCTGCAGGACTCTGAAGGGGGCACATGAAAATCTCCTCTCCTGGCTGAAATTGGCTTCCTGAGCTGAACTCAGCTCAAGGGCTTTGCCAAGTATGGCCATGGAGACATCTCGAGGAAGGTCCCAGATAATCCCTAGAACCATGGGGCTTCTGGCCCCAGCTGACCAAGAATCACTGGCAGGTCAGAACTTCAAACACCAGCGTCCTGTGGCTTCTCAACCATGGGGCTTTTTTTGTGCTCTTGCATTTTGAGAGAGAACTCATGCATTTCCCAGGGGATCCTACTCAACTTTAGAAGAGCATAGCCTTTGGGCCAATGACCCTGGGCCGAAGCTTCAAACCAGAAAGGAGGGCAGGTTTCATTCAGCAGAGCTTCCCAACAGGCCCCACATGGTGCAACTTGATTGTAAGTGTGATTTTCCTTAAGCCCTCTGAGCAATCCTTACAGGAGGAATTTTTATTCTCCTCTCCAGCAGATGTGAACCCTGAGCAGGGAGAAGGCTGGGCCGAGTCACTCAGGATCACAGAGCAAGTTGACATTAAAGATTCCTGGCTTTGCATCCGGCAACCTTACCCCGAGTTATCTGGCAAAAGGCAGTCCTGAGAGTTTGCTCCAGTCCTCGATTTAGCAAAAAGGCTGATGACTAGGTGACTCTTCAAAGATGTGGGTTCATCGGAATGATTCCAAGCAGCTACGCATTTGCCACCTTGAAGAAGAAGCCGTCAAGGGCACTTAGAAATTCAGGTGGTCCCATCAATGAAGAAACCAGGGCTGGCAGAGAGATGCTCTGGCATTTCCACAGCAGTCAGATTCTGAAGCAATAATAGCCCATTACCGCCGGAGAAGAGCTCTCATACCATTAACAACGCTGTTTAATGCAAGAGCACAAAAAAAGCTTTTAAAAAGCTTCAAGAGCAGACACATGAGTTCTCTCTCAAAATAAAAAAAAAAGCCCCCAGACAAATGCTCTGCCCTCTGAATGGTCCCCGAGTGGTGCTTTTTTGGGCCATTAATTCCACAGTCATAAATGCATCAACCTGCTTTTTGTGGTTCCTTCCGGAAAGCCAGCTCCCTTCCGCTCAGAGGCAGCCTGCGTTTCGGAATGACTGTAATCTACTCCCCAAGCAGTCTCTTTGCAGCAAGAACTCAGGACTCTCCCAGCCAACTCCTCCTTTCCTCTGCATCTCTTTCACCGCACTTCCAAAACCAAGTGTCCCCTGAGACCTGGGAGCCCCTAGCCCCAGTTCTCATTTCAAGCCCACGGCACTCTCCTCTCAAATAAACTTCTTGCTTGGATCTCTTTCCTTCCTAGAGTCCTTGATTTCCTTCCTATCACCCTGATAGTTCTTTGGGACAAAAGGCAGAGTTATGGTTATTCAATTCCAGCTTTCCTCCTAAAGAAGCCTTTGGGCCTCCCCATTATCTCTCCCCAAAGCAACCAAGGACATCTTTTACTTGAACATCCCTCCTGAGAGAATCTTTGCCTGGATAAACATGTTTGGGTATATGTCTTCATGCACAATGTTACAAACCATAAAGGGCAATGTTTCTAATTAAATAACTGTTGAGGTGTGTGAAAAACTTAGTGTGTGTGAATCAACACCCTTCCAATATATTCATATTGTGTATTTAAATAATATAATAACAAATATTATATCTATGTAATTAACCAAGCTCATTGAGGTTTCTCGGGAGTTTAAGATGCCGCTCTGTCTAACATTCATTGATTTAAAGAAGGTCTTTGATTCTGTTGAGACTGAAGCAGTCATCGAAACCCTAGCCAAACAGGGTGTTCAAACTCAGTGCATCAGAATCCTTCGTGAGCTGTGTTATGGATTCACTACCAGGACCTCACCATTCTACAAGGAAGTGATCATCCATGTCAAAAGAGGAGTTCAGCAGGGTAATACCATTTCACCAAAACTCTTCAGTGCCACCCTCGAGAACATCATGCAATGACTGGAATGGAAAAGAATGGGAGTGAAGATAGATGGTCGGCAACTACACCACCTCTGCTTCGCTGATGACATCATTCTAATAATACCAAACATTAGCCAAGTGGCACAAATGCTGACCGACTTCGACCATGAGTGTGGAAAGGTGAGAATCTACAGCTGAATCTCACGAAGACAATGTTTATGAGAAATAGACTCATTCTTGACATTCCATTCACTCTCAA